>NC_040085.1:73868808-74171838 GCF_003369695.1 Bos indicus x Bos taurus
AACAATCCATATTTAAGTCTAGTGATAGCACTCTAAGTATACTCTACCTCAAGGCATCCCAATGAAACCAAGTCTGAATGTGTAAAATGGATCAAACAGGAAGGTCTTATTTTAATTATAAAAGCGTTCCTTACAACTGAAGCCACAATCGGATTTTCATTAAATAGCATGCTCCCTGATGTGAATTGTAAATGATTCCATTTACAAAAATGAAGAAAAAAGAAGTATTTAAACCTTGACTTTTCAGGAACCCACTTGTTGCATGAACTGGACTACAGTTTACCGTACTTTCACCACACCCTACTCCACTTTCCAACTGGGAATCTCAGGGTATTTTTAGCTTATAGCTGAGGGTGCTGGCCCTGACTTAAGTTTTCAGGGAAGACATTGGTGACGTGAAGGCTCCTTGTTGATGGGACCCCGGTGAGTCACAGTAATCAGGGCAAGTCTGCAGCTTAGGGATTTGGGGGTTTTGTTTGTTCGCCCTCCAGAGATGCCACTCTTTCATAAAGAATAAACTATGTGACTTTTGAGAATACCTGAAACAACATACATAAATCAGGCCAGGGATATCCATCTCAGGCCCACCACCATGGGGAGGCTTTGAAGCTCAAAGAGGGTTGAGCCCTTCTTGTTTGTTAAGAATGAAATGTCATAAAAATTCCAAAGCAAGACTCAAATTTCCAGGGGGAAGGGACCTCTTTATTGTTTCCTCTAATAGCTGCTTTGGTGCTTTAGTGAATAAATGTGTTGCTCAAAATAACCCAAGATGCAGGCTCGGAACTATAGCCTGGCTTGGCTCCACTTTTGTCCTGAGCATCCATCCTGAATTATTTATTTATGATCATTTTGCTATTTTCATCACTCCTCGCTGCCCCCTCTCCCCACTCCCTGCCACCATTTGCCCCATCTTTTATTCTCACGCCCTTCAATTAAATGATATCTTCTGCTCTTAGGACAGCGGCAAATGTGTCTCTTCGTGTTTATGTGGGATCCTCAGTAAGCAGGCCATGCTTTTAAGTTTCTGGAATAGAACAATGACAGAAATGAGTCATGGCTTGTTTCCATGTTTGCTTCTGAGTCAAGAAACTTAGTTTTCCCAGTATAATGCTCAAGGTGCAGAGCTTGAGTTGACTTTTAGAGACATAACCAAAATGTAGTCAGCTCCTTTCATCAGATGTTTTTGAATCATACAGAATTCTCTAGATTTGTATTTCCAAAATGAAAAAAGCACAGTGGCCATGGTTTTATTATTTTCTGTCCATAGGGAGAAAAGCCTTACCCAAAATAGGCCAGATCCTACCCCAAATTTTCTCCAGCAACAGGCCTTTGGGGTATGCCCAAGGTTGCTTATAACCTTAGGATGACCAGCCTTCACTGAGGGCCTTATACCTGTATTTAAATGACATCTTAAAACCAGAGACCTGAGGGACTGGGATCTAATAGTCAGAAAATAATGAGATACAACTGAGGGTTAGGGGGCATTTGTGGGGCAAGGGTAGAATATTGGCAAAACAAAACAGGAGAGGCGAGCTGGGGGCCCAGCCCCACTGCAGTGGACCGGACTGTAGCAAAGGGTGACCAGAGGCTCTGGCGCCTCCCCCGTCATGGACACAAGCCAGAGATGTCAGTGTGCCTTGATTTTCAAACATAATAAAGCCAAGTAATGTTCTTGAGTGTCAGTTCATGGATATCTCCAGTGCAGCCTCATAACTTATATTAATTGGGAGGAAAATGCTTCCAGAGAAAAGAGAGATGCTGGGGAAAAAAAGTGTGTCTTTGACTAGCTGTCACAGCCCTGCTGTTTGCAGTCACTGACGAGTCCTTGGTTCTTTAATGACAGATCCTGAAGAAAAGTGATTCATCTTCTCTCTGCTGTACCTTTCAAGGAGGACATTTTTTTCTTTCTTTCTTAAAGACAGATTATGTTTATGGACAGAACATCCCTGGCAGTGGCCAGTGGGCTGAGAATCTTTGCAAGATATAATTTACTATTCTGCTCCTCCCTCCTAAGTTTGTGCACCACGAGAAGCTCCATCCCATTAAAATTCCTTCTTAAAAGCATAAGGTGAAAGAGCCAAGCATGTGTTTTTTTGTTTTTTAAAGGGAGTGTAGCTGCAAAAAGGGAGAGGACCCTGGCCTTTTCTCTTTAAAATGCTAGTAAATAGCTTAAAACCTGTGGAAGCTTTTGGAGGAATGTGAAGGAGTTGTCATTTGACTCTAATGTCTAGAAAAACAAAAAAGTTTTAAGAAGACACTTTTCCATGATGGACTCGACTCCCTGAAGTGTCCTGTGAGCACCACATCCGTTCCTCCATGTACACCAGCTAACTTCAGTTGCCTCCATGATTGCTGGACCCAACAACTTTGCTCATTTTCCTACTGAATTTTTTCTTCAGACTTTAGGTCTGTACTTTTTTCAGCTCCCTCCTTAAAAAAGTGTGCAGTACTGTTTTTGATGGCAAGAAAGAATAGTGTTGTTTAAAGATGAGATGCTAATATATTTCTGTACACATTCTTCATTATCTAATGTTAGAGGAAAACCACCAGTGTCTGTTGTGACTGAATGGCATTCTCACTCAGCCGTGTTGCCTTAGGCTCATGCCCCGTAGAGATGGACCTGCGAAGCCTTCACAACCTGAAAGGCTCAGGAAAGAACTGGTTTTTATCAAGAATTTAGAAGGAGTATCTTTGATAGCCAATAGCTTTCCTTTCTGAGTCTCTTATTTCTAAGAGGTCTTTTGCAGCTTCTACAAAAGAGAGAGGGCTTAAATTCATCTTTGAATCCTCCAGCCTGAAGGAATTGAATATACCTATAGTCAAGCAGGGCCTCACTTGTGGCTCATCCGGTAAAGAATCCGCCTGCAATGTGGGAGACCTGGATTCCCTGATAGCTCAGTTGGTAAGGAATCTGCCTGCAGTGCAGGAGACCCTGGTTCGATTCATGGGTTGGGAAGATCTGCTAGAGAAGGGAAAGGCTGCCCATTCCAGTGTTCTGGCCTAGAGGATGCCATGGACTGTATAGTCCACAGGTTGCAGAGTTGGACATGACTGAGTGACTTTTACTTTCACAGTCAAGCAGCTAAAACTTGAAAACAGCAAAAGAAAGGTGTGTATTCAATTATGTCCGACTCTTTTGCAACCCCATGGACTATAGCCTGCCAGGCTCCTCTATCCATGGAATTTCCTAGGCCAGGATACTGGAGTGGGGTACCATTTCCTACTCCAGGGGATCTTCCCAACCCAGGGATCGAATCCACGTCTCTTGTGTCTCCT
The DNA here is from genome assembly GCF_003369695.1 of Bos indicus x Bos taurus. Classification (NCBI taxonomy): domain Eukaryota; kingdom Metazoa; phylum Chordata; class Mammalia; order Artiodactyla; family Bovidae; genus Bos; species Bos indicus x Bos taurus. Next base: position 73,872,085 of record NC_040085.1, read on the forward strand.
GCATTAGCAAGCAGATTCTTTACCACTAGTGCCAACTGGGAAGCAAATTACAATCTAAAAAAGTTGTTTATTGTATTTTAGCTGTGGACATTTTGAGCTTCAGACCCCAATGAGGTCCTGGTTTTCCTGGGAAATTGTCTGTGTAGCAACCTCAAGTTCAGATCTTGAAAAATTATATGATGGTGAAATAGAAGCCATATAAAATGAGGTGAATCTAGCTTGGATATGTATTTTTGAATACACATTGAAAATGATCCTATCTTAGACTCTGGAAATGCAGTATACTCCCTCAGACCCTAATTTCTTCTCCTGCTTCTCATCCACCATCTCTCCTTCCATCACACGCACACACACACACACACATATGCATCTTTTGGCAAATAGCGGAGAAATATACATAATATTTTTAATGAGGTTATACTTAACTGTTTTGTAACTTGTTTCATTTTATGTTAAAACATGGCAGAAAAAATATACTTCATTCTGTTATAACAGCTGCTTATTTGAAGTTATTTGAATATATGCATGCATATTATGTATGTTTCTAACCCGTTTGCTATAAATGGACATTTAGAGGACTCCGGACTCTTAATTTTTCACTATTCCAAGCAATACTGCAGTGTTATTTTATTTGTCTATTAAAAAGAAATGTTTCCCGTTGTAAACTTGGTCAAATTCTCCATTCACAAAGGCAGCAAAACATAAAGAATATAAAAATCACTTACTCGTAACCCTCTATCCAGAGACGCCTTTAACATTCTGACTTCCATTCTCTTTTCAATATATTCATGTTTTTATCAAGTTGATAGGCTGCTGTATGTAGTTTTGGTCATTTTTTTCTACTTAACAGTTTACTTCAGGTATTTTCTCACATCATTAAAACTTCTTTTGAGCAAACTTACCGTGTGTATTTTGTCTTTTGTGAGTCGTCTGTTTGTGTCTTTTGTTCATTTGTCTATTGGAATGTTAGTGTGTGTTTTTATATTGATTTGTGAGAACTCTTTTTGAGGTAAGACCATTAATCTTTTGTCTCTCATAGTCATTTCAATTATTTTCCTTAATTTTTCATTTACCTTTTAATTTTGTTTATGGAACCAATGCTATTTAAAAGTCTTAAATTTCTGGGTAATCAAATATATCAGTACTTTCCTTTATAGTTACTTTTAGGCTTGAAAGGACCTTTAAAGAAACCGTAATAAATAATAGACATTTTTAGCACTTAACTACCATGTCAACAGTTTTATATGTATGTATTTTCTCTTTACAACAAATCAGTGAGGTAGGTAATATTATCTCTGTTTCCTTGTTGAGGAAATTAAGGCACAGAATGTCGTATAGACGGAAGAGGCAGAAACCTAGGCAGCCTGGCCTGGGAGCCTGTCCTCTTCCTGACTTCACTGTATTTGCCATATGTTTGACAGAGTGTATTTATTTAGCCTCAAGTTCTCTGCTAAATCCTGCTCTGTTTCAACAATCACTAAAAACAAACAAACAAAAAAAGCATCCATATTTTCTCCTGGTTTTGAATAGTTTTAATTATATTTAATTCTAGTGTGTCCAGATCTTACCTTGACGTGTGGTGTGAGCTGGGGCTTGTGTATTTCAGTCAGTCAGCGTCCCCAGTGTGAGGGCATTTCTTTAAGAATTTGGAAAGGACTTGCCTTTTCCAAGAAGCCTTTGTAGTTAGTGCCACTTCATGCTGTTTCTTCAGCTATATTTCTTCAGAGTTGTCGGTTTTCTCAGCAACTTTGGTCTGCATAATTTTGTGGAATCTCGTGTGCTGCTGGATTAAAAGAGACTCTTCTACTTATTTTCACTCTGTATAAGAATAGGATAAGAGATTCTCATCCTAGGGTCAGTGGAACCCTCTTCTCCCTGAATTCAGGATATCTGTGAACTTGGATGAGAAAAAGAAAGTGCATCTCCATTTTCACTAACCTTTTAATGAAATTGATATTTTCCTTCAATTTTGAATGTAGATCACACACCTCAGTAGTATTAGCAGAACCTGGGATTTTAAACTATAGATACTTAGTATTACATTTCATTTGTTCTTGAATAATTCTTTACACTTATCACTGCTTTGACATTATAGTAATTATATTAGACCAACCACTAGATTTTGCTATTTAAAGGATTAAGAAGCACATTTATTAATATTTTACTTATTCAGAAGTTATTTTGAAAACTGGATTTCTATAGAATTGGTTTCCTTTGTGATCCTATGTATTTTTTTTTATGCACTAGGAAACATTTTTCTGACAAAGTTTCCATAGGTTTCATCAAACCACCAAAGGGATCATGGCATAAACATTGTGAAGAGGCCTCATCTCTTTGAATGCAAGGCATACCATTCAGCTTTATAAGCAGTCCTTAGGTACTGAGTAATTGAGAGATGATTTGGGTGGAGGTGGAAAACAGTCCAGCATATTCCTCTCTGTTGTCTTGATTCTTTCACTCCTGGAAATATTCTCTTTATCATCCCAAATAGAACTGTTTCTTCTCTTTCTTCTCCGTCCTTCTTTACCCTCCCTTTGCACTTAGTACTCCTCATTCTTCCTATTTTCTCTCTTTTTCATTTCTTCCTCTTTCACTTCCTCCATTTGGCTCTTATTTTTCTTCCTATTCTTTTTCTCTTCTTAAAAAAATTAATATCTTAAGGAATTTGTTTCAAATATTTTAAAAAATGTTTCCTCTTTTGGGTTTAAGAATGAATTCAAAGACAGTGGGGGAAAAGAATTAATAGAAAGAGTTAATAACATCAGCAAGAAGTTGAAAGCAAGATTTGCCAAAGATAAGTGTGAGATAATTAAAAATTGACGTTTTGTTTGGCCACAGGAAAGAGCCTGTGTCTCTTGGTTCTGGCTCATAAGTCCAAGTCCTGCTTTCACATCTGACTTAACCAACTTCTTTGATAAATTGTTCGCCTCATAATACAATCAGTCACTCGATAAATTTACAGAGTACCCACAGGGAGGAACCTGTTTTGAAAGAATGAGACAACCAGGCTGTATTATTGATTTGCAGTCATTTCTTTGGGATCAGTTAAAAAGTACACATATTTAATGGGCAAAAGTTATCACACAGTTTTCTCACTTAAAGTGGAACTTCTGATGCTTGGAATAAGTTAGTATTTCATTTCTGAGATGCTCATGCCATGGGCTCACCTGTCTGCTGAAAGGTAGTAATGATTCATTTTAGTCATTGGTCATGGGTGTCTACTGATAAACAATCTGTATGGCGATAGAATTTTTCCTCTTTTTCTTAAAGTAAGTTCTGTCTGGGACAATGCTGTTTTTCTACACTAAAAACTTTAGCTCGTCTTACAGCTAACATAAGCTGAAAATTAGAGGTGCCTGGGGGAGGGAAATGAGGCAGATGGATTGTTTACATGAGTGCTATAGTTTCACTTTTTATGCACCAGTCACCTTGGAAAAATTAATGCCCTGTAAGTTTGCCAATCAGATTGCTCCAGTCATCTCTAAACATTCCATTTGGTTTATTAGAATAATAAATACTGTGCAAAGAAAGTTCATCTGGATCCAAGACATTATACTGTGGTCAACCAAAGAAATATGTGCTGCACCTTACCTCTGACTACATTTGGTCAGGTGATATGCTGAACTGGACAAACGGATACAGATTTACCCTATTTGGGCATTGAATCTGAGGACTGGCCACTGGAGTTACAGCATCATTGTTGCCTGACCTGGCCAGTGTTGGTGGCCCTTTCACTCGCCGTGTCTGGCGTCCTTCGCCATCTGATGTCTGCTAAGTGTTCTCTTTGGAAAGGAGTAAGAAGTTTCTCTTCATCTGTCAGGTAGATTTTGTATCTGAAGTTATCCCCAGAGAAGACTTACCAAAAAGTCCATTTAAATGTTTCATCTGATTTGATGATTGGGACCTTGAATTAATTTCGATTTGAGAAGTCTCAGTTTTTACATTTGGCTTTCAGATCCTTCTCTTTCAGGTTGTTTTAGCTCTTCCCGTGATACTTCTGCCTCTCTCAGGGAACCAGTTCTTTGAGTCACACTGCTTCATCATATACTTCAGTATTTTCTCTGAAACTGCTTTCCTTATCTGTAGAGTCCCTCTTCTCTGAGGTATGTTTCCAATGCCTGAGTCAAGTTTCACCTTCTTCGCTTGCCTTTCCTACTGTCTCCATCCATCACCAGTTCTCTCTTGCTGCGCTAAACTTCTACTGATCTGACAGTTGGTACAAAAAGACTAACTTTGGGCATAGGAAGCAATCCAATTGAGTCAGAGACATACTAAAGTCATCAATATAAAAAATCTAGTTTTTTTCATACAAGGTATACTAAAGAGATCATAAGTACTGTCGTCTTAGAACAACATTCTTGTTTTAACTCTTTATTTCTGGGGATACCAGATATAGGGAAAAGTATTAAATCTAAAATTGAATAAACATTACAAAGTGACCAGTGCACTGATTAAATTAATTGCAGCATTATTTATAAAGGGAAAAACATCCTCAATGTCTAACAGTAGAAGAATGACTAGTTTGCTTAATACACTGTGCTTTTATTAATTGATAACAATTAAAAATTAAATGATAATTTTGAGGATGTTCCACTGATAACAATTTTTGTGTAATAGTAAGCACAAGCTGGAATCAGGATTGCCAGGGGAAATATCAATAACCTCTGATATGCAGATATACTACTCTTATGGCCATAAGCAAAGAGGAATTAAAGAGCCTCTTGATGAAGGTGAGAGAGGAGAGAGAAAAAGCTGGCTTAAAACTCAACATTCAAAAAACGAAGATCATGGCATCTGGTCCCATCACTTCATGGCAGATAGTTGGGGAAACAATGGAAACAGTGACAGACTTTATTTTCTTGGGTTTAAAATCACTGTGGACAGTAACTGCAGCCATGAAATTAAAAGATGCTTGCTCCATGGAAGAAAAGCAATGACAAATCTAAGCAGCATATTAAAAAGCAGAGATATTACTTTGCCTACAAAGGTCTGTCTGGTCAAAGTTGTGGTTTTACCAGTAGTCATATACAGATGTGAGAGCTGGACAATAAAAAAGACTGAGCACTGAAGAATTGATGCTTTTGAACTGTGGTGCTGGAGAAGACTCTTGAGAGTCCATTGGACTGCAAGGAGATCAAACCAGTCAATCCTAAAGGAAATCAACCCTGAATATTCATTTGGAGGACTGATGCTGAAGCTCCAATATTTTGGCCACTTGACGCAAAGAGCCAACTCATTGGAAAAGACCCTGATGCTGGGAAAGATTGAAGGCAGCAGGAGAAAGGGATGATGGAGGATGAGATGGTTGGATGGCATCACCGACTCAGTGGACATGAGTTTGAGCAAGCTCCAGGAGATGGTGAAGGACAGGGAAGCCTGGTGTGCTGCGGTTCATGGGGTCACAAAGAGTCAGACATGATGTGAGTGACTGAACAACAACAAAGCAATAAAATCAGAACATGAAATTATAAACGTGTGTATATATGGATCAGGATAGAGCATAGATAAATGAAAACAGCTGATTGGTTAAGGTGGTGGGGATTGGTAATCTTTTTGATTGAAAGATTTTCATTTTAGCAATATTATAAAATCTTCAAGTTTGTTATATGAATATATTAGAGTTTCAAATCTTGTTTTCTGTGAAAATTTTTGGCATCCTAACTCAATTGTAAGCTCCATAAAAGAAGAGTATATGTCTTTTATTTCTATCATACTCTGTGCTTTTAAAAGAATAAATTGGTGCAGCCACTATGGAAAACAGTATGGAGATTCCTCAAAAGATTAGAAATAAAGTTATCATATCCAGCAATTCCACGTCTGGGTATTTATCCAAAGAAAACAAAAACACTACCATGAAAAGATATACACACTACCATATTCATTGCAGCACTGTTTACAACAGCCAAGATAGGGGAAAACCTCAATGTCTATTGCTGGATGAATGGATAAAGAAATTATGATATACATTATGGTGAAGATCGCTCAGTCATGTCTGACTCTTTGCGACCCCATGGACTGTAGCCTACCAGGCTCCTCTGTCCATGGGATTTTCCAGGCAATAGTACTGGAGTGGATTGCCATTTCCTTCTCCAGGGATCTTCCCGACCCAGGGATCGAACCCGGGTCTCCCACATTGTAGACAGACGCCTAACCGTCTGAGCCACCATATATATATATATATATATGAATATAATATAATATATATAAATGAATATATAATGATATATATATAAATATATATAATATATGTAATATATATAAATGAATATATAAATATATATATGAATATAATATAATATAAAATAATATAATATATATGAATATAATATAATATATATGAATATATATATGAATATATATGCAATATTATTATATACAGTATTATTTAGCCATAAAAAGGGATGACATCTTACCATTTGTGACAACATGGATAGACTTTGAGGGCCTTATGCTAAGTGAAATAAGTCAGAAAGATAAATACAATATGATCTCTCTTATATGCAGATTAACAAAAAAACAGCTTATAGATACGGAGAACAGACTGGTGATTGCCAGATGTGGGGGTCAGTGGGTGGGAGAAATGGGCCACAGGGTCAAAAGATAAAAAGAATTAAAAAAATAAAAACTAAAAGCCTCACTTCAAAAAGTAAATAAAATAGTAAAGTAGAACAGATATTATCTCTCCAAAGAATTACTTAGTAATCAAGAATTAACAACAAATGAAATATATAGTTTAACTTTGTCAGCAAGGAAGACTTAATTTTTTTCTTTAGGAATATATGCATTATTTTTTGTGTAAGTACTTTTTTTTTTTTTTTACCTCTCTATCACTTGGAAAAGCAGAAAATCAAAAAGTAATAAAATAAATTATCTCTTGATTTATACACTGAGCACTTAATATGGAACAAGAGTCCTTACTAAGGTTTATGATTTCTAAAAAAAATTTTTTAATTAAATATTGCTTTAAAATGAATACAGGAAAGATGGTAACAATAACCTGGTGTACGAGACAGCTAAAGAGACACTGATGTATAGAACAGTCTTATGGACTCTGTGGGAGAGGGAGAGGGTGGGAAGATTTGGGAGAATGGCAATGAAACATATAAAATATCATGTAGGAAACGAGTTGCCAGTCCAGGTTCGATGCATGATGCTGGATGCTTGGGGCTGGTGCACTGGGACGGCCCAGAGGGATGGTATGGGGAGGGAGGAGGGAGGAGGGTTCGGGATGGGGAGCGCATGTGTATCTGTGGAGGATTCATTTTGATATTTGGCAAAACTAATACAATTATGTAAAGTTTAAAAATAAAATAAAATTGGAAGAAAAAAAAAATAAAAAAATAAAATGAATACAGGATAGTTCATGCTTTTTGGTTAATGAGTATATTTATTAATTATGAGGAAAGTAAGAACATTTACACTAAAGGGTGGAAAGTGATGTTTTTAAATACTTTTTATGTGCCCGACAAGGGGCTAAATGTTTAATATAGTTTGTTTCATTTAAATATCTGTTCAGTTCAGTTCAATCACTCAGTGCTGCTGCTGGTGCTAAGTCGCTTCAGTCGTGTCCGACTCCGTGCGACCCCATAGACGGCAGCCCATGAGGCTCCGCCATCCCTGGGATTCTCCAGGCAAGAACACTGGAGTGGGTTGCCATTGCCTTCTCCACGGCATGAAAGTGAAAAGTGAAAGTGAAGTCACTCAGTCGTGTCCGACTCTTCTCGACCCCATGGACCGCAGCCTACCAGGCTCCTCCGTCCATGGGATTTTCCAGGCAAGAGTACTGGAGTGGGGTGCCATTGCCTTCTCCATCAATCACTCAGTAAAACCCTGTAAATATCTGTATTCTGTATATATCTGTAAATACCTCATTTGTGGAAATCGTGGGAAATCAAATGGTTCATCCAACCCAGGGTGAAACTGTGAGCTCAAAGAATAGCAGTCTCAGATCTGCTATGTTGTGTCTTCATAGTGACTTGAATGGTACTAAGATGCTGATCTCAGACTTCTGTAACAAACATTAAGCAAGTACAGTTTCCTACAACACAAGTAAGAGTCACAAGTTTAAGGTGAAATTGTTGTAAACAAAAACATTGTTTTTAAAAATCACTAAGTCAAAGTAGAGCTTAAACTAGCCAGGATTTACTTTAGTGATGAAAATGCACAGAGGAAGTCTGGTGACAAAGGACCTTGCCTCTTCCTAACACTGATATACACACACACACACGCATATATATATATATATATATATATATATATATACACCACTTGAGTGACAGTTGGACTATAAAGAAAGCTGAGTGCCAAAGAATTGATGCTTTTGAACTGTGGTGTTGAAAAAGACTTTTGAGAGTCCCTGGGACTGCAAGGAAATCCAACCAGTCCATCCTAAATGAGACCAGTCCTGAGTGTTCATTGGAAGGACTGACACTGAAGCTGAAACTCTAATCCTTTGGCCACCTGATGGGAAGAGCTGACTCATTTGAAAAGACCCTGATGCTGGGAAAGATTGAGGGCAGGAGAAGAAGGGGACAACAGAGGATGAGATGGCTGGATGGCATCACCAACATGATGGATATAGGTTTGGGTAAATTTCGGAGTGGTGATAGACAGGGAGGCCTGTCATGCTGCAGTCCATGGGGTCGCAAAGAGTTGGACACAACTGAGCGACTGAATGGAACTGAACTGACACCACTTGAGGCCATGTAGCTTTGTATATAAACATGTATATACCCAGGTGGCTCAGTGGTAAAGAACCTGCCTGCCAATTCAGGAGACACAGTAGATTCAGATACAATCCCTGGGTCAGGAGGATCTCCTGGAGTAGCAAATGGCAACCTGCTCTAGTGTTCTTGCCTGGGAAATCTCATGGACACAGAAGCCTGATGGGCTACAGTCCATGGGGTTGCAGAGAGGAGGACATGACTGAGTGATTGAGCACATGCACCTCTTTTAATGGCGAGGTATCTGAGATTCAGAAACATGAATTGTGTGAGGTGATGTGGGTAGTAAGATTTGAAACTAGTTGTTGGTTTTGATTAGTTTTTCCTTATCCAAGAAGCATATCCCTTTAGTCAGTAATAAAATTACTGTGACCCTGGGAAATGCCTGTGGGCTTTGTGTCTTGTCTTAATAAAACTTAAAAGCCCTAGATTCACTGAATATGTGTGTATATATTATATACATATATTATATGTATATAATATATGTATTAGTATATTTATATTAGTATTTATATTAGTATAGAAATCATTATTAGTGATACATATATATATTACATATATTCTATGTATATAATATATATATGTATCACTAATAATGATTTATTATTATTTATATTATATATATAATATATATATGTATCACTAATAATGATTTCTATGACCACCTGACCTGCCTCTTGAGAAATCTGTATGCAGATCAGGAAGCAACAGTTAGAACTGGACATGGAACAACAGACTGGTTCCAAATAGGAAAAGGAGTACGTCAAGGCTGTATATTGTCACCCTGCTTATTTAACTTATATGCAGAGTACATCATGAGAAATGCTGGGCTGGAAGAAACACAAGCTGGAATCAAGATTGCCAGGAGAAATATCAATAACGTCAGATATGCAGATGACACCACCCTTATGGCAGAAAGTGAAGAGGAACTAAAAAGCCTCTTGATGAAAGTGAAAGTGGAGAGTGAAAAAGTTGGCTTAAAGCTCAACATTCAGAAAATGAAGATCATGGCATCCGGTCCCACCACTTCATGGGAAATAGATGGGGAAACAGTGGAAACAGTGTCAGACTTTATTTTTCTGGGCTCCAAAATCACCACAGATGGTGACTGCAGCCATGAAATTAAAAGACGCTTACTCCTTGGAAGGAAAGTTATGACCAACCTAGAAAGCATATTCAAAAGCAGAGACATTACTTTGCCAACAAAGGTCCGTCTAGTCAAGGCTATGGTTTTTCCTGTGGTCATGTATGGATGTGAGAGTTGGACTGTGGAGAAGGCTGAGTGCCAAAGAATTGATGCTTTTGAACTGTAGTGTTGGAGAAGACTCTTGAGAGTCCCTTGGACTGCAAGGAGATCCAACCAGTCCATTCTGAAGGAGATCAGCCCTGGGATTTCTTTGGAAGGAATGATGCTAAAGCTGAAACTCCAGTACTTTGGCCACCTCATGTGAAGAGTTGACTCATTGGAAAAGACTCTGATGCTGGGAGGGATTGGGGGCAAGAGGAGAAGGGGATGACAGAGAATGAGATGGCTGGATGGCATCACTGACTCGATGGACGTTGAGTCTGAGTGAACTCTGGGAGTTGGCGATGGACAGGGAGGCCTGGCGTGCTACGATTCATGGGGTTGCAAAGAGTCGGACACGACTGAGCGACTGAACTGAACTGAACTGATGGTTCCTTCAAAATACAACTTATTCTCGAAAACTATGTCATCTCAAGTATACAGTTCAGTGGGGACCATATTGTCAGATTGTGTGTGTGTGTGTGTGGTGTCAAATAATGAAGTTATCTTTTTCATCATTTTCTTATTCAAGGCTGTCCCACAAGTTGCTTGCTTTGTTAGAGCAGTTCATGACCATCCCCATGGGATGATTTACTACAGAGTGTTTTTTCCCCTCCTTCTCATACTGGTTTGTTGTTGCTGTTTAGTTGCTAAGTTATGTTCGACACTTTGTGACCATATGGACTGCAGTACACCAGGCTTCCCTGTCCTTCACTGTATCCCGGAGTTTGCTCAAACTCATGTCCATTGAGTCGGTGATGATGTTTAACCCATCTCATCCTCTGTCATCCCCTTCTCCTCCTGCCCTCAATCTTCCCAGCATCAGAGTCTTTGCCACTGAGTCAGCTCTTTGCATCATGTGGCCAAAGTATTGGCGTTTCAGCTTCCATATCAGTCCTCTGAATTAATATTCAGGGTTGATATTAATATTCCGGTTCCTTTAGGATTGACTGGTTTGATCTCCTTGCAGTCCAAGGGACTCTCGAAAACCTTCTCCAGCAGATTAAAAGTATCAATGCTTTGGCACTCAGCATTCTTTATGGCCCAACTCTCACATCTGTACATGACTACTGGAAAAACCAGTAGTAACCTATATGGATCTTTTGGCAAAGGGATGTCTCTGCTTTTTATACACTGTCTAGGTTTGTCACTGGAGAAAGAAATGGCAACCCACTCCAGTAGTCTTGCCTAGAAAATCCCATGGATGGAGGAGCCTGGTGTCCCTGGGGTCACAAAGAGTCGGACACGACTGAGCGACTTCACTCTCACTTTCACTTTTCAGGTTTGTCATAGTTCATACTGGTACTGTTGGGATTAGACTTTTGTGGTTGTAAGGAATAAAGATCCATTCAAACTAGCTCAAATGAAAAGAAGATTTATTGCAGAGAAAGAAGAATCCCCTGGAAATTCAAGAACAGGAGTCATGACAGTGTGAAGCTTCATGGAGGCAAAAACCAGAAGGTAGACTTCAACAGAGGCACTCCTGGAATCTTGTTCATTGCCAGGTCTCAGCTGCAGTCCAGCCAGTTTCTTCCAGATCCACCACCCACTGTCAAATTCTCTCCTAACTTCTTGTCCTTGACTCAGTTGCTTAACTCTCTGTTCTAATCAACTTTGGGAATGGATAAACCTGGTCTAAAATATGACCACCTAGGCAGTGGAGGCTCAGAATTTTACATAGAAGGCCATGGGAGCAGCAACATGGTTGGGGGAAGAAGAAGAAGAAGGATGCCATTAAGAGGCTACATTTGAAGAAAAATTTACAGAGAGTTTCATTTGTATCAGAGGATGTGAGAAACGGGAAGGGGCATAACTTGTACCAATACTAGTAGAAAAGACTGTTGATAGGTGGTCTTTTTAGGAGACCTGCTTGCAGTAGGCCAAGATCCAAGTGTCTAGTTTTCTTGTTGCTGTTGTGTGGTTGCTATGTTGTGTTTGTGACCCTATGGACTGTAAGCCTGCCAAGCTCCTCTATCCACAGCATTTTCCAGGCAAGAATACTAGAATGAGTTATCATTCCCTTCTCCAGGGGATCTTCCTGACCCAGGAATCAAGCCTGCATCTCCTGTATTACAGATGGATTCTTTACTGCTGAGCTACCAGGGAAGCCCAAGTGTCAAGTGTAGGGACATGAAACAGATTATTGTTATTTATTCCAGCATATGGATTTGTTTTTAATTACTACTGCCTAGACTCATATTTCAGAGAAGGCAATGGCACCGCACTCCAGTACTCTTGCCTGGAGAATCCCAGGGACAGGGGAGCCTGGTGGGCTGCCGTCTATGGGGTCGCACAGAGTCGGACACGACTGAAGCGATTTAGCAGCAGCAGCAGCAGACTCATATTTAGATGCTGAGTTTCACTCAGAAGCAAGAGTTAATCTCTAATTAGAGAGGGAAAATATAAAACCTAAACTGGAGGAAATCAAACCTATGAAATATCAATTTCTAAAATATGGTCATCATTCAACTTCCTGGTCTCTGCTAGGCTCCTGACTTCATTTCTGTCCACCTTATGTTTATAATCCTTCTTGATGATCTCATTACCCCAGGTAGATAATCTGTCCAACATTCTAACTTCTCAGGGTGACTCCCTCCCCTGAAGGATCTTTTCTTCTGTCCTACTTCAGCAACCCATTCTAGTTGGCTTACCTTACACCTGATACCAATTACGCCATCCCCTCTTCCAAAGTCATGACTTCAAGTATCTTCCACCTCCTGTATTTTTAGGTCATTTATTCTATTATCCCTACTCCAAAAACACTTTGATCACATGAAGACCCCCAAACTGAGTCCATGGTCCATTATGATAATAGCAATTTTGTATATACACTCAACTTCTTGCTTTTTGTCATACTCATACCCTTCAGAAGACCTCTATACTAATTCTAATATACTATAGAATCAGATCAGATCAGTCGCTCAGTCATGTCCGACTCTGCGACCCCATGAATCGCAGCACACCAGGCCTTCCTGTCCATCACCAACTCCTGGAGTTCACTGAGACTCACGTCCATCAAGTCAGTGATGCCATCCAGCCATCTCATCCTCTGTCATCCCCTTCTCCTCCTGCCCCCAATCCCTCCCAGCATCAGAGTCTTTTCCAATGAGTCAACTCTTCGCGTGAGGTGGCCAAAGTACTGGAGTTTCAGCTTCAGCATCATTCCTTCCAAAGAAATCCCAGGGCTGATCTCCTTCAGAATGGACTGGTTGGATCTCCTTGCAGTCCAAGGAACTCTCAAGAGTCTTCTCCAACACCACAGTTCAAAAGCATCAATTCTTCGGTGCTCAGCTTTCTTCACAGTCCAACTGTCACATCCATACATGACCACAGGAAAAACCATAGCCTTGACTAGACGGACCTTTGTTGGCAAAGTAATGTCTCTGCTTTTGAATATGCTATCTAGGTTGGTCATAACTTTCCTTCCAAGGAGTAAGCGTCTTTTAATTTCATGGCTGCAGTCACCATCTGTAGTGATTTTGGAGCCCAGAAAAATAAAGTCTGACACTGTTTCCACTGTTTCCCCATCTATTTCCCATGAAGTGGTGGGACCGGATGCCATGATCTTCGTTTTCTGAATGTTGAGCTTTAAGCCAACTGTTTCACTCTCCACTTTCACTTTCATCAAGAGGCTTTTTAGTTCCTCTTCACTTTCTGCCATAAGGGTGGTGTCATCTGCATATCTGAGGTTACCTCTATACTAATTAAGCCTAACTCTTTGTCCACTCTGGTTTTCACTAAAATACAACACATACTGTCTAAATTTATGTTTATAATCTTTACCTGAATGCCTTCAGTCCTGCCCAGCGTCGCCTCTCTGAAATAACCATTTCATATCTTCTTCTTTCTCTAACTTCTGATACTTCTTTTCTGCTCTTTTCTGTTGAACTTTTCTCAGACTTCACTGAGAAAATGGAGGCTATCAGAAGAGATTGTTTCTCATCTTCCCACTAACAACCCTGTCAACTCTACCTCTACTCATTTTCCCCCGGTCCTATCTAAGGCCAGTGCTTAATTTGTGCACTGGATCCCACTTACTCTCACCTCCTCAAATTCCTCACGCCTTTCTTTCCTCCTAAATTTCTCTCTCTCCACGTCCCATCAGCATTAAAACTGGAATAATACTTACCTTGAAAATCAACTTTAGACTTCACATTTCCTCTCTGGCTACCCTGTGTTTCCTTCAACTCAAAGGGCATATCTAAATCCCCACTCACTGTGTTCAACTCACCATCCATTCTCTTCTCAGCCCACTCTGATGAGGCTCTTGTTCCCAGCCTCCCCCGAAACCAATCTTTTCAAGATTACTAATGACCTTTGCTTTGTTGAGTCCAGGGGCCAGTTCTCAGTTTTCATCTTTCAGGCATTCTCACTAGCATTTGACACAGTTGATCCTTGATTCATTTCCTTTACTTGGCTTGGCTTCTGGGACATCATGCTGCTGCTGCTGCTGCTTCTCCTCCTCTCTTTAATCCATTTCCAGTTAATATTTTTGTGTATGGTGTAAGATAGGGGATCTAGTTTCATTCTTTTGCATGTGGCTGCCCAGTTTTCCCAACACCATTTACTGAAGAGACTCCCTTTACCCCATTGTATATTCTTGGCTCCTTTGTCATAAATTAATTAACCATGTTTGCAGAGGTTTATTTCTTGGCTCTCTATTCTGTTCCATGTGTCTTTCTGTGCCAATACTATACTGTTTTATTTTCTTGGGCTCCAAAATCACTGTGGATGGTGACTGCAGCCATGAACTTAAAAGATGCTTATTCCTTGGAAGGAGAGCTATGACAAACCTGGACAGTGTATTTAAAAGCAGAGACATCATTTTGCAAACAAAGGTCTACAGAACCAAAGCTATGTTTTTTTCAGTAGTCATATACACATGTGAGAATTGGACCATAAAGAAGGCTGAATGCCAAAGAATTGATGCTTTCAAATTGTGGTGCTGGAGAAGACTCTTGAGAGTCCCTTGGACTGCAAGGAGATCAAACCTGTCAGTCCTAAAGGAAATCAACCTTGAATGTTCATTGGAAGGACTGATGTTGAAGCTGAAGCTCCAATACTTTGGCTACCCAATGTGAAGAGCCAACTCATTGAAAAAGACCCTGATGCTAGGAAAGATTGAGAGCAGGAGGAGAAGGGGATGACAGAGAATGAGATGGTTGGATGGCATCACTGACTCAGTGGACATGAGTTTGAGCAAACTCCAGGAGATAGTGGAGGACAGAGGAGCCTGATATGCTGCAGTTCATACAGCTTCCTTAGAGTTGGACATCAGTTAGCAACCGAATGGCAACAGCAACAAAATACTGTTTTGATTACTATAGCTTTGCAATGTAGTTTGAAGTCAGGGCATATGATACTTCTAGCTTTCTTCTATCTCGAGATTGCTTTGGCTATTCAAGATCTTTTGTGGTTCCATACAAATTTTAGGATTATTTATTCTGTTTTTGTGAAAAATGCCTTTAGAATTTTGATAGGCATTTCATTGAATCTATAGATTGCTGTAAGTAGTATAGACATTTTAACAATGTTAATTCTTTCGGTCAATGAGAAACTTCTTTGCTATTCTCTTTGTTTGTACCTGTCCCATGGTTTTTATTATTATTATTATAACCTCAGATATGCAGATGACACCACCCTTATGGTAGAAAGTGAAGAGGAACTAAAAAGCCTCTTGATGAAAGTGAAAGTGGAGAGTGAAAAAGTTGGCTTAAAGCTCAACATTCAGAAAACGAAGATCATGGCATCCGGTCCCACCACTTCATGGGAAATAGATGGGGAAACAGTGGAAACAGTGTCAGACTTTATTTTTCTGGGCTCCAAAATCACTACAGATGGTGACTGCAGCCATGAAATTAAAAGACGCTTACTCCTTGGAAGGAAAGTTATGACCAACCTAGATAGCATATTCAAAAGCAGAGACATTACTTTGCCAACAAAGGTCCGTCTAGTCAAGGCTATGGTTTTTCCTGTGGTCATGTATGGATGTGACAGTTGGACTGTGAAGAAGGCTGAGCGCCGAAGAATTGATGCTTTTGAACTGTGGTGTTGGAGAAGACTCTTGAGAGTCCCTTGGACTGCAAGGAGATCCAACCAGTCCATTCTGAAGGAGATCAGCCCTGGGATTTCTTTGGAAGGAATGATGCTGAAGCTGAAACTCCAGTACTTTGGCCACCTCATGTGAAGAGTTGACTCATTGGAAAAGACTCTGATGCTGGGAAGGGATTGGGGGCAGGAGGAGAAGGGGATGACAGAGGATGAGATGGCTGGATGGCATCACTGACTCGATGAACGTGAGTCTCAGTGAACTCTGGGAGTTGGTGTTGGACAGGGAGGCCTGGCGTGCTGCGATTCATGGGGTCGCAAAGAGTCGGACACGACTGAGCAACTGATCTGATCTGATCTGATCTGATTATTATTATTTTGGCCATACCATGCAGCATGCAGGGATTGAACCCATGCCCCCTGCAATGGAAGCTTGGAGTCTTACCACTGGTCTGCCAGGAAAGTCCCCCCATGGTTTAAATATCAGCTGTATATACACGGATGGTGATTCCTGCTCTGTATTCCTTGGTTCCAGATTTATATATCCAAATACCTCTTGACACTGCCATTTGTATGTCTAATAGGCATTCAAAGTTAATATATTTAAAACAAAACTCTTGATTTCTCCCCAAAGCTGTTCTTTCATAATCTTCATGATCTTAGTTAATGGCACACCATTTACCCGGTTGCCCAGGCCAAGAATCTTGGAGTCATTCTTGATTATATTTTCCTCACTCACATTAAATCCATCAGCAAGTTTGTCAACTGTACTTTCAAAATAAGCCCTGAGCCTATTCTCTTCTTCCTTCTTCCACCTCTATCACACTAACCAAGTCACCATCATTAGTGATCTAAGTAACTTGGTATAGCCTGGATTCCCAGTTTCTACTTCTGCCCTCTTAAGTCTGTTCCCCTTACAGTAGCCAGGGTGGTCTTTCCAAACATAAATCACTATCACTCCACTGCTTAAAACTTGCCAGTGGCTTTTCTTCTGTCTCAGAATATAATCCAAAATCCTCACTCTGGCCCCCACGGTTGTACATGGTCTCCCATCATTTTGATCAGGTTTCCCTCTTGACTACAGCTGCACTTGTCTGCTTGTTGTTTCTCCAACCTACACACCAACATGATGTATCCTACTGTGATGGAAGCTCCACAAAGCAGGGACTTTATTTTGGCCATTGCTATAATCTCAATCCTTAAAACAGAACCTGTTATGTAGAAGATGCTCTATAAATATTTGTTGAATGAAATGAATAACGTAAGAGTTTATTTAAAAAAAAAAAATAAAGAGGGAGTAGAAAGTGCTGTCATCGGCGAAATCATTCCAAGTATGGAATTTTTCCTGCATTTCTCTCTCATATCTGTCACTCCTAAGAATTATATGATTGCAAATAAATCATACTGAAATTCTTGATTGTCTCAAGGAAATAAAAATGTTGTTTTTAGATGCATGAGAATGTATTTTTAAAAATAATTTTAGTTTTGTATTTATTTTTGATTGTGCTGGGTATTCACTGCTGCGCGGGCTTTTCTATAGTTTTGGCGAGTGGGGACTACTCTCTGTTGCAGTGAGCAGGCTTCTCATTGCGGTGGTTCCTCTTGTTGAGGAGCACGGGCTCGAGCACATCGAGGGCTCAGTAGTCGCCGCTCCCGGGCTCTAGAGCACAGGCTCAATAGTTGTGGCACATGCACTCAGTGCTCCACTGTATGTGGGATCTTCCCGGATCAGGGATTTAACCTGTGTCTCCTGCATTGGCAGGCAGATTCTTTACCACTGACCAACCCGGAAAGTCCCATATGAATAAATTTTTAAATGTTGAAAATCATATGTAGAGGAAGCATCAGGATTTCAGGAAGTTGTGGAGATGAGTTCATCAGCATGCTGGTCCTTCCACTCAAACTTTATCCCATTGGGCCTGTCTGCTCTCTTACTATTTTGAAAAAACTGAACAATATGCAAAGAAAAGAAGGATGATATAAAAACTCTTAGAGCACAAATAAACTGTTCTAAAGGCCTTTGCTGGGGTTACCACATGTGATTTCACATAGAAGGGTTTGCCTTTTTCTGGGGATTGAAGAAGAATTGGCATGGTTAAGCATATAATGCTAATTGTAATCTGACAGTGTGGTTATAAATGGCCATAGTTTCATATGATTTCAAAGTAAGGTGCATAGCAGACCATGGATAAGCACATATCTGTGATGGATACATACACAGAGCACCACTAAAGTATGTTTTTTACATTTGCTCCAGTCTATTCAAAGAAGCTGGCAACACATTTTATAAAGTAAATTCTCTTAGTCATCCTAGAAAATTTTGGTAAGCAACCAGTGATAATATTTATTTTAGTCTTGTTTTGTTTCCAGTTCGATATTTTCCAGTGGATATTTGTAACAAACATTTCTGAAAAATGAATGATATAAGTCAAAACCAGTATCATTATTTCTACCCCATCTGGATAAAAAATTGCCTTCTGAGATCTGTATCTTTCCTGGATTACATCCTTTGTTTTGTTTGTTTTTAATTTGAAGGTTTATGTCATTTTCACCAAAAACATTAGATTTGGAAAACTCATTTGATGTGTGGTTTTCTGTCTCACAAAGATGGGTTCTGTGAGATCTTGATCAAGGAAATGGTTGTGGGGAAATAAAAAGAGAACTGTCTACTGAGGCTTGGGATTTGGGTTCCAATCTTGACATGTCCCCTTCATGTATTTTTTAGTCACATCTCTCTGGCCTCCCGTGTTTTCATGTGTGTAAACAAGGATAAAGTTGAATTTTTACCCTACATGGTTATTATAAGAATTAAACACCCATGTAGACATAACGGGGGTAACTAGGATGATGCCTGACACGTTAGAAGATACTGGGGGAAATATTTGTTTGTTCTCCCATTCATCATGGTTTGTTACTATATGCTGTTTTATTCCCCATTCTCTAGTTAAATATTCAGTGTCTTCCATGGCTTAGATTATAGGGAACACATACATTTATTATCACTGATTCCATCTGCCTTCTGCATCTTGTCTTCTAAGTGGATTATTTGTTCCTATAACAAGTGATTCCTGGGGTGAGCCCCCTCTGAGCCTCTTCTGATATTTCCAGTCAGCCTTGTATGCACATATGTTTGTCTTTTGTCTCCTACTGTGAAGTTGGTGGTGTTGAGCTTGCTGACTCTTGCTCCCATCAGTGTCCTCTGTGGCAATGTTCTCAGTGCAGTGTCGGGTCTGCAGTGTGATTGGTAAAGTTCTGTGGACTTGAGTCTCAGCAGGTACTGTGAAAAGAAGTGGGTATATTCTTTTGGTCAAGGAAGAAGGCATCATGTCTTATGGTTATGCCATAACCAGCTTTCTTTTCCCACAAAGCTGTAAATTGGAACTCTGTGTTCTCACTGAGTCTAGCTGAACCAGGTATAAGGAGCCTGGGTTTTAGTTCATGGTACAAAGAATTGGTTCTGTTGGAGACCTCAGACAGGGATATACCTGATATTCCTGGTAGGTGATGGTTCTGTATCTCTAGTACCTCTCCCCTCTTTTTAGTAGGCAGAGAAGGAAGACAGTATATAGAGGAGCCGCAAACCAATCAATCCTATAATATTCTTGGCTATCTAGAAATTTAAGCTTGCAAGTCATCTCTTAAAGCTCTATTTTCCCTCTTGGCCTCTTCCTAGTACTTAAGGTAGCAGGTACCAGTTAGACAGGGTTCCCTGGCCATGATGCTGTGGTCCATGCAGGAGGGCTAAGGCTACATGGCCATAGCTTTATGACTGTTTTGAGAATTGTTTATTCTCTCATCAAATATTTACTGGACACCTAAACTGAGCCAGGCATGAATAGGTATTTAGGAGAGAGTGGTGAATAAGACAGAGTTTCTGTCTTCAAGGAGCTTACATTCCAATGAAGGGATTCAGACAGTAAGCAAAATAACAAATATATGAGATGTTTTTCCAATAGTTATAAATATGACAAGGTAAATAGAACCTTGTCATTGCTTGTCATGGCTTCCCTGGTAGCTCAATCAGTAAAGAATCTGCCTGCAGTGCAGGAGTCTCGGGTTTGATCCCTGGGTTGGGAAGATCCCCTGGAGAGGGAAATGGCAACCCACTATAGGATTCTTGCCTGAAAAATCCTATGGACAGAGGAGCCTGGTGGGCTACAGTCCATGGAGTCTCAAGAGTCGGACACAATTTAGTGATTAAACCACCACAAACAGGGAGAAGACAGGTACATGTAGAGAGACTGGAGAGACTGACTGCTGTAAAATGGGTGGTTAGAGGGACTGCCCTGGTGGTCCAGTGACTAAGACCCTGTGATCCCAATGCAGGGGGCCAGGGTTCTATCCCTGATTGAGGAACTAGATCCACATTCATAACTTAGACCTGGAAGCCAAATAAATAAGTAAAAAAAAAAAATATATATATATATATATATATTTTTTTTTTTTTTAATGGGTAGTTAGAGAAGGCTTCTTTGAGGACTCAACCTGGGCTGAGACCTAAATGATGACAGATCCAGTCATGGGAAGAACTGAGGAGAGCATACTCAAGATAGATGTAGATGGCTGGTGCAAAGTGCTGGGGTAGGTGCAAGCTTGAGTTACTGAGACCTTGTGTGCATATATGTGGGGAGGGGGAAGAAGTAGGGAGGAAAGGAAGAAAGTAGGGATAATGATACAGGGATAAGCTTATTTTCTCACATTTACAGGAATATTCAACAGCTAAGACAAATAATTACTGACACTATATTGAAAGATATACTTGGAGAATGAGTACTTTAGACCCCATAAGCACTTTTGCAAAAATTATTCAGCTTCCATTCATCCTTCAGTGTCTCTGGTAACGTTTGTTTTACCCCACGTTTTAGTTCAAATGCCTTTTCCAGGTCATTCTGCCTGGCTTCTTAGAATTTATTTTCTCTTTAGGCTGGTGCATCCTTCAGATACCTTGGGCCAGTTGGTTTGAAAGACCCTTACATTCCCTCCAGGTTGAGTGCGGTGGACGTGGCAGCCCCAGGAAGCATCTGAAACTGGGCATCTTTCACAGCCTGGTGTAGAAGTTATTGCCTGCAGTTCTTACCGGCTTTCTCTTTTAGAAATCTTCTTTTGTTCCTGCCACAAGGCAAAAACAGGAAAAGAGATCTGTGTGAAAGAATGCTCTCCCTTATTCTTTTGTGGTGATTGTGTATCTTAAGAGAAGGCCTCAAAGGTTCCCGGAGCTGTCTGTCTTTTCATGTAAATGGAGCCCTTAAGCCTATTTAGAAGTGTGCGGA
The DNA here is from genome assembly GCF_003369695.1 of Bos indicus x Bos taurus. Taxonomy (NCBI): domain Eukaryota; kingdom Metazoa; phylum Chordata; class Mammalia; order Artiodactyla; family Bovidae; genus Bos; species Bos indicus x Bos taurus. The sequence goes on from NC_040085.1 coordinate 73,893,411, forward strand.
AGCCTGTGGGAGTTGGGGGTGAAAGAGGCCTAGGTAGCATCAGCGGCCCAGTTAATTTATTCAAGTTCAAGTTTGCACTGTCTTTCGTGTATATAATTAAAAATACTGCAGAATTGTATTTTGCACTTGTAATTTTAATTATATGCTATGCATATTACTGTATACACATATTACTGTGCTGTGTCGTAACTGCAAAACCCTATATTTTTTTACTGGGAGGTTTAAGGGATTTTCCAGGGTAATTTTGACTATGTAAATTTTGCCTCAGATGCTAACTATAGAGGGCAATCCCTGGGCAAATGTGACCCTCTGTATTAGATACTTGAAAATCCTACTCATCCCAAAGGGGTAGACATAACTGGGACTCATATTCATCCCTCACCCCCAAACCAGTGACAGGTATAGGATTGATACTGGGCTTTGTGAGTAGAAAAGGGATGAGGCAGAAGGAATTTAGGAGATTAAAACAGAAGAGAGCTGAACAAGGGAATCTCAGGTCAGAGGTGGTGGGCCAGAGATTCCAAGGTCAGGCAGAGAATAGGGGCTGATGGGTGGTTCCTGAGTGAGACTGTTCCTTCCAGTAAGTGCAGGGCTCAGGGCCATCCAAGTGATGCAGGAGTAGACCCTTCTGGGTGGCATGACACCTTTCCCCTAGAAGCCCTTCACCTTAGGACAACACTACAGTGCACTGTTCCTTGTGAGCATTGCTGCCTGTGTGTGGGTATGCATGCGTGTGTGTGTGTGTGTGTGTGTGTGCATGCACGCGCGCACAAATGTGTACTTGTGCCCTTACAGACAGAGTGGAAGGAAAAAGAAACAGTGTTGGAGAGAAGAGACAGGGAAGCAGGAGGATTTAGGACCTGAGGTTTTAGGAGCAAGTTCAGCCTTTCATGGTTCTGTGGCTGGGGCAGTGTTAGATGGGAGGGGCCTGAGACACTAGGGGCGGAGCAGAGTGAAAGTGAAACTTGTTTGATCCTTGCAGCCCCTTTCCCAGGCTGCTGCCCTCCCCCCAGCACCTCTCCCCACTCCCTTCCCAGCCCTTCCCAAACCCCAAGGCCACATCTGTTTATTCTGATGCACAAAACTTTCAGATTTGGTAGCTGTGCTTAGTTACTCAGTCTTGTACGACTCTGTGTGACCCCATGGACTTCAGCCTGCCAGGCTCCTCTGTCCATGGGATTCTCCAGGCAAGAATACTGGAGTGGGTTGCCATGCCCTTCTCCAGGGGATCTTCCCAACCCAACCCAGGTCTCCACATTACCGGCGGATTCTTTACTGATTGAACCACCAGGAAAGATAAACAACCTATCCCAGTGCACCACCTAAGCTTTTTACTAAAGTGCAGGTGAAACTTATATTCAGAATCCTTACTGTGGGATTTTCACTGACTCCGTTACCCATTCCTTGAGGACATAGATGGCATTCTGAGTCTTACCAGCCTGGGTTGGAATCCTCTCCAGGACTGTCAGCTGTTCTTTTTTTTCCCCCTTTTTAAAAAAATTTTATTGGGATATAGTTGTAAATACACAGCTATATTCTGTGGTTGTAAATACACAGCTATATTCTATGGTTGTCCATACACAGCTATATTCTATGGTTGTACATACACAGCTATATTCTATGGTTGTACATACACAGCTATATTCTATGGTTGTCCATACACAGCTATATTCTATGGTTGTACATACACAGCTATATTCTATGGTTGTCCATACACAGCTATATTCTATGGTTGTACATACACAGCTATATTCTATGGTTGTACATACACAGCTATATTCTATGGTTGTACATACACAGCTATATTCTATGGTTGTACATACACAGCTATATTGTATTAGTTTCTGCTGTATAGCAAATTGAACCAGCCACACATATATGTATACTCCCTCTTTTTTAGACTGCCTTCCCATCTGTGTCACCACAGATCATTCAGTAGAGAGCCATTTATTTTTGAGCGAGTCTCTGAGCCTCAGTTGTGAGGGTTGAAGATAGCATTGTCTTCAAGCACTTTCCCACAGGTTTTTGCAGGTTGCCTGTAAAACAAATGGGTCTACCAAGGGACTTTGAACACAAAAGATTCTAATGCATAGTACAACATTTTGATCAAGACTTTGTTGCCAAGTGAGAAAAACCCAACAGAGACTGCTTATTTGCAAAAATCTGACATTTCTTATTTCGTAGAAGCCAGGGAAGAGCTGGAATGAAGGTTCCCAGTGACATTAACAATGTATTTTCAACCAAAATTTAAATGATGTTTTTGAATTTCAATCTTACAATAATATTCATTATGAATACTTAATTCTAATTTTACATTTTAGATTTATTTTGCTCATATTGATTACATATATGGCAAAGATTAATATATTTCACAATGGTTTTTTTTCCCTTAACAATTAGTTGTTATCTGAAGACACAAACTACATTTTACTGTAAGCAAAAAAGAATCTGTCAGGCTTTCGATTCGGAAACCTGAGTCAAATCTGCAGTCTCCTGGAGGAGGAAGGTTGTAGGGCCTCCGTTCTTTCATAATGGGTCTAGCCCTTCCCCCTCATCTGACATTTTCTTGTGGAAAACATCTGGTTCAAATGAGCACTCACGGCAGCCTTGATCATCAGAAACCAGAAAGCAAAAATCATAAACAGTGTATAGTACATACAAGGGATGCCAAGAAGCATTGTGCAAAGAGCCTGTCAGCAGCAAATTTATTTTCTATGGAAATTTCACCTTTTGGGTGCTTATCTTCTCACTAACTTATACTTCTCTTCTGGAGAACAGCCAAGCCCCCCTCAAACACAGGGGTGAGCCTTTGTCCCACCTTGCCGAACCTTTGAGATGGATCTGCAGACCTATCCTCTAATTCATGACCTTCCCGCCACTTCATCCAAATTCACTGAAAACAGTGGATAGAGTTCTACAGACCAGGGCATGCTGCTTAGAGTATCGGTGAATATTTTGTTTATCTAGGGTGATAGCTCCTAAATGAGTAGAACAATTCTGACTAACCCTGTTCTCCTGGTGGGCTTCCTGGGTGGCACCAACCCAGGTGGGTAAAGAACCCACCTGCCAATGCAGGAGACCCAAGAGATGCGGGTTCAGTCTCTGGGTTGGGAAGATCCCCTGGAGGAAAGGATGGCAACCCATGGCAGTATTCTTGTCTGGAGAATTCTATGGACAGAAGAGCCCAGTGGACTACAGTCCATAGGGTCACAAAGAGTCGAACACAACTGAAGCAACTTAGCACACACGCATGCACATTCTCCTGGACTTACATCCAGGGATGGAACCAGACTTCTGATATATATCAGAAGTTTATAGTCTTAGAATTTACCAGAGCAGAAAAGAAGAGAAAGTTTCTGAGTAGGTAGTATTTTGGAAGGATGGGGTTTGTGAGAAGGTTTAGGATGAGCCAGTAATTGATACTATGGACTATCAGGGGCCTTAGCAATTTGCAGGGAATTCCAGAGGTGGAGGAGGTATCTCATAGGGTGTTTGCCTTTCCATAGACTAGGAAGGAGAGGAAAGGGAAGGTGATACAAGTTGGTTATTGGAACTTTTATGGAGCTTTACTCCTTGGAAGAAAAGTTATGACCAACCTAGATAGCATATTCAAAAGCAGAGACATTACTTTGCCAACAAAGGTCCGTCTAGTTAAGGCTATGGTTTTTCCAGTGATCATGTATGGATGTGAGAGTTGGACTGTGAAGAAAGCTGAGCGCAGAAGAACTGATGCTTTTGAACTGTGGTGTTGGAGAAGACTCTTGAGAGTCCCTTGGACTGCAAGGAGATCCAACCAGTCCATTCTGAAGGAGATCAGCCCTGGGATTTCTTTGGAAGGAATGATGCTGAAGCTGAAACTCCAGTACTCTGGCCACCTCATGCGAAGAGTTGACTCATTGGAAAAGACCCTGATGCTGGGAGGGATTGGGGGCAGGAGGAGAAGGGGACGACAGAGGATGAGATGGCTGGATGGCATCACCGACTCAATGGACGTGAGTCTGAGTGAACTCCAGGAGTTGGTGATGGACAGGGAGGCCTGGCGTGCTGCGATTCATGGGGTTGCAAAGAGTCGGACACGACTGAGCGACTGAATTGAACTGAAGTGAACTGAAGATGGTTGTCAGGGGCAGGAGGCTGAGGCCAGTTTGGAGACATTTCAGAGTACTGAATAAGATGTTAGAAGCTTTCAGAATCCAAGGAGAATGGATGTCAGGAAGTAAGAGAGAGTTGTTCACTTTGTATTTTAATGTCCTTTACCACTTCTCATCTGCCTTGTCTGTATGTTACTTATCTCAAATTAAAGGTGTATCTCTGGAGGTTGAATACTGGGAAAAACATGAAATATAGAGTCTGAAGACCTTTGAACTCAACCTTTACGGTGGAATATGTTTACCACAGGGTTTGGTGTGAAATAAATGGGATAATCTAGGTCAAGTGGATTGGACAGAACAGTGGCCAAGTGACCAGATGTCTTGGGATGAGTGGGATAGTCTTGGATTTCAGCTTCCTATTCTGTATCAAATTCACTTTACTGATAGAGCTTCCTGTTACCCTGATATGTGGAATGAATAAATCTTTATGAACTAGATACCAGTGGTAACTTTTATCAGTGATTAGAACAGAATTCTTAAGCTGGATTTATATGTTTAAGTAGCATTATAATGGCAGAGTACTGTGTCTTTGGGACAGTGATTTGGCCTTAGTAAAATTTGGTCTGTTAAGATTCATCACTCATTTATGGCTAAAGTGTTAGTCGCTCAGTTGTGTCCAACTCTTTGCGACCCCATGGACTGTAGTCTGCCAGCCTCCTCAGTCCATGGAATTCTCCAGGCAAGAATACTGGAGAGGATTGCCATTCCCTTTTCCAGGGGATCTTCCCAATCCAGGGATCGAACCCAGGTTTCCCTCATTGTGGGCAGATTCTTTACCATTTGAGCTGCCCAGGAAGCCCATTTTTGGCTAAGAACATCACAAATAATTATTAGGTCCCATAGTGAGCTTTCAGCAATCATTTCCGTAGGATCTGCCATGTATCAGGTGCTGTGCTGTGCAGAGGTGACTGAGCTAATGGTCCTTGTTTTTAAGGTGTCCCCAGACCAGTAGGACAGACTGGGATGAAAATAATTGAATGTGTAGAATAAGATAGTTAAGTGCTATTCTATTGGTATGAATCAAGTAGAAAGAGAAAATAATTCCCTTTGGAAAATCAAGGAAGTACTCATAGAGGAGGGAGTGGATGGCTGGGGTTTTGAGGGATGAATATGATCATGGTCAGCAAAATGTGGATTATAAATATAGTGACACTGGAAATGCACCATAACTGAAGTGCCACCAAATAGGATAAAGTGTACCTTTTGGGTTTGTGGATGGCAGATGGATGATCCTGTTGTTATTCTTTATCTCTTTACTACTCATGAGAAAGTCCTTGTCTAGCAAAGTGATCAGTGTTTGCAACCTTGGAAACAGGCGTTAGATACTTCCTTCTCTGGGAGGCAGATGGCTTTTTGATCTAAGTGAAGTTATCAGAGGCAATGTGGTATAAACGAGCAGAGGACAGGCTATGAAACAAAATTCTAATTCCACCACTTACGAGCTGAGTGTCTTTGACAAACCTCACATATTCCCAAGGACTTTGATATCTCTATGAAATAGGATTAAGAATAACACTGATTCACAAGGTTGTTGCCTCAAGTGCACTAATAAATATGAAAGCACTTTGTAAAGTGCTGTGAAAAGATGTAAATGTTACTGTTTTCTTGAACACATCATCTAACCATTTATTTATGTAGTTGTATATATTGTGCAGAGCTGCAGAGATAGAGGAGCCATCTTCTGGGGAAATAGAATCAGAATTCCAAATTGGCTCCAAAGCAGGGAGACCAAAGCCTTAAGTTCTCACTAGGCACCCTGACCCAAAAGAGTAGACATAGGAGTCTGCCTCTGTGTTCCTCCAATGACCCTGTTTGCTCTTCAGCTGGGTAAAAAGCAATTTGGAAAGGGGAAGTAGATTATGCTCTCAGGAAAGAAATTACTTTTTTTTTTTTGCTCTTTGGAAATGTTTGCTCTTTTAATTTTGAGCTCCAAATATGAACAATCCAGCTGATTCAGATCCCTAGAGTAGCCCTAATCACAGAAATACTGTGACAACCACAAATATTAAAAACATACCCCAGTTCAGGCAACCAAGGTAAGGCAAATACAAATAGTATTATATGAAAAGAAAATTCCCCTATGCAGACCTAGAATGTCATTGCATTTAACATTAAGGAAGTAATGACAGAACTTGTTTACCACAGGGAGATTCAAGGAGATAGTCTTCTGGATATAGGCAGTAGAAAGAGAATAATGAAGAGCAATCTTGTTTCTGGAAAAGTAAAATTGGGAGATTATCTTAACATTAGATTTTAAAAAAATTTTTTTAATTTATATACAATAAAGTGTGTGGTTTGATGCGTTTTGACAAACATGTACACCTAAAAACCACATTTTCATTACCCCCAAAAGTTCCCTCATGTTCCCTTGCAGTCAGTCCCCTCCCACAGCCTTAGGCAAACACTGATTTGCCTTCTGATGCTGTAGTTTTGCTAAAGTTTCATTTTAATTCATATTTTGCTGGATAATGATGATTTTTTGCAGAGATGATGATAACTGGACATTGTCAAAATTTAGGACTAGAATCCTACCTCCTTTTAGTTCAGTTCAGTCTCTCAGTCATGTCCGACTCTTTGCGACCCCATGAATAGCAGCATGCCAGGCCTCCCTATCCATCACCAACTCCTGGAGTTCACTCAAACTCATACCCATCGAGTTGGTGATGCCATCCAGCCATCTCATCCTCTGTCATCCCCTTCACCTCCTGCCCCCAATCCCTCCCAGCATCAGGGTCTTTTCCAATGAGTCAACTCTTCACATGAGGTGGCCAAAGTATTGGAGTTTCAGCTTCAGCATCAGTCCTTCCAATGAACACCCAGGGATGATCTCCTTTAGGATGGACTGGTTGGATCTCCTTGCAGTCCAAGAGACTGTCAAGAGTCTTCTCCAACACTACAGTTCAAAAGCATCAATTCTTTGGCACTCAGCTTTCTTTACAGTCCAACTCTCGCATCCATGTATGACCACTGGAAAAATAGCCTTGACTAGATGGACCTTTGTTGGCAAAGTAATATCTCTGCTTTTCAATATGCTGTCTAGGTTGGTCATAACTTTCCTTCCAAGGAGTAAGCGTCTTTTAATTTCATGGCTGCAATCACCATCTGCAGTGATTTTGGAGCCCAGAAGAATAAAGTCTGCCACTGTTTCCCCATCTATTTCCCATGAAGTGATGGGACCGGATACCATGATCTTTGTTTTCTGAATGTTGAGCTTTAAGCCCACTTTTTCACTCTCCTCTTTCACTTTCATCAAGAGGCTTTTTAGTTCCTCTTCACTTTCTGCCATAAGGGTGGTGTCATCTGCATATCTCAGGTTATTGATATTTCTCCCGGCAATCTTGATTCCAGCTTGTGCTTCTCCAGCCCAGCATTTCTCATGATGTACTCTGCATATAAGTTAAATAAGCAGGGTGACAATATACAGCCTTGACGTACTCCTTTTCCTATTTGGAACCAGTCTGTTGTTCCATGTCCAGTTCTAACTGTTGCTTCCTGACCTGCATATAGGTTTCTCAAGAGGCAGGTCAGGTGATCTGGTATTCCCATCTCTTTCCGAATTTTCCACAGTTTATTGTGATCCAAAGAAAGTACAACTCCAGTAATTTCTCTGAATCTCAGTTTTACCATATTAGTAAGTATAGTAACAACTTTTCTGTATACCTCGAAAGATTGCTATAAAAATCCAAAGAGATAACAGATGAGAATTAAGTAAGAACTTGAAGAATTATTTAGCAAATATTAAAGCTAATCAAAAAGACGGCACTTCTAGATATAAGCCATTTTATGGAGTAATTTCCATGCCAGAGCTCATGTGGTGCCTGTGCAGACCCGTGAAGGCAAGTCTTCCTCACAGTAGAGAAAATTGTCTTTGAAATAGTTGGCTCATGGGCCAAGAACTCAGTCTCTTGTCTTTCTAGTTGACAGTAGAGGACTATAACTCAGCTGGTATATCTGAGTTAACATCAGCTTGATCATATAAATCATACTGAGTATGAATATGATATAAAATATTATTATTTTTTTTTTTTTTGCTGTGTTCACGATGCTTTCTCATAATAAATTAAATAGTTTGCTTCATGCACACACTCCCACTGGCCTGGCTCTGAGGAGTGTCAGTTTTACAGTTCCCATTTCACACAGATAAAACTGAACTCTTCAGATGTCAAGTCATGTGCCAGGGGCTCCAGTGTAGACTATCAACTCCCATTATAAATTGCTGTCGTTTTAAACAAGTGACCTAAAAGCCATTTTTATTGGAAATTGTTTGAGTGGAAGGTAGAGACTGACATATAAAATAAAGCCTCTGACTGAGTTCTAATATTTCTCTGTGGGCAAGCAACAAGAGAATTGCATTCCTTGTTGGCCAGAGAAAACAGACCAACTTTATGTTCCCTTTCTGGGAGAGATCACGTTAGACACTTTGTAGGCATATTTAGATCTTGCTTATTTCTCTTGGATGAGCTGTTAGAACGCATAGGTATGTGTGTACACACACCCTCACTCACAACCATACACACCATGCTGCCATTCTTCTCTGTGTATGCATATATATATCACATGTAGATGGTGCATTTCCAAAAACGACAAATGATCACCAGCTGGTCACTCTCACTTCCTCCCGTGTACATTTTGTAGCTTCCCCATAGGGAAGCGAAACTGATGGTGGTTTGGAAGAGATTGCGTTTACTGAAGTGGATTCAGCCAAGTGGCTGTTTATGGATGACCTTTGCCTTTTAAGGGGCAGTAGCAGGAGGAGATATAGATTCCTCTAGAATGTCTGATCATGTCTCGTCACAATTAGAATTATAAACCATGGGCCTTGTGAGTGCATTCATCTGAGACAGAGATGGACCAGGTATCCAAAGACTCGGGACTGAGCTCTGTCTTTAAATATCTCCACATATGTGAAGGTAGCCCTGTACCACTGTGCATCTTTTCCCTCTTCCTTCTGTCTTCCCCATGAGCTTTTCTAATCTTCAAAGGCACATTGCATCTGTAATTTACACAGTATTCACTTTTTCATCTTTTTCTATTCCTGCTCTGCATTTAGTAGGGATGTGATAATGACTTGACAATAGAGTGAGAACATATCCTGCCTTGGATGAACTGGAATTCTTTGAAAGTGTTGCCAGCTAGAAATATTCTGCTTCAGGGCCATCACTACTGTTAAGAATATGCTGGAACAGTGTGATCAGATACCGTCTCCTCCCAGGTCTCACTCTCTGGTCCCCCTGAGAAGATGGGGCTATGAGAGTACTCCCCTGGCTCCAGTCTATACCCTTAATGGGTCTTTCTCCTATTGTGCTGTGTTTCTGAGACCCTGTATTGAAGTCCGTACACCTCTCTCAATTCTTAGCATCCTGAAGAGTCTTAGTGGATACTTTTCTTCCTTTCTCCTTTCCTTCCTTTCTATCTCCCTCTCTCCCTTTCTTTCAAACAAGAGGGAGTGAACTCATGAATATCTGAAGTAGATTTCATAGAACGTAAAATTTCACAAGGGGGATACAGAGGTGGAGTTTTAATTCCTCAGAATCATCACACTTTAAAACATAAACCAGATCATGTCAGTCCCCTACTTTAAACCCACTCGTGGCCTCCCACTACCTTTAAATTCAAACCCACAGTCTTTGTACTGGCCTACAAGACGCTGTCTGAGTCTACCTTGTCCACCTCTCTCACTAACCTTCAGCCACGTGGGTCTTCTTTGGCTTCTCAGAGCACCCCAAGTTGGTTTCTGTTTCAGGACCTTAGCACCCATCTTTTGCCTGAGACTCTCTGCCCTGAACTCTGTGCTGCCCCAGAGCCACTCAGATCTCTGCCCAAGTGCCCTCTCTCAGACAGGCCTGCCCTGACCATCCCATCAATAACCCCCACACAGTACTGTTTCCTTCATGTCACTCATCATATCTGAAATGTCCAACCCATCTCCATTTTCTTGTATGTTGCTGGACCCTGGCTAGCGTGGGTACTCCCTCCACAGGGCAGATGGAGGCTTTATTAGTCCTGTTCTGTTATCTCCCAGTGGGGCTCCATGAACATATAACATGTTACTCAGTGAGGGATTGAATCTGAATTTATTTCCGTCTCTCTTGGCTTTTCCTTCACTTGCTCTCTCATTTCTTTTGCAGAAACTAAATCATGAACAGCAGTGTGATCTGATGCTGGAGCACAGGTCCTGGATCAGGGCCCTGGGTTTTGCTGCTCAGTTGATCGTACACAGCTGCCAATTAAAACAGCTGTTCTCAAACGACTCTCTTTTTTTCCATTGATCAACAAGGAAATCAAAAGTAGGAATAAGTTTCAAATAGTCTGTAAGACTTTACTAGCGTTAAGTCTGGTAATAACTTTCAGTCTTAACTTCCATGACCAAACTGCTGCTTCACTTCCCCTACTTTGTGAGTTACTCTGTGATCTAACCCAATAGAGGAGATAATGTAGGATATATACTGCTGTATCCTTGGGGCTTTTCAGGTGGCACTAGTGATAACCCGCCTGCCGATGTAGGCAGACATAAAAAACATGGGTTCAATCCCTGGGTTGGTAAGATCCCCTGGAGGAGGAAATGGCAACTCACTTCAGTATTCTTGCCTGGAGAATCCCATGAACAGAGAAGCCTGGCGGACTATAGTCCATAGGGTCACAAAGAGTTGAATACGACTGAAGTGACTGAGCACACGCACGCTCGCACACACACACACACTGCTGTATCCTCAGATACAGTCAAAGAATAGTGCTTGTGAACTGGAAGGGGAAGACGGTTCAACCAGGGACCATTCATAGAGGAGGCCAAGTACCAGAACTGAGTGCCTAGCTTTAGGTGTTTTTCGTTCGAAATTTGAGAATACAGGGATAGCTTCGTAGGATTTTGCTAATAGAGGGATTCTCTTTTTGTTTGTATTAAGAGATTATCTCTGGAACTTCCCACAGACATAGGCTGAACTCCCGGGTGACCCTAGCCCTGTAATAAGTTCTTACAGCAGGATTGCCTAGGCCTTGTGAACTCTTGGAAAGTGTAATGGAGGTTTTGCTGGAGATATCACATTTAGGTCACAGGGGTTCAGCTGGTCTTTGGCTGCTATGCCGAGCAGTTTTATGGGAATAGTTGTATAATGCTAACATCTGTAGGCTGAGAGCTTGACGAAGACATCACCCAGATTGCCTCGGAAAGCTGCTTACTTTGGGAGCTCATTCTTTATGGGTTAAATATATGCCCCTCCTCTTTCCCCCTTGCCTCTACACAGTCACCCAACCTTCCCATTTCCATCTGCAATGGTGGAAGAGCTCTGTGCGTATTTGCTTGTCACCTTGCACTATGCATTTTTGGCAATTTAGGAGGCCAAGCAAAGGCCCTTGGCTTTTGAACTTTTCTGCTTTCTTAGTGTTTCCCCATGAGATAAGATGTTAAAGGGCTAGAGGATTTCTCTTTAAAGATTTCTGGTGAGGAGATAGGGAACTGACTGATACTCACATGGCTGCTGCCTCAGCAACTTCAAGTCCATATTTCTCCTTTCCCATGAAGCCTCTCTTGCCCGTTTTGTTTAAAATCACAGCCTGTTCCAACACCTTATACTAAATCCCCTTTACTCTGGTTTGTCTCCCCTAGAAATGATTACTCCTGGACATGCAGTATTCTTTACCACTTACTGTGTTCATCGTCTGCCTCCATTGTCTGCCGTAACATAGACTCCTCAAGGGCAAGGATTTCTAGCTGTTTTATTCACTGTGTATCCGAAGAGCCTAGAATGCTGCCTGGTGTGTAGTTAAGTCTTGACACAGAGTCCTTGTAAGAATGAGCTAACAGCCCAGCAAAAGGAGAGATGATGTAGTGTCATGGTGAAAAGCTTGAGCTTTGGAGTCAAATGATCCTGGATTTGAACCCCAGCTTTGCGACTTACCAGCTCTATGTCTTCAGAAAGTGATTTAAACTCTCTGAGTCTCAATTTTCTCATCTGTAAAGTAAGAATTGTAGCACTAACCTTGGAGGTTTGTTGTAAAGATCAGAAGGGAGAAAGAGGCAACATGACTTGATGGTTATGAGGCAAGGCTTTGCATTCCTGTAGATCTGGAGTCTGGGCTTTACCTTCAAGTTCTGGCTCTCCCAGTACCTTGTGCAATTTTTATACAAACTCTCTAAGCCCACCTTCTTCACATGTCAAATGGATATAATACCCTGGCCTATCTCATAGGATACTGGTAAGAAGCTAATTCATATGAAGCTCATAGCAAGGGATCCATTAACTTGAGCGGGTTGGAGGATGGTGATAATGATGTTTGTAAAGTTAGCCTCATTACTTGCACAAAGTAACTACTCAATAAATGGTAGGTTTGAGAAAAGAGCATGCTTGTAGAACCTTGGAACTCTCCTAAATTGATACGGCCATTTTCTTTGCATTCCCCTTCTTCAGGGAGAGTAAAGCAAATGCTTATTATCTTTGTAATGTACTTGTTTCAACTTAAAGTGGAACAGCGAACATTTTTTATGTGCCATAGCCCCTTCTTTGATCTGTAATCAATTCTATTTGGATTTCAGGGGTTATTTTTGAATTTTCCTTTTGAGTTGCCACAGGGGCTCTGCTCCACCCAGTGACCTTCAGGGGGACTTCATATAACTTGGGTGTTGAGTCAGCACATTCGCAGCCAATGGAATTGGCTCCAGCAGCCATGGGTTTGGGAGATTGTGCTGTTTCCAGGGTTCCATCAGCTTCCGCCTGCTTTTATGAGAGATGCTTCCTCCCACCTCTAATCCTCACTTGCAGTATGAGTCTCAGCAATACACTTCACATCATCCAAACCCTTTAACTGTATGGTTCCTATGGAAATCCATGCTTTGTCTTGCCATGTGACCCTGGCCAGATTATTCAACCTCACTGTGTTTTATTCTCCACTGTTGTAAATTAATAATGGAAATAAAAACAGAATGTTTTCACACCACAGGGTTTTGTGAGGACTGAATGAGTTATTCTGTGTAGTAGTAGTCACTCAGTCATGTCTGACTCTTCACAACCCCATGGACTGTAGCCTGCCAGGCTCCTCTGTCCATGGAATTCTCCAGGCAAGATTACTAGAGTGGGTAGCCCTTCCCATCTCCAGGGGATCTTCCCAATTCAGGGGTCAAACCCAGGTCTCCCACATTGCAGGCAGATTCTTTACTATTTGAGCCACCAGGGAAGCCAAGAATACTGGAGTGGGTAGCCTTCTCCTTTCTCCAGGGCATCTTCCAGACCCAGGAATCAAACCAGGGCCTCCTACATTGCAGGCAGATTCTTTACCAGCTGAACTACCAGGAAAGCCCTATTAGGGCATTTTGAAAGTACTCAGTAATGTTTATTATTATGTTTTTTATAAAAATTGAAATATTCTACTACTAGATCTATGAACATTTCCTGTATTTAGAAATCTCTTGGTACTTCAGCTTCTGCTCACAGTGCCCTGTGGGGTCCTGGAAGTGCATGGTGAAGAATATCTTTGCTTGAAAGAGCCACACTTGTCCACTGCATCTTCCCGGAGATGGTCAGACACAGTTGCCTCTCCACTGTTTAGTGTTATGTAGGCAAATAATAGGGATTCACTGGGTTGTTGTGAAAGTGCTCAGGACACTGAGAGGACACTGCAGCCGGGGCAGCTTCTGAGGAGGAGGCTGCTGGCCAAAGTCAGGCAGTTTGGCAAGGTGGGCTTTATCTGGTGATCTGGCCTCGGCCCACGTTTTGACCCAGGGCTTGTCACACTCAGGAGGACCTGGCCTGTTCTTGGTCCCAGAGCTCAGAGGGACCGAACTAGGAAAGTAGAATGCCAAATTATTCATTTTGTGATGAAAAAGAAAGCTGTCCTATGCATTGAAGAGCCACGCCTGTCTAGCTAGCATGTTTCCCCTTTAAAGCAAATTATAAATGAGAAATCGAGTTATTGGCAGATTCCTTGGTAAGTATGAAATTGATCAAGGGATTAAGTGATTCAGAGGGTTATGGTATCAGGAGCCGTTAGCCTGCTGCGACCGTCCCCACAGTCCAGCCCTCCTTGTCAAGTGATCTATGCTCATGGAGAAGGGAGGGGTCCCACATACCAGGGGCCTGACAGCTTTAGTTGGGTTTGGAATCAGTACTGCTACTGTTTGTTTCTCTGACTATCCTTTAAAAAAAATGAAGTATTGTTTCTTTACAATGTTTTATTACTTTCAAGTGTATAGCAAAGTGATTCAGTAACACACACACATACAAAATACTTCTATATGTATGTATATTTTCTTTTCCATTATAGGTTAATCTAAGATATTGAGTTTGGTTCAGTACAGTAGGTCTTTGTTTATCTATTTTATATATAATAGTTTGTATCTGCTGATCACAAACTCCTAATTTCTCTCTTTCCCACGACCTCCCATGATCCCCTTTGGTAACTATAAATTTATGTCTGTGAGTCAATTTATGTTTTGTAAATAAGTTCATTTACATCCTTTTTTTTTTTAAGATTCTACATATAAGTGATATCATAGGAAATTTGTCTTCCTCTGTTTGACTTACTTCACTTAGGATGATAATCTCTAAATCCATTTATGTTGCTGCAAATTGCATTATTTCATTCTTTTTATGGCTGAATAGTATTTCATTGAATATATTCCTCTTTTACTGTGTGTGAAGCAACACTTACGTTGCTTCCTTGTCTTGGCTATTGTAAATTGTGCTGCCATGAACATTGGGGTGCATGCATCTTTTTGAATTAGAGTCTTTTCCAGATATATACCCAGGAGTGGGATTGCTGGATCGTATGTTTTATTTATAATTTTTAAAGGAAACTTCATACTGTTCTCCATAGTGGCTGTACCAGTTTGCCTTTCCACCAGCAGTAGAAGGGGTTGCCTTCTCTCCACACCCACTCCAGCGTGTATTTTTTGTAGGCTTTTTGATGATGGTCACTGTGACTGGTGTGAAGTGATACCACATTGTAGTTTTGACTTGCATTTCTTTAATAATTAGCAATGTTGAGCATCTTTCCATGTGCCTGTTGGCCATCTGTATATCTTTAGAGAAATGACTGTTTAGGTCCTCTGCCTCTCACTATCCTTTATATTAATTTTTGGCTGACAAACATCCTCCCCACATCATTCTGATGTATGTTTTAATTTACATTTTGTCTTTCATCGGAGTGAAACATATATTGTTTTATAAATCTAATAATCATATAATAATATAATACTTATATCGAAAAACAGCATGTCTACTTCTCCCCTTTGATTCTTTCTTTCTGGAAGCAGGGACTTTCAAATCATTATAGCATAATTGTGTTTCATTCTTTCCTTGCTGATTCTGCTAGTTACTCCCACATTTCTAAATTGTGTATACAAATTACTATTTTTGTTTTTCCTATTGAAGATGACATCTGTGGAAATGACCACTGAAAACTTATTTTCTCTTCCTTCTTGTATGGTTATATCTTATATATTTAGTTAAAATCATATTTAACACTTACATTATTGTGCCAATGTAAGTATCCATGGTGAGCTTCTAAAATGTACCATTATTATGTTTCCTTCCTTCCTCTCTTGTATGTATTTTTAATTTTGTCTCTGGAACATATTTCTCCATCCACCCTTTCTCTTTAAATTGATAAGGGCATTTGAAACCATAACTTCTATGCTTGTACCACACCTAATAAAATGAACAATTCATTAAATCCTGTAATACCCAGCCCATATTCAAATGCCCCGATTGCCTCGACAATGTCCTTTTATAGTTGTTTACTTTGAATAAAGATCTAAATAAGGTCCACAAATTGTATTTGGTTGTTACATTCCCTTTCTTTTAATCTGTGACACCCCCTGCAGCTTTATTTGTGACATTGATTCATTGATCAATTGAATGTAGAGTGCCATATTTTCTAGTGATTGGCTGATGGTTTTGTCATGGTGTGATTTAACTTGTTCTTCCATATCCTGTAAACTAGTGGTTATTAGATTAGGGTTTGGATTTTTTAGGCAAAATATTGTATAGGTGGTGCTATGTACTTGCAGTTTTATTGTCATAAGGGAATAATGTCTGGTTATACCACCTGTAATGATGATTAAATTGATCAGTGGATTCAGAGGATGATAGTCTCATCAGTCTATTGCTAACTTCCCTATCAGCTTTTGACCCTATGGTTACCTAATGACCATCTCCTGAAGATTTTTGCCTAGATCCACTATTTTACGGAGCACATAGCCTGTCTTCTTATTCTGCATTGAGCCAATAAGTGCTGATTACGTAGTTTACCCCCAGAGGGTCATTTTATTTTCCTTATTCCCAAGTCTAGGTTGGGGTCAAGGGGACTTCTGTGTGACTCACATGTACTACTAAATAACTGACTAAGTTTACATGAAATCAATATGCTTATATGTTATATTGATTAACATTTTTATTTGAACCATAGTTGAGCTTTGCTGTTGGCTTAGAGAACATAAACAGAAAAGTGGAAACGTTTGTCAGTCATGTTGAAATGCAACTGGCAGGAAAAAAAATAGATTGTTTTAAGAAGTGGAATAAATCAGAGGACTCTGCTTTGGCTCATAATGCCTTCTTTCTCCAGGGTAGGAAAACTCTGAAATCTAATGGGGTCTCTTCTGCTCGTGAGGGAATTGAAGGGAAACTACCAGAATGGTCTCCGATACAGTCACTTGAGGACTTTTGGGTTGTTGTTTTGTTTTAGTTTTCACTCTGCTAGTTTGCTAAGAAGTCTTTCATAAAGATTTTTCCTAAACCCTGTTGCATATGAATTAGGGCTTTTCCTTTCCTCTGTAATGGGGCCTGATACCCTTTGATGTGTTCTAGCAGAATTTAGCTTCTAAATACAGTTTGAAACTTAGCTCTACAGTTTGAAACACACACACATGTGCCCTTGCCCCTCCCTCCCTTCCTCCCTCCCTCCCTCCCTCCCTCTCTCTCTCTCTCTCTCCCTCTCTCTCTCTCTCTCTCCCTCTCTCTCTCTCTCTCTCTCCCCTGCAGTGTTTGTTTTTTCACTGCAAGAACCTTTCCTGTAGGAACTAACTTCCATGGCAGGATGGTACTGTGGAGACCCCATCTCCTTCCTGAAAGGTCAGGATGTGCAGGCGTGAGAAGTTGTATGAAGAAGGGAAGTTTTCCCCAGTGTCTCTTAGCTGGGAGATCTGTTTCCATTTTTTTCAAGTATCTCCTTTTAAAGACAGATACATCCCTGATATAAATGTCTGTTCTGTTACTGTAAAGAGATGCAGATTGATTACCTTTTGAGTGACTCCTAGTATTCCAGTTTAAGGCTCTTCTCTGAAATACGCTGCAGATCCAAATTCTTACAATATTGGGGCCTCTTTTGCCATTTGGAATGACCTTTCACATAACTTTCAATGACCAAATGATGCCTATCTTTCAAGGCCCAGATCAAATGACACTTTCCCTGAGTCCCCCAGTGAGAAGTCATGTCACCCCATCTTCTAGACTCCTGCATGACAAGAATTATTTATTTGCTCCCTTTCATTCTAGTTTGCTCATCTACTCATATTACTGCCCCTTTTTAACAGGAAAATAGCAGTCTTATTTTTTTGTTCTGACCATAGTATTTAATAACCAATTTATTAACATTTTAAATTTTAATAATTAATAAATTGCTTGAGTAATATTATTTTGTCAGACATTCAGTTTATATTTCAGCTATGCTTCAGATATCTGTGGGGGAAATCTGTCAGTCAGATGTAGAGCCAGATTTTCTATTTCAGAAGAGGGACGGAAAGAATGTATAGAGAATTAACGTGGAACTTGAAGATTCAAGACCCAGCTGTACCACTTCAGTGTCATTGTTTTAGAGCAACAGGTTAGATTCATCACTAGGGGCCCTATCCTGAGAAGGCAATGGCACCCCACTCCAGTACTCTTGCCTGGAGAGTCCCATGGACGGAGGAGCCTGGTAGGCTGCAGTCCATGGGGTCGCTAAGAGTCGGACACGACTGAGCGACTTCACTTTCACTTTTCACTTTCATGCCTTGGAGAAGGAAATGGCAACCCACTCCAGTGTTCTTGCCTGGAGAATCCCAGGGATGGGGGAGCCTGGTGGGCTGCACACAGGTCACATGTGTCTATGGGGTCACACAGAGTCGGACACGACTGAAGCAACTTGGCAGCAGCAACAGCAGCAGTAAGGGCCCTATCTGGTAACATGAAGATCTTCAGCCAAAGTCACTTAAGACTTATTTAAAATTTAGTTCTTTAGAGAGAGCTGTACAGATTTCCGAGCAGTGGTAGATGGTACAGGGATGGGGTCTTGGGCTCTTAAAGCCCAGCAAGGTAGTGCAGGCAGGGAAAGGAAGTCTGGGAGGGGTCCCACTCTTGCTGTACTAGGAAGGATGAGTGTACAAAGGCTGTGGGGTACCTAGGAGAGAGAGCAGATCATGAGGCCTGGAGTGGAAAGCTATGATTATATACTTTATTATTTAACATCCTTTCAGTCTTGCCCTGGACCTACCTAGTCCCAGATATGGCTTTCTCTCGCTTCTTATTTCCTCTGTCCTCTCTTGGGAACTCCTTGGCTGAATTATGAATGGGATCACTTTGATAAACTATAATAGCACTTATAATGAGCCTTATATTACTAATGGAGGACTACCCTCAGAGAGGCCATAGAAATTCTAACACTGTATAGATAGTCATCTCTGTAGAGAAGTGAAGTAAAGCCAAGATCCCATGTACTGGACTTCACAACTCCACAAGCAGCTCATATTTGTTTCAGAAAGACCTGAGACCCAGCTTTTTCATGGTTGCTATTTCTTTACCATCAATCTGCCTCTCTGCAAGCTACCCTCCCCATTAGGATCAAAGAATGTAAAGAACATGGGATCTGAAGTCTTCTGACTGGGTTTGGGTCCATTTATATGCTGTAAACTATAGGCTACTCACTTTTCCTGATGTAATACCTGCCTTATCACTAGGTGGTAAGGAGATTTAGATGCGATATTACAAAGAATTCTTCCGCATTAACGAGTTATCATATTTCAAAAGGTACATCTTTCCAAGGGTAAGAATCGAAGTCATGTTATGGTCCAATGCCACTTCTTTTTATTGGCGTGAGCAATTACCTACAGCTCTTGGCACCTTTGCTTTCCTCTCCTGTGAAATGGGCAAGAATATTCGTTGTCCAGAGACGGAACTTATCTGGAGTAGAAAATGTGCAAGGTAGACTTAGGACTGGTGAGTTACCATTATGCTAGTTCTAATACCACCAATTTCATTTCTTCCAGCAGGATTTAGAATGCCACAGTAGTCTTCTCGGAGCCATGCTTGAACCTGGTATATCTGGTTGAAAGAGTGATTTGGGGCAGCTGCTTGCTATGAGCTAGGCACATTATTCGGCTTCCCTGGTGGCTCAGATGGTAAAGAATCTACCTGCAATGCAGGAGACCTGGCTTTGATCCCTGGAGTGGGAAGATCCCCTGGAAAAGGGCATGTCAACCCACTCCAGTATTCTTGCCTGGAGAATACCATGGACAGAGAAGCCTGGCAAGGTACAGCCCATGGGGTCTCAAAGAATCAGACATGACTGGGCGACTAAGCACACAGGCACATTATTAAATATGTTTATCCTCAAAGTAGAAGAATAATATCATCTACCTCATAAGATTGCAAAGAGGACTGAGGAGCTTATGTAAATAGGGTGCTGAGTGGGGTATTTGGCACCCAGTGGGGACACAACCCTAGACTATATATTGCTTTTCAGGTTCTACCTTCATCAAATAGCATTTATTAAAAACTCTAAATAAGACATGATACTAGGTGCTTTTACTTTAAATAATAGAGGGCTAAGGGAAGGTCTGGAGAAGGAAATGGCAACCCACTCCAGTGTTCTTGCCTGGAGAATCCCAGGGACCCGGGAGCCTGGTGGGCTGCCGTCTATGGGGTTGCACAGAGTCGGACACGACTAAAGCGACTTAGCAGCAGCAGCAGCAGCAACAAGGGAAGGTCAGGTTAGGGTGAAGGGCGAAGGGAGCCAGTTTGTATTTGTTTGTTTGTTCTATAATAAACAGTAGTAACATTGCCTCTCCTTCCCCTGGTCCCGAGCCTGCTGAGTCACTGTTCCAGCCTCTTGGCCCCACGATCTCTGGCTGTGTCCATGGAATACAGCAAAACCCACAAGAAACCAGCACTAATAAATGGCAGATCATTTTGAGGGATTTTTGTTTGCGTTCCTGTGCTTGCTCTCCTGGCGAGATAGGAAACCTTTAATAAGACTTTTCCAAAATGATGCTGCATGTGAAATGTGAATTTTTTCCCCCTCTGTTCTCCTAACAAATGACCATTTCATGAGGTTTCTTTTCATATTTTTTCCATCTTCTTTCCTGCTTCTCAGTACATTCTACAAAGAGCTTATTCCTCTGCTGGTTACTGATTGATGGTTCTACTCTGTGTGCCCTTTAATTTTGCAATAAACCAACAAGGAGTTGAGACCACAAACTTAAAGAGGATTGACTTATTTATTTGACTGGATTCACTAGAGCAACAGGCAGATTTAGTCATTTCAGTGTGGTCCTGGGGAGGGCAGGAGGAGTCCATGAGAAGGAACACTCTTGTAAATAACCAGATAGAAGAAAACTTGCTTGTCCTCCCGTTCCTGGACACCCGTTCCCAGCAGTGATCCCTTCCAGACCTTCGTGGGAGCAGGAAGTCTTCCACGAGACTTGCCCACAGATCCAGGATTCTGAATTCACTGGGACTCTGGATAATGTGGAAATGATAGCACTACCCACAGGTCCCATGTCCCTTCTTTTCAGAGAGATCACAGTGCCCCTTAAAGAGTTGCAGGAATATCCACAAACCTGCCAAGGTCACCAGTCTTTCAGACCTAGCCTCTTGATTAGATCACTTCGAAGACCCAGAACAAACCTCTCTCCCTACTACCTCCATCCCAGCTGTGTCTTCACCATAAAACTGGGGCCTCCAGGATTCAGGGGCACTAATACACTTCGTGAATTGATAACAAAACATATTAAGAATTAGTCATTTCTCACTTAGCACCACCATTATATGGAGTCACCAATCTGAAAATAAATGCAAACATCATTTCAAGTAGGAAAATAACAAGCTTCTTGAATGACTCATGTGAATAATCCTCAGTAAACTAAAGAGAACCCTTATAGGGTATTTAAAAACATAAACTATAATGGAAAAGAATCTGAAAAAATATATGTATTAATATATAACTGAATCACTTTGCTGTACATCAGAAACTAACACAACATTGTCAATCAACTATAATTTTTAAAAAATGAGTAAAAAAAAAGACCACATAGATATTATTATCATTTAGATTTAAGGATTGCTCCATACCCAGTGCTGCTCTCTAAGAATTGATGTGAAGCTGGAAAGACAAATGCCCAAATGGAATTTGTCCCAGCTGTGAACTGCTCCAGATCTCAATGTTGTTTGCGGCTCCGCCACTTTTAACCAACTAACTGCCTGTTCTTATTCTGCTCTTATGTGGCAGCCTTTCTTCTGAAACTCTTGTCATCGCATTTTAGCAGAAGTGAAAATACTAGCAAAGTGGCTAGAGGCCAAGACAGAAATAGACTCCAGGAGTCTGTGTCCTTTCTCTCGCCATACCTGCTAGAGCATGGTTCCTCCCTGGCCTGAAGACTCAATATTTCCAGCTCTACCAGACAGCAGTCAGTCGACTGCTTTTTTTCCTGTCACTGAAAGTTTGTCTTATTCTCAAATGTTTGGTACAGTTTTCTTTTACATGTGATTTTGCTTTAAACAGCACAGAACTTGGTCAGTGTTATATCAGCAAATGCCTGGCTCTGAAGAAATTAATCGACAAAGATCCACGAGGCTATGAGTTTTCATGTTGAGAGCCTTTTATGTGGTAGAACCAGCGTAGGCTAGAGGGCCAGACAGATCTGGTTTGAATCCGGCTCTTCCACGTGCTAACTATTTGCTCTCAGAAAATTGCTCAATTTCTCTAAACCTCAGTTTCCTCATCTTCAAAACTGCGATAATAATGTTTACTTTCCTGGGGTATGAGGATGAAATGAGCTAATGTATGTAAAGTACTTGGTACAAGGTCTGATGCATAGGAAGTGCTCAGGAGATGCTAGTTTCCCTGCCTCTCCCTCCCCTCCTTTAGAAACACATAAAACCTCATGGCATTTACACTGAAGGTCGAAAGATAAGAATAACACGGGCGACATAACTAGGAAAAATTCTCATACTGAATTACTTGGTACTGATTCTAGGGTGGGAATGTTCAGAACTGAGAGGTCAGTGTCAGCTAGCATAGTTAGGGAAGAGCTCATGGAAGAGGTAAGATTTAAATTGGCCCCAGAAAGGTGGAAACTTAAAGAAGAATAAAGGGGTTATTTCAGACTGGGGCACTTGGGGTGGGGTCTATAGTCCAAGTGAGTGAACTGTGAAAATATAAAGATAGAATATAAAGGTCACAAGCCTCAGTTGTTTTCACTTGGAAAACTGAAGTGCATAGAATAAAGAGCTAATATTTTTTAGGCACCTGCTAGATATTAGGCACTGTCCTAAGTGCTTTGTATCGAAGTCATTTATCCCCGCAATAGGTATGATTGTTATCTCAGTTACAGAGTTGAAGAAAGGCAGAGAAAGCCTAAGTATCTTACCTGAAACTATCCAGCCAGTAGGTGGTAAAACTGAGATGGAAACCCAGGAGGTCTGACCGCCGAGCCCACCCTTCTGACACTCGGCAGCTGCCTGGGTTATTTTTCATCTTCCCTCCCAAGGCAGTGAGGGTCAACTGAGACCATTCTGTGAACAAACTCTGAAAAATCTAAAGTATCATGCTCGTGGAAGATGGTGTGATTGTACTAGCTAGTAATGTCAAGTGTGAGGTGAACAAGATGGTAGAAAAGAACTGAAAGTGATGGAGAATTTCAGGATGGCACACTCACGCGGCAGTGGGCAAGTTCAGCAGCACCGTGTCCCCCCCATCCCCTCTAGCAACACAGACGCCTGACGCCACTTCCTGTTTCCTCCCGGGTCAGTGCTTCAGGTGGCCGTTCCCAAGCCACCAGAGTGGGTATGGGAGACTCGGGCCTACTTGTCATCTGGCATTAAGTGTTTCTGGAAAATCCCATGGGCGGAGGAGCCTGGTAGGCTGCAGTCCATGGGGTCATGAAGAGTCGGACACGACTGAGCGACTTCACTTTCACTTTTCACTTTCATGCACTGGAGAAGGAAATGGCAACCCACTCCAGTGTTCTTGCCTGGAGAATCCCAGGGATGGGGGAGCCTGGTGGGCTGCCGTCTATGGGGTCGCACAGAGTCGGACACGACTGAAGCGACTTACTGCAGTAGTAGTGACCTGCCAGGATATCCGTTTTATGGACCTGTAGCATGTGATCGGTCGTTGGCTTATCAGTGGCCATGATGGAAGATCACCACTATGTGGCATTGCCTTGGAAGGAGGTCTGCTCCTCCTCACCATGTAAATATTTAACCATTTTAATGTATTTATTCTGGGCCTGTTCTTCTTGTGTCTCTCCCGAGTTGACTGTTTAATCAAAGTTGATTACTGTTTGCCTTTATTGATATCATGTACTTAAGTATAGACACAGACAGCATTGCTTCAGCTCCCAGCCACGACCCCGCCCTGCACCTTTTGTTTTTAAATAACACCTTACACAATATCCCTTTCTTGAGGATGTCATATAAATAGCTTTTGTTCGAGAGCATATCTGATGAGGCTGCTGCCTTGGAAATTTGTTCCTAGGCAGACCTTTTGACCTCTTTTTGAACAGACAGTGAGTGACCTCTGCTCCCATTTTATGCCACAGATTCCCTCTGGAGATAGAGTTGAATGCACACATCCATTTACTGAGTTTGGAGAGCCCTTGGTTAGCCTGCCATTTGCCTGTGTGAAATAGAGAAACAAGGAGTCAGACCAGTGTTGGCTCCTCCTGCTTTGGAGGTTCCTCAGAGGCCCCTCTGGGCTTTAGCCTCTCCCTCCTCTAAGCCACTGTAAGCGTGGTGGGGCCTGGAGAGTAGCCAGGTCAGTGTTTATCAGGCTGGACTCCCCCAAGAACTATATTTTCTGACACCGCACCCCCACCCAGGGAGCAAGTGACTCAACAGGAGTGTTTTCTTGATCTCAGATGAGTCTAAGGAGGGGAAATCAGTTAATAGCAGCCGTCTGTGATGGACTGATCACAAAACTGTGTCTTTCTAATCCTCTGCAAATCAAAGAGAGGGGAATCCCCAGAGTCCAGGCGTACAAGTGAATAGAAAGCACCACCAAGTAACAAAACACCTAAAAAGGTCAGCAGAAACTCGGGGGGGTGTTGGAAATTCACCTCCCTTGCCTTTCTGTAGGGCTCAGTGGGCAGGAGGGGTGTGGGCGAAGACAACCAAACAAACACCCTGCAAAAGCCACTCGGCCACAGGAAATGTACAGTGGAGGAAGGTTTCTTCCACGTCCGGGAACCCCAGAGTCCTCTGACAGTTGGCCTTGTTCTTTTCCAAGCCCTGGCTTCCGGAGACTCTTTTGCTCCCGTGCTAACTGCAGAACTGCACACCGTCGGTGTGCGCACCATTAGAAGCCGCTGTGAACGCACTGTCGCAGTTCACCAATGGTGCGTGTTGCTTCCTGCAGCGGGCCCCACATCGCTGACAGGATGCCGCCGAGGTTGGGCTGAAGGTGGAAACAGCCAGCCTGCTCTTTGTGGCCTCGTTACAACTGTCGCCCCATCTGAGACCCGGAACCAACACGTGTTAACCTCAGCCCCATTGGGGCCAGTGGAACAGTGAGCCGACCGTGGAACCCGAGCACTTCACGCCTACGTCCACGGCACAATAGCTGCCGGCCCAGGGTTTCCACTACATCCTCTCGTATGTGCACCCCAGGAGAAGTAGGCCAAGGGGAAAACCGCCCTATGGTGCAGCCCTGTTTGCTCGTGTGTTTATTTTGGCCAAATGGCAGACATGGTACTTACTTCAGTGCATTTTCTCTAAACTCGGTGGTCAAGGCAATGGCTGCAACAGAGTGTAAGCAGTACGTCATCAGTCCCTTCGTGATTGACTGGATGTGTATTTGTGCAAGGATGAGAAGGTTCTTTTCTGTTCTTCTGTCTATGTTGCCTCATACTGAGCCAGTATCTTCTTTAGGGACTCCCCTACTAGCTCTACTGTGAAAATCACAGTGAAATCTACAACAGAGATTTTCCCCCACCCCCAGGTCTACTATTGGAGATATGGATTTTATCAAGATTGAAAATATTCTCAGCATAAACACAGAATTATTTAAAGTTGTCTCCCTTATTCTTTTTTCCCCTCCTCTCTTCCTCAGACTCTGCCAATTGGTTCTATGTAGGATGGATTTCCTAAGGTTAGACATGATGAGAACCAAGGATAGTGGTGAAATATTAAGTACAACACTAATACCGATGTGGTGTTAAACCTTTTTCGTAGTGGGCTGCCATTACAGTCATAATACATTCTTTTCTTCATGTCCTTTACGGACTCACTTTTAGGTGCAGAGAGGTTTGGAGCCTTTCCCAAAATTGCACAGCAGGTTAGCGACAGAGCCAAAACTAAAAGGCAGGCTTCCTAACTCACACAGTAATCTTTTCGTCAAGCCAAAGTTCAGTTTGGTCCTTTTACCACAAATATTTCTAAAGGAAAATCCCCCATAGCCTTTCAGATTTTCCCAGAGAACAGTTGTCACGCAGAACTTCAAGATGGAAATAGCAGGCTGGAATACTAAAACCCTATCAGTTCTTTATTCTAGAGCAGACAGTTGATATTCTCTGGGCTGAAGCTAAAGAAAAATGATTTTTTTTTCCCATAATGGAATGATTTATAATTTTCCAGAGCTTGGCAAAACTAAGCCAGTGAATAGTAAAACCAGATTTGTGATGCTCAAACTCCAAAATATTTGGTCTGACTTTTCCTCAAATATTGGATATCTCCTTTCAAAGCTGGAAGTGATGGGAAGGGAGGGGGTGGGGAATCGTCAGAGGAGAGGCTTGAGTCTGCAAGTATGGCTTTCCAGATCTGCTTTTAGGGGGGCTTACCCTGTTCCCACGCTGTACTCAGAGCACCCCCTCTCTCTTCTTGGCCTTCTCCCTGCCTCCCCCCACCCCCCACAGTCTCCCTCTTACTCTTAGCTCCTATTCAGCAGGCCGGTTGGGGCAGACACTGTCATGGTTGGGAGGCAAGAGGAAAGGATGGTGAAAACCACTCCAGGGCCTTTCTCTCAAGCCTTGGCGATGAAAGGACTCAATGAACCTTAACAATTTCTCACAGGAAAATTCCATCCTCTGTCTCCTTAAGAGCAAGGCATTCAGTAACCCTTAACCGAGTCAGGATGAAAATTCAGGATTTCTAACTGAATCGAGGCCTGTGTTTAGATAGTAAGGCTCCGTCACAGTCATACCTGGCAATTCAGATCATTCTAGATACCAAAAGTAACATTTTTAAAAAGGGTACCTTAAGCAGATAGGTTGTGTTTAATATAAAAATAATAAATACAGGCTTCAAACCAGAGCCCTGGTTTGACAGGGCTCAAACCAGAGGCCTGTCATATTTTTTTCATATTTGGGGAAGGGTTTGGCTATAGTCCCTTTATTTTTCTTAATCAAAGTATAGTTGCTTTATAATACTGTATTAGTGTATTGACCATGGATTTGCAGAGAGTCAGCCATGACTGAAGCGACTTAGCAGCAGCAGCAGCGGTATTGTATTTCAGGTGTATAGCAAAGTGTGATTTGGTTATACGCGCGCGCGTGTGTGTGTGTGTGTGTGCATGCGTGCTAAGTCGCTTCAGTCATGTCCAACTCTGCAATGCTATGGACTGTAGCCCGCCAGAGTCCTCTGTCCACGCGATTTTCCAGGCAAGAGTACTGGAGTGGGTTGCCATGCCCTGCTCCAGGGGATCTTCCCAACCCAGTAATCGCGTCTCTTCTGTCTCCTGCATTGGCAGGTGGGTTCTTTACCGCTAGCACCACCTGGGAATCCCTTGGTTATACCCATATATGTATATATCTATATTCTTTTAAAAAACTTCTATGCCATTTTAGTTTAGAGCTTGGTCATTTTGAGAGTGCTAGATATGGCATCAGGCAAGCAGTTTGGGAGCAGAGTGAGTCCTGAAGTCTCTCTTTCTCATCAGCTGATTCCTTTCTCCGGCTGCCCAGTTTATCCAGGGGGCTGCCTGTTCTTTTGGGATCTGTGAGTATCAGGGCCTTTACTGTACCTAGCTCTTCAGGCGCAGTTAAAGTGATCTTGAAACTTCTCTGATTTCTTTTATGTTATAGCAGGTTTCTGGCACAGAATGAGCAGGAGGGCGAAGCTGGTATCCTTTTGGGTGTAGAAACACCCCCAAGATGCCTGAGGTTGCCTGATGATTCCTCTAAACCAGTGTGTGTGTGTGTGTGTGTGTGTGTATGTGTGTGTGTGTTCAGTTGTATCCGACTCTTTGTGACCCTGTGGACTGTAGCCTGCCAGGTTCCTCTGTCCATGGAATTTTCTGGGTAAGAATACTGGAGTGGGTTGCCATTTCCTACTCCAGGGGATCGTCCCCATTTAGGGACTGAACCTGTATCTTTTGTGTCTCCTGCGTTGGCAGTCGGGTTCTTTACCAGCTAAGCCACCAAGGAAGCTCCCTCTAGCCCAGACAACTCCTCAAACTTTGTTGCACCATGAACATGAAGAGCTTTAGTGTTCAAGCCTCCTATGGGTTTTGGAAATGACAAGCCACATACATGCATCTGAAGTCACTGAAAGCCACTAAAAAAACTGGCAGAATTTGGCTAGGATTGCTTCAAATGCTTAGTCCTTTCATAGAGGCTGAGCTTTACTTGGTTTATGGTTATTTATTAGCATCAGAGTCTGAAAGCATTCTTGCCACAAGATTGGACTTGTTACAGTGTTCAGTTCAGTTCAGTTCGGTCACTCAGTCCTGTCCCATTCTTTGCAACCCCATGATCACAGCAGGCCAACGCCTCCCTGTCCATCACCAACTCCCGGAGTTCACTCAACTCATGTCCATCGAGTCAGTGATGCCATCCAGCCATCTCATCCTCTATCGTCCTCTTCTCCTCCTGCCCCCAATCCCTCCCAGCATCAGGGTCTTTTCCAATGAGTCAACTCTTCACATGAGGTGGCCAAAGTATTGGAGTTTCAGCTTTAGCATCATTCCTTCCAATGAACACCCAGGACTGATCTCCTTTAGGATGGACTGGTTGGATCTCCTCACAGTCCAAGGGACTCTCAAGAGTCTTCTCCAACACCACAGTTCAAAAGCATCAATTCTTCGGCACTCAGCTTTCTTCACAGTCCAACTCTCGCATCCATACATGACCACTGGAAAAACCATAGCCTTGACTAGACAGACCTTTGTTGGCAAAGTAATATCTCTGCTTTTCAATATGCTATCTATGTTGGTCATAACTTTCCTTCCAAGGAGTAAGTGTCTTTTAATTTCATGGCTGCAATCACCATCTGCAGTGACTTTGGAGCCCAGAAAAATAAAGTCTCTCACTATTTGCATTGTTTCCCCATCTATTTGCCATGAAGTGATGGGACCGGATGCCATGATCTTAGTTTTCTGAATGTTGAGCTTTAAGCCAACTTTTTCACTCTCCACTTTCACTTTCATCAAGAGGCTTTTTAGTTCCTCTTCACTTTCTGCCATAAGGGTGGTGTCATCTGCATATCTCACGTTATTGATATTTCTCCTGGCAATCTTGATTCCAGCTTGTGCTTCTTCCAGCCCAGCGTTTCTCATGATGTACTCTGCATATAAGTTAAATAAGCAGGGTGACAATATACAGCCTTGACGAACTCCTTTTCCTATTTGGAACCAGTCAGTGTAGCATTTTCATAATCTTTTAATGTATTTCTAGATGTTGAAACAGGTATAATATCATATGTGAAACAAATCGCCAGTCCAGGTTTGATGCATGATACAGGATGCTCGGGGCTGGTGCACTGGGATGACCCAGAGGGATGGGATGGGGAGGGAGGTGGGAGGGGGGTTCAGGATGGGGAACACGTGTACACCCGTGGTGGATTCATGTTGATGTATGGCAAAACCAATACAATATTGTAAAGTAATTAGCCTCCAATTAAAATAAATAAATTTATATTTTAAAAAATTTAAAAAAAATAGATGTTAGACACTTTGTTCGTTACTTTTATTAGATCAGATTCTGGTGACCCAGATTCAAGGCCTGGGCCTGTCCGTGGCTGTGGGCTGAGAGTTGTTCTCTCTCTTCTCCTCTGCTCAGTCCTGTCTTGGGAGGGAGAGTGGGCAGGGAGGCCTGCAGACCCCCTTTCTTATCTGAACTATTAATCTCAGGCCAGTGACTCTAGTTCAATCTCTGAAAAGAAGGGATTAAAAAGTTTGTCTCTCACCTGCCTGCACAGAAAGCTAAATGAGAGCATGTGCCATATTCTTAGGTCCTTAAAGATATCCAACTTATAGATGTTGAGCTATTGTCTTGTTGATCATGAATCTCTCTTCTGCTGACCAAACAGGGCCAGACATCCCATTCCAACTTATTCTACTCCTGGCTGACCACACAGTCCCTCTTAGTTGCCTCCCAAGAGTCAAATAAAAAGAGCTTCTTTTTCAAAGGCTGGACTTTTAGGCCTGACAGTTTCCCACTCTGATTTCTCCAGCACTGTCCCACTCTTTCTTCTCTCCATCACTTTCTAGTACTCAGTGGGCTGGACTATACTGAGTGGCTACTAATGATACTTTTTTTTAACACTTCAGTGTAGGGTGGATCAGGTTAGGTACATACAAGCTACACACATACAGAGGCCCCAAAGGCAGGATTTATTCTGGACCAGGAGCGGGAGGCATGAGTGGGGTGTAGGTATAGCCCAGATTAGTCTTGTCCTACTGTAGCTGAAGAAAGATGTGCCCGCTGAAGGCAGATGGTCCACACTGGTGGAGGGTCAGGCTCAATTGGTCAGTGGACTCCAGCTCACCAGTTCCCTGGCCCTGGGGGCTGATGGTTCTTCTGACCAGCTCATCCTACTCCTACCTGTTTTGTTGTTGTTCAGCCTCTCAGTTGTGTCCAACTCTTTGCAACCCCATAGACTGTAGCCCACCAGGCTCCTCTGTCCATGGGATTTTTCAGGCAAGAGTACTGAAGTGGGTTGCCATTTCTTTCTCCAAGGAATCTTCTCAACCGAGAAATCAAACCTACATCTCCTGCCTTGGATTATTTACCACTGAGCCAACTGGAAGTCCTACCTGCTTATCTCTAGGTATTTCCTTTCGTAAGCTACCTTTTTGCTACTTACTGGAAGGGAGTCATGTTTTCGTTTGTCTGTTGGCTGGATTTTCTTCCCCAGGACCTTCTGCCTTCTGCCAAAAATGACATTCATTCCCACCTGTCTGCCTTATTAGTTCTTCTTGTCTTTAAATGCTTCATGTTTTTCCATCTCCTTGCTAGCTTATGAGAGAAGTCCTACTCTCTATGAAGGCAGGGGCTATTAGGTTTTTTATAAATCTGTACTCTGAAACTTCTTCCTTAGAGAGCTTCACTGTTCCCTTGAATTGAGCTTAGCTGTTCAACTTCAGTACACACAAGGGTTGAATAGGATGCATTTAGAGAAGTTGGGTGATGCAAGGGAAACTTAGAACCCAAGGGCAAACTTATGAAACCCCTTTATTTTGCCTGGGGAGGGGAGCACTAAAAATGAGACTCCAGGTGTACATGACATGATTTGAGAAGTCATTTCCTTTCATGTGTACCTGAAACATCCTATAACCAGCTGTCGTTGCAAGGAAGTCTTGGGAGAAATTGATCTCTCCTTATTTCACGCTGAATGGAGTTTAGTTAGTAGTTACCTTATACATTGTATAGGGCTGCCTATTTCTCCCAGTAAGTAGATCATCTTCTCTGGTCTGAAGAGTAGACTTTAAGCTGAATTCCATCTCCTCCTGGCTTCAGATGTAAAGATGTAATCACAACCATCAAAAAAAACCACAAAAAACCTAAAAGCAAAATTTCTCCTTAGTTCAAGAGTCTCACTCTAGTCTTTGGATTTGAAATTGATGGTAGTAGCAGGGAGAGGGAATGTTATATGTTCTCAACTAGTCATATTTTTAGAGAAATGGCAAAAATAGCATGCACTTTCATTTAAATTTTTATTGCTTTTTTAGCATATCACCAACCAATATTTGTTCTTTGTCATCAGTGTACTATATATTGTATAAAAGGGAATCAGACATAGGTTTTCTGTCTCAACAAGCCAGGTATAAAGTCAGCAAAAGATAACTAAAGACAATGGTGGAAGTTAACGTTTAAGCATTTCCCACTGGCCAGGCACTATCCTCAGGACTTTATGAGCATTCTTCAGAACTCTGAATTAAGAATTATACCCAGAGAACTTGTGACACTTGCCCATCATCACACAGTAAGTGGTAGAAGCCAGGATCTGAACTCAGATGTGTCTGACTCCAAACTTCTCAACCTCATCATGTACACAGACAGCACTCTTGCACAAATTCAGTACCAAGTGTGAGAAGGCTTCATCTTTTCAGCAGAGCAAAGCAGCAGGAAAGCCCCTCTGAAGTGTCAGTATCAAAACTCATTTTCTGAAAGCAGATCGTGTTAAGATTCTGTTCATAACATGTAATAGTATTTGATAAGTTATTTTAGGAGTGTCGTTTTCATGACTCCAGGTTGCCTCAGAGGACAGCACATCTATAGGCTTCCACCCAAGTCATGATTATTTGTAATCGATGCTGTTTGGAAAGGTTTCCATTCTATCATTTTGCTGATCACAGGCTTAGCAAATCACAACAATTCAGTAAGAGCACCCTCTCGAGTTTGGTTGTGTATCCCTTCAGCAATTTGGCTTTCAGACTTATAGGAAAAAGGGAGTGGATTATTACCAAAACCATGGACGCGCTTGTTCTTTTGCCATTGGAGAGTGAAAATGTTTTCTTCTCTGTCTACTCTTTCATTGGAAGTGGCGGTGGGGGTGGGTATCTTTGGAGGCACATCTGTAGTTTGCTTTTAGGCTTGGCAAGGTATCATTTTTATTAGCTATGTATAATAAAAACATCATCTCAGTGCACGTTTCCATTGTAGGACCAGGGAAATAATAATGCAATTGAGAATAAGTGGTCTGAATACCTTAGTAAATGTTTTACTTTTAACTTACTTAGTTTCTTGAGAAGACACACCAAGACTTCCTCTCTTTATTTTCCCCTGGGTACATAGTAACATGCTCTGCATGGTCAGTATTCAGAAACTTTTTTTCTTGTTACTGTATCACTAGTGTTTTAGTCATTTTCACCAAACCATCTTTTAGAAGAATTCCCTAAAAAGTAGAGCTTACATATTTAGCTCTCTCGAAGCTTCACTTTTTTAAAAAGACTATGACAGGCAGATACATTATCTTCTTCATTAGTAGACAAACTATGTAGTACTCTCAGAACAATATCAGTTGGTTGCTGGCTTTGCTTTAAGTAATTACTATCTTTTTCTTACTGAGATTTTTATGTAATTCTTTGCACCTAAAGAAAGTTTAGGACTAAGATTGGCAGAAATGATCAGGTGCTGATCTTGATGTAGAAAATTGTGATTTCATTGTTATTAGATCTAATATCTGAAGCATGTGGCATGTGCTTTATTAATAATTTATTAGCCTATATAACACCCTTCTGAAGGAAATAGTAGCAACAACAATGGCTTACATTTACTGGATATATATCATGTGCCAGATACCGTATTTAATACCTTGCATTGGTTATTGATTATCTCATTCGATTCTCATAATGATTCCATAAGATAGGTGTTATTTCACCTATGAATAGATGAAGTTCGAAGATTTAAGTAACTTTCCCAAGGTTCACAGTGTCAGAATTTGAATCCCATTCTATTGAACTCCAAAGCTCATACCGTATAAAATAAAGAGGAAAATGAACATAATTTCTTACTCTTGCTCCTAAATATGAATATTGTTTCATAAGAGAGCAGGCTATTATTTGACCATTTCCAGACATTTTAATTGAAAAACTTATCATATGTGATTCTTACCCATCCAGATAAAAATGAGCAATACAAAAGAATAGGAGGGAAAAGATTAGCAAGCACTCAGTGGAATACTGCAATATCTGGCAGATACATTATTATGTATTATGATTATTATGTTTTATACATATTATGGCAGATACAATATCTGGCAGATATCTGCAGATCATCACTGCAGAGAAACTGGGGACTCACACGAGCCTTGTTGACACACAAAGAGCTTGGACAGGCTGTCTTTGCTAATAGAGTACTTCATTTCTTTACCTGACCCTGCCATCCTGCTGCCCTCTCCGCCCCCAATTAAGCTGCCATTGGCATAGGATTTATAACGTGTCATTGGTCCATTCAAGAGACAGCAACAGAGGTGCAGCTGAAAAGCTGGACAATTAAGAATGGAGACGATTTCCATTTCTACTCCAGTCAGGATGGCAACAAAACCATAGCTGACCCTTGGGACAGACCAAGACAGTCTGGCCAGATGCGTATTCCAGGCACCAAATGCCTGGTTTTTCAGAAGAGGGACCAAAATGGCTCACCAATGTGTCCATGATGGGAACATCCAAATCTGGGAAACTGATCGTGGCATTAGTCCGGCTGCAGTTTTCCAAAAGAGAATCTGTGTTTTGTTCTTTAGCTTTATAAACAATAGAGTAAATTTTACAAATGAGGATTTTTAAGGAAAAGAATAATTTCTTGATAGAACCACATATTAAAATATTGTGTGGAAATAAACCATGTGAATTAAGTAATTTCAGAGTTCTTTCTAGGAATTTTAAATGTTATGAACTTTATTTTGTATAGGTCAGATTCTATTCATTTGTGTTTTAAATACGTAGTGAGACTTCGAATTTCTTTTGTTAGAATTCAACTTGTTTAAGAGAAGAGTGCTAGTCCTTTAGAGATGAGTTTTATTCCAATTTCACAGATTTGGAAAGAAAATTCTGATTTTCACGTTGACAAGGGAAGAAGCCCCAGGCATTCAGATGTTAAATCATTGCCTCTCTTCAGCACTGATATTGTATGTTGTGGATATAATCTTAAAAATGATAAAATGTGTACATGTGCATTTTCATTCTCTGGTTGGCCTTGTGTTAATATTATTCAGCTGATACGCCAATACCTCTCTGTCGCAATTTGCTCAGCATTTAGAAATAATTGATAAATAGTTTAAGCTGGAAAAAAAAAGTTAGTCTGTTTCCTGGGTTTTCTATGATTTGAATGACCTGGAGACTTGGCCAGATATTCTGGCCTCAAGATAAAATTGATGAAAGTCAGAGCTGGGGTTTTCCTACCTGTGTATTTAGCAGTCTTCCCCTAAACCACAGTCTGCCTTTTGATAGCTCTAATAATTAATTTGGTCTCTCTTTTCCCTTCCCTCCACCTTCTCCTTGTCTGTTCACAGGTTATCTTGACGAATCAGATTACAACCCATCTGAGCGGAGCCCTAGCTTCTCAGGCAGACCTGGTGTCTCCAGCTGATGATTTGTCCTTGTCTGAAGGTAAGAGATCTGTCCTAGAGGGGCTGAAACTTGACACTGACACCCAGCCCCACCACCACCTCTCTGCCTCCTGCTGAGAACTGAGACACAGCTAATAGGTGCTGGCCAGTGAACCAAGCCGGAGGCGGGCGATGGAGTCTTGGCCACCTTTCCTGGCCTCTGATTCCTTATATTTGTAGAATCTCTTATTCTGTCTCTAGCTTGTTCTGTCTCTACAAGTGAACTTCCTTTTTCACTTGAGTGAAGCATCTTCTCAGGCATCTTCACCACCACCTAAGGCCTCCTCTATAGTTTCTTTTGGGTCCTTAGTACAAAAGCTGGTAAACTGCTCAATGACTTTGTTTTTGAGACTGATGCTCCAATGTTGGCTTTACCCCTGGTTCCACAGCAGTTTAACCTTTTTTTTAAACTGGGTCCTTTGGGGCTATCTAAATGTATGCACCAGTATCACGTACTAGAGATGTGGCATTCCCAATCAGTTTTACAGAAAGATTAAGAAAAAACTCTCCATGTAGGTAAATCTGCAAATTTTATCCACCGTCCCATGCTAGCAAAGGTCAGACTGGCTCTGGTTTACGTAGCTAGGGGAATTACAGCACTGAGCCAGTGGGTGGTTTCTAGTTTTATTGAAAGTTCTTACTTGACATTTCTGAGTTCTGCTAGTTGCCTTCTGATTTCTTTTAGGGTAAAAAGCTGTGGGCCTGGGTGGATGAACATAGCTGTTCCAGGCCCCTCTGCACTTTCCATTTTCTGAGAATTATTCATGATGGAATATATGGGACCTCTAGGGCTCCTAACTGCCCAGGTGGTTTTTCATGGATTGGCCTTGGTTTATGGTCCCCCAAATGGCAAGGACTACATCCCTGCTTCTTGGTGGTGCTTTTCAGGATGAAAATGTTTCAGGATGAAAAGGAGGCCTTTTCAGGATAAAAAGCGTAAAATGTTCTGTGTACCCTATTTCCACACTCGGTGATGCCTTTCATTCTCCCATCACCTGGGCTAAAAAGCTGAATCACCACCTATCATCCTTCCCTCCATATACTCCTTTCATCATCAAGTCTACCTGATTTTTTCTTTCCAAACATACCTGTCCCCTCTTATGAGTTATATTGTGAGCAATACACTGACTTACTAAAAACTCACAATTGGATTATTTTAATAAATTCCATAATGACCTTCCCATTTCCAGCCTTTACCACATCACCCACTTCCCCATTTCTGGCTTCCTTTTATTGTGTCATTCTCCTACTCTTGAATCTTGAAATTATTTTAGCCCATTTCCTGAGAATGGGCAAAAATCAACAAGCTGATTTTAAAATATTCAGGAATTCGTGGCTTGTTAGCTTTCAATCAACCAGGGTGGAAGTATTTACACCATGGAAGTCAACACATACTGAAAATCAGGTTTTTTTCTTTCCTTTCGTGTGGATCAGTTTCCCCAAAAATATCCTAGGTTAGGTTGATACTTCTCAATTCTTGGTGGTCTGGCCTTTCCTTCGTATTCAGCCTCTGGGAAGCTCCTCCAGCAAGTGTGCGCCCTTCTGCCGGCTCTCCCGACCCCTGCCTTTGTGCTCTGCACAGACAGCTTGCCCGTCTAGAACACCATCCCCCTTTTTACTTCTACCTCTTCTTTTCCTCCCAAATCCTCCCACTCCCTCGAGGTGAGGTTTGTTTAAAGACCGCCTCTTCCACAAAACCTCCTTGCCTGTTCCAGGCTGCCTTGGTATCACTTTCTCTTCCTCCTCTGTGGTCCTTCTACCTGGTCACCAAGATAGATCTTTAAAAGATCTTTAAAAATAATTTCACTTTTCATGGTTTCCCTACTGAATTGGCAGATATTTTAAGGACACAGGTTTCTCGTATTCTTTTTTATCCATGTTGTGGATTAAAAACTTTGCTGAGTGACCAGCAAGGTTTTAACCGCAGTGTGTGTGTGTGTGTGTGTGTGTGCACACGTGTGTGTGCGTGTGTGTGTGTGTGTGTGCGTGCGCACGCTCAGTCGTGTCCAACTCTTTGCGAACCCATGGACTATAGCCCACTAGGCCCCTGTGTCCATGGAATTTTCCGGGCGAGAATACTAGAGTGGGTTGCCATTTCCTTCTCCAGGGGATCTTCCCAACCCAGGGATGGAACCCGAATCTCTTGCATCTCCTGCACTGGCAGGTGTTTTGTTTACCATTGTACCACCTGGGAAGACCGCCTAGGCACAGAGTGGGCACTAAATAAATGCTGAACCAATACCGTAGTAAATGCTTTGTAACTACGGTTAACCATGGGGATCACCTATGAATGTGACCAAAAATTGTTATTATAATAATTACACACAGACACACACATTTATTCAGTTCCTAGGAGGAGACCACAAGAGAATATCTTGTTTCCTCATTTGAAAACCAATAAGCAAGAGTACTTTTCCCTGTCCTGGCTTCCTGGTTTATCTCAAGCAAAGAGGAGGAGCAAAACAGATACAAAGGAAATTGCTTTGGGGCTCCAGTGTAACCGCTTTAAGAAAATGGTAAAGTCATGTTCATGGCAAAGGGACAGTTACCAGCTTGTTCCGAGACAACTTTTTCTTAACGTGAAACCCAAGGGAGAACGGAAGCAATTGATGTTTTTGGTCTTTTCCTTGCATAGCAAAGCAGATAAAGAGTCTATGGAATTTTTTTTTCTGAAGTTCTTTACCAGTGAATGAAAAAGATAATAAATTTCTTAGAATATTTATACCTATTCAACTATATCACAGTGTTTATTAATGTTGCTATGATTAAAATGTATAAATCGCTTTGTTGCTGTTGTAAGCATTCATTGTATCGGCTTTGCCCTTGTGCTATTATCTCTGTAAGCTTGAGCAGCTCTTTTAATTACTTTGGGCCTCAGTTTTTTTCTGTTAAATGACAGACTGGATGAATATAAGATGGCTGAAGTCTTTTCTGGTTTTAACATTATTAGATTGTGATGTGGGTCTGAAGGTCAGGAGCTTTCACTCATTGATGGGGTTTTAAAATTCTGATTTACAGGGTGGGAAGAGTGACCTTGTCGTCCTAGATTAAGCATAACGGGGCGGATCTTTGGAAATCTTAGCGCTGATCCATCGGCATACCTCTAACAACTCCCTCTCCCCATCCTGCTGTTTCTTTCTCTGTAAACATTTCTGGGTTTGTCTGTCCCTTGCTCTTGCTGCCTCTCTCCCGCGCAAACGTGTACACAAGAAGTGTGCAAGCCGGTGAGAGTGAGGAGCACACTGTGATGGGCTGAGTCCACGGTTTACCCTGTCCTGTAATGGATTTCAGCTGCAGAGCAGAGGGCACAGCTTAAAACAGCGCTCCCTTGAAAACAGTTGTAGGGTGAGAACAAGCAGCAGAGAGCAGCCAGTGAGAAAATGATCCGAGTTGACCCGAGAGAAGTACCCAGCAGGGGCTGATGTGCGGAGATGAAGTCCCTTCTGCTCTGACGCAGAGCAGGGAATATGAGTGACCTG
This sequence comes from Bos indicus x Bos taurus, assembly GCF_003369695.1. Taxonomy (NCBI): domain Eukaryota; kingdom Metazoa; phylum Chordata; class Mammalia; order Artiodactyla; family Bovidae; genus Bos; species Bos indicus x Bos taurus. The sequence goes on from NC_040085.1 coordinate 73,931,547, forward strand.
GCCCAACTGAGAGATCTCTTCCACACCAGCGGATCCTGTACTATTAATATCTGCCAGCTGCAGGCCCAGAGCTTCCCCCTGCTGAGATCAAAAGAGCTCCTATCTTAGCTGGAACAAGGTCATCTGCACAGGGCTGTAAAAGGGAGCCCTGGCTGGCTGCAGGGACCTCGATGGGGGAGGAGAAGGCAGGAGATGGGAGGTGTTCTCTCACGCTCCTTTAATCTCGGCTGACCAGCTGTTGCCCTCCCAGTGTTTGTAAAGTTGAGAGTTCTTTGTTTTTGTGTTGCTGGGGTGTTTTTTTTTTTTCTTATTAAATTTATGCTTGGATTATGTAGACCCACATTCACTGCTAGGGTCCATGGTCTGATTCCCTTCGAGGATTCATTCCCCAGGTAAATTATCCAGTTCCCAAGCAGGGGGAAGCGACGAAGGGAGAAGTGACCCCTGGAGAACTGTCCCGACATTGCTTCTGCTCATAAGCTGTGTGCGTTGTGAAGGCATTAGAAGGCAAAGTGAATTTTCCCTATTTAGTTAAAATAACTCCCCACGTGTGTACATGTGCTTGTCAGTTTTCAGACTGCCTTTCACAAACATTCTTTCCTTCAAGTGGGAGAATGGACTGGTCGAGGCTTATGCAAACTGACCCAAGTTCTATTGTGAACCCAAGGGCAGAAATCAGGATTTTTGACTTTATGATCTACATTGTTCTTGACCAGGCACTGTGAGTCCAAGTATTTTCTTCTTCGGTGTTTTTTTCTGCTGGTGGAAACTCAAGCATGTAGGTTATTACGAAGTTCAGTGTCTGGTTACTCACTAGATTATGGTAACTGTTCCGTGGCCAAGGATATATTTCTTAGATGCCCTTGATGTTTCTTCCTGGAGGTCATTGAAGGTGTTAAGGATGATGGGATTTCACAGAGAACATCCTTTTTGCCTCTATTGATCAGTGAAGAGAGGCTCTACAGTCCAGCTGGCCTAAGACACCATCCGTGTCCTATTCTGAAGTCACCTGGAATTTGAGCAGAAGGGCTTCCTGAGTCCCTGTCTATTCAGGCAGAGTTGGTAGTTGAGATTGATGTATGGTGACTGTGGACCCTGTGCAAGACTGAAGCTCTCTTCAACTTAGGTCATTGGCTTTCCTTCCTTTGATAATATCCTTTGGGATAGCATTCACTCCAGTGTGGTGACATGTCCATTTCAGGAGCCTAGGGTGGCATGTTAATATCCTTTTATCTGTAGTAATAGTTTTGGTAGATAATAGCCTTAAAAACTAAAAATTTAAAGTATCTGGCTGGGTCAAGGAAAGAACACAAGAGAAAAAGTATTATTACTAGGACTAAAAATGATTTCTAGTTTTAGTATTGGAAGCCTTTCTATTCCAATTGAATTGATGGCTGATTCCATGTGCACGAGAAATATTTTGGGATTCATATTCCCTAGCAAACCATCCTTGCAAAAAGCTGGAGTCCATTTGATAGATTATATGCAAGTGTGTGTCTTGTGTCTCTTTTAAAATAAATTCAACACGCGAGAACAGCTCGGAGTGGTTGGGACAAATCAGGGACTCGTGGTTGTGAAAGAGGCAGACTTCAAAGCATGGTATGAATTTTCAAGTTTTATTTCCACTCTTGCTTTCCAGCTGGATCTGCTCTGGATTTACTGCAGGATGTTTGAAAATGTGGCTCCCTGCTAATCTCAGACAGTTGCTATGATCAATGGTTTCTTCCATTTCCGATAAAAAACACTGGTGTTTCTGCTTAAATTGTGTGTACTTTCAGCTTTATTATTATAGTAGTAATTTATTGTCCCGCATTACCCAAATTTGTAATCCATTAACCACAAACTTTGGGGTGGATTGGTCAAGTTAGCAGGACTCTGTCCACGCTTTGGCTCCAAGGCTTTGCACAGTCCAAGCCCAAACTCATTGTTCATTTAGATAGGACCCTGGGCAAAATGAGTGTGGGCTGAAGCAGCTTTAAAAATCCACTGCTCGGGGTCATGGTGCAGGTTGGTTATAATTAGCACTTTGAAAGCATGAAGTGTCGCCATGTGACTGCAAGGTTAATATTAACAAGGACGATCAACATGTGAACATTAGCATTTCCATAGTATTTTAAAATGTCTTAATGTGATAAATCATTTGATCTGTCTCAAGCAAGTGAAGCATGAAGGCGAGAAGGGTGTTGCCCAAAGGCCCCACAGCAAATGAGAGGTGATGGTGCCAGAACCAAAGCCAGAGCTCCTCTCCTGAGGTCCTAGGTTCGCACACTGCTGCCACTTAGGAGAGAGTTTGGGGCAAAAACGTATGTGTCCTAGTGGCCTTTCCATTTTTGATTCCAAAGCCCCAGACGTGGATCAACACACACAACTTCACAGCTTTTGGTTACAAGGGGACACACACCTACCTCTGCTATGCTTCCCCTAGGTAGTCAAACATCCAGGGTCCTTAGCTGGGTATATACCACTTCTAGCAATGATTCAGGTGCTATGAAAGGTCTAATTTATAGAGAAAACTTAGAAGATTGAAACACTACCCAAACCCTGTAGTATTTAACTAAAAGGAAACCTAAATGTTATGTGAGGTGGGGGCTGCCAGAGTTGAGAGGGGACTGGGCACAGCCTACAAACATCTGAAAAGCTGTCAGTCTCACAAGGGAGAGGAACTTGTTGAGGATTTTTCAGCAGCGAGGCCAGGGGCAATACAACCATAGCCGAGGGATCAAATGGAGAAAGGAACAGTGAAGTCAACCCCCAGGAAGCGCTTCTTGATCAGGAGCTCTGTTTTGCTAGAGAGTTTGCCAGAGAGACGTGTTTGAGGCAGGAGGTACGTTAAGATCAAATGAGATGAGAGCTGAAAGTTTTCTTAGGGAAGAAGTCTTTGAGGTGGTTCATGGGAGAACAGGGTTAAATGTTGTGAAAATCTTTTCCCCTCACCCTCAGACCTCTCACTATTTAGGATTGACGGGCTCATTTCCCAGATCACACATGTTCCTTCAGTGTCATGAAGGCAGAAGGGACGAGAACACCAAAGCCAGTTTTGCCAGTTGCTTCAACTACAGAGACAGAGGGGCCGAAGACCCAGAGAATGGGATGTCAAGAAGAGGTGTGATCCCAGAGGGCTACAGATTAGAAGGATTCTCTGAGAAGAGATCCTCGTTTACCATCATTGAAAAGAGTTCTGTACTGAAGATGAGATGCGTCTAGGTCAGCAATCATAAGAAAGGTATGGTTGGTTTCTAGGAGTGGTGCCGGGGGATAACTTAGTCTGTGCTGTTATGTGGCATGAAAAACATTTAGAATGCATTGGTGGTGTTTACTAGGATTTGGGAAGGATTGTAACAAGGTCTGGTAAAGTGGTCTAGCCCTAGAATAGACAGTCCAGCTCAGCTGTGCCCTAGGTCTGGATCTCCGACGGCTTTGCTTTTCTTCCTTTTTCTGATAAGCCAGTTGATAAATATCAGTTGGATTAAACAGTATTTCATTCAGTCAGACTGACTTTTCCTGGGCATTAGCTGCATTCCTGCATATATTAGCATAGTTTTAGAGCCTTGGTCCCTCCAAAAAAATTTTTTAAAAAAACACCTTTTTGGCTAGGTGAGGAGACCTTTCAGTGACTTCCAACCTTATGATTTCATGAGTGTGGAGCCCATACTTTATGCACTGTATTTACTATATTCATGTTATGGTGCCATTTGAGAGTCATTCTAAAGAACAGTATTTGGGTAGAATGTGTGCAATGCTTTAGACAAGTAGGGTATGAAACAAAGTCTCCAGGATTTAGGAAGAAAGGAACATCTCTTTCAGTAAAGGGAGAGCTTAAGGGTCCAGGGAAGAAGGTAGAAGAGATAGGCCTCGAAGGATGGATAGGATTTCAAGAAGCACAGAAAAGATCAGGAAAAGCTGAGAACTAAGGCATTAAGTTCAAAATACGCCTTTTCTGCCCTCTTTCCTATCAGTCTCCCCTTCTCCAAACCTGCTCTAGCTGTATAGCCCACTTCCTTGTTCCTTAGACTCTGGGCTTTCTGTCTCTGGCCTTTTGCACTTGCTCTTCCCATTGACTGGGGCACTTGTCCAGAGCTTCACTTTGCCTGTTGCCTCACTACCTTCAGTCTCACTCAAGTGTCATCTTCCCAGAGAGGTCTTCCTGCATTTCTGTCTTCGATGAAACCACTACCCCCATCCCAACCTTCTCTAATCCCCTAAGCCTGCTTTATTTTCTTCATTGCCCTTATCACTACCTGACCTTATAAGTTTATTTGTTTATGGGTTTATGGACTGCCTCCTTGCTTTTGTATAATCTTCTCAAGGGCAGGGACTTTGTCTTGATCACTCCTGTATCCCCTAGGTCCTGGAGGGTACTCAGTAAATACAGCATCTCTGTTGCAGGGAAATGTAGCATATGTTGGGAAGGGGGCATTTGCCTGGGGCTTTAGGGTAGATATAGGAGGTCATGCCAGACTGATTAAGGTTTTATGATAAAATGATCATAATATGTACTCTGTGGATTCTCTAGATGAGATGTGTTAGATGGCTTAGGGATGGGGAGATTGGAAGTAAGGAAACAATGAACTCATCAAATATTTAGGGAAATGGGACACCCATTATGCACCAGGAGCTATACTTAGTGTAAGGATACAGAGATGAAAGGATGATGTTCTAGATAGAGGATAGATCATTACCAAAGCTACGATGGCAGGAGCATGGCCATCTGAAGAAGATAAGAATCATTCCTTATGACTGGGAGTGCAGGGGGCACATAGAGGAAGGCAAGGGATGAGACAGTGCAGATCATGGACATCCGGCATGCCATGATGGGGAGTTTCCTGAGGCCTCTGTGAAAAGAATGAGAGGATGATCCATTGGCAACATGTCATTTCCCTGATCATCGTGATTGATGAGACTTATTTGACTGGCTGGGAATGCTTCTCCATCCTCTTTTGTAGTTTCTTGTGTATCCCTTCCTAAGCCATGAGGTCAAAGGTGGATGATCCCCAGATAGAATAGGACTTCAGTCAAGGATGAGAAGTGGTGTTTCCCCAACAGAACCCTCATTCCAGTGGGTCTCAAACTTTAGTGTGCGTTAAAATCATGCTGAGAGGGTAATTAATACACACACCACCAAGCTCCCACTCTCAAAGTTTCAGTCAGTCTTGGGAGGGGCCAGGGAATTTGTAATTCTAGCAAATTTTCAGGAGTTGTTAATCCTGCTGTTCTAGAAACCTCACTTTGTTATTGTTGTTATTCAGTTGCTCAGTCGTGTCCAGCTCTTTACAACCCCATGGACTGCAGCTCCCCAAGCTTCCTGGTCCTTCACTATCCCCTAGAGTTTGCTCAAACTCATATCCATTGAGTCTGTGATGCTATCCAACCATCTCACCCTCTGTCGTCCCCTTCTCCTCCCACCTTCTATCTTTCCCAGCATCAGGGTCTTTTCCAATGAGTCCGCTCTTTGCATCAGGTGGCCAAAGGATTGGAGATTCAGCTTCAGCATCAGTCCTTCCAAATGAATATTCAGGTTGCTTTCCTTTAGGATGGACTGGTTGGATCTCCTTGCAGTCCAAGGGACTTTCAAGAGTCTCCTCTAGCACCACAGTTCAAAAGCATCAATTCTTCAGCACTCAGCTTTCTTTATGGTCCAGCTCTCACATCTATACATGACTACTGGATAAACCATAGCTTTGACTATATGGACCTTTATCGGCAAAGTGATTTCTCTGCTTTGTAGGTTTCTTTCCAAGGAGCAAGCGTCTTTTAGTTTCATGGCTCCAGTCACTGTCTGCAGTGATTTTGGAGCCCAGGGAATAAAAAATCTATTTGCCATGAAGTGATGGGAACTTTGAGAAACACTCTTTATGCATTGAGTCTTTTATCCATGTTAGGCACAGAAATACCAAAACAAAAGCATCTCTATCTGAGCTCTGAAGGAGACAATACCCTAAGAGAGGAGACAGGCATGTAGAAGGTGTATCATCAGACTCCTGGCAGCCACATGCTTTCACTGGGTCACCAGTGGAATTTTCTTCAGGCTTTGCCTCACGTCTGGGAGACAGTATTTACTAGACTGTTTCAGGGCTCTTTTGGTAGCAAGAAACAGAAAGCCACTCAAGTTTACTTAAAAAAAAAAGCCTCAGGTCTACTAATAAGTGTCGCTACCATTCATGGGCCATGTTTTTGTGTGCCTGGCATTGTACATCCACAATCACATTTAATACTCACAACAACCCTCTGAGGCAGATGGTAATCATTATCCATTTTCTAGATGGAGGAACTGAGTCTTCGGAAAGTGACACCATTACTGGCAGAGCCGGGATTCCGACTCAGAGAGTCTGGCTTTAGAACTTAAATTTTCATCCACTAAGTTCTTCTGTAAGGATGTGTTGGCATTCTCATGGCTATGTGCAAATAGAAAGCAAATTACAGTCAGATTTCTTGGAAACTGGAAAGGTTGAAACTTGGGACATTGTCTTCCTTTTTCTCCTATCTGTCTAATCTTTCCATGGCACTGACCTTGGACCATATGAGCTGATCAGCCCAATTTACCTTTTCACACCTGCTAATTCTGTGGCTGGGTTATCTTTTGGTCCAATCAGCCATGGCCAAGAAATAATACAGTAAAGAACTCAGCCAGTACACCCATCCTTTCTGTTGGGTCCAGGAAAAAGGGGCATTTTCCTCTTATAAGGGGTTATGTGTGAAGGGCAGATTCCCTTAGAAGGAAGTACCTACGGAGTCCCCAGCCATAGCAGCTAGTTAAACAACTGTGTCCAATGGAGCCGATATTTTTATTAAGTTTGCTTGTAAACACGGAAGTCTGTGTACCTTTGTCAATGGCCTTCAATCATATTCATTCTCAAAATCATCTTTTAGATCAAAGTTTTAGTATTACGTCCCTATTGCTAGTCAATGTGTTAAATCCAACATACTGTTTTTCTTGTTAAATATTCGAAAACATTTTATTTCTAGTTCCAGATCAGGCTCCTCTTTGATCTGATTTTCTTTATGCCCACTGTCAGCCCTAAAGTACCTCTTCAGGGTAAAGAGAGGTCTCTCCTGTTTATTCAGAATTCACTGCCTCCTCTAAACAGTTATTATCTGAGGAGGTATGAGGCTAAGCTTACCTGTGTGGAAGTTGCTTCCTCTTCAGGGACATGTGGCAGGTACCTTAGCACAGACTGTTTATCCTGTGGCCAGCCATCATTCACCCCTACTTAAGACAAGACAGGGCAGAGAAGCCAAGATGGCAGCTGGCGGATTGAAATGTGTGCAGGAAGTAGTCTGTACCTGTCAGTTACACCCTCTCCATCATTTACAATATGCTGGAGCAAAATTACTCCTTCCTTTAAGAGAGGGTCTGAAGGATGAAATGAAATGTGTGTGTGTGTATTGGAGAGGGCTTCTTATGTTTTAATAGAAGACATGGAGGCCTTTTTAGGTTCTGATGTTTATTTTTCTCCACTACCTTTCTATTGAATAGGCCCATAAAAGAAGCTCAGAGAATCTAAGTTTCTCAGAAGTATTTCTTTCAGCTATAGAAGATAGATGACACCCCAGTGGGTGAAGCAGTAAGGAGACAAACTTTTTTGCTTTTAAATGTAATGTAAGGGGAGAGGGATAAATTAGGGATTTGGGATTAACATGGACATACAACTGTGTATAAAATATATAACCAACAAGGCCGTAACTGTATAGCACAGGGAGCTATACTCAATATTTTGTAATAACCTATAAAGGAAAAGACTGAAAAAACAGATATATATGTATATGTAACTGAATCACTTTGCTGTACACCTGAAAATAACATAACGTTGTAAAATGTATAGATAAATGAGGCTGGAAAAGCACTAAAATAAATTGCTTCTGAGTTGTGTGACAAGGTGGACATGCCTCTAAGACAGATGTAGACCAGAGATAGAACAGGTGATTGAAATCTCTAAATGTAGAACTCATGAAACCAACATCAGTGAGTAAGTAGCTGGCAGAGCCCAAAGTCAGGCTCTTCCAGCCAGGAAGAACCTCCTTACTCCTTCAGAGACCCAACTAGAACTAAGGAACATTGCTTGCCCTTTGACATGATACCCCAAGTTAAGGTAAATCAGCAAGAGAACCCTGTCATAGGGTCATTAGAATGTAAGCTCCCTAAGGAGAGGCCTCCTTATCTCTTTCATTCACTGCTGAATCTCCAGAGCCAGGAAGAGTGCTTGGTCCTTATAATTACTCCATAAATACTCAATGAATGATTGAGACACCTACAGCTACAAGAGGGACAGTCAAAGAATGATTTAAAGTTTTAGACCAGTACTCACCTAAAATAAGCATGAGACTGCCACTGTGACCTCTGAGATATCACGTATGCTCTAAAATTCCTACCAAGTACAGTCAGCTTGAACTATGTGCCCGCACTGACTGTATTAATGAATAACAGTAGGCAGCATAGGGAAAACATCAGAGAGGAAAGGGGCCCAACAGTTCTGCTTTGGGAAAAGGAATCTCCCATATTCACGCAAGAGTTGTGAGTGAAGTAGTTTAGTCTGATTTACAAATAAGGGTGTTTACCAGGACTCTCTACTGGGTCCTTAGCTAGACAGACGGCTTAGGGATACAGAGACAGAAGCTAAGGCCCAGCTCTTTGGAAAGCTCATAGTTAGGTTGCTGGGGAATCATGATGTACGTGTATACAAAGTGTGCTGTAGTGGTTCTTGCATCAGGGTTTTGCTGGGGAAGCACATGAGAGTCCTAATTTGGGGGTGGGAGTGCTGTGTGAAGGTTCTTCATGAGAAGACACTTGAGCTGGATTGTGAAGGATCAGTAGCTGTTACCTAGAGGAGAAAGAGAAGAGGAAGGTGATCTTGGCCAAGATAAAAGCCCGTGTAATGGGACAAGAGGCAGGGTTCCATGGGAGACCTGTGGGCCATCCGTTATGGCTGACATGGAAGGGAGTGGTGACAGATTGTCAGCCCCCTGAAACCTCTCTACAAATGGACGTTAGAGAAACAGTGTGTTATAACAGTAGATAAAGCACCGCATTTGGAATTAGGAGATTTGTGTTCAAGGGCCAGCCCTAGCAAGTCACTTAACTTCTCAAAATTGAGCTTTGGTCTCGTCAACTTTTCATTCATTCAAAACAGAACATGTGTAATAAGAAATGCTTCCTGAAGGATCAAGGGTTAAAAAGAACAGTGTCAGGCTTGGTCTCTGCCCACTAGAACATAAAGGCTAGTTCTCATTTTTTGTCAGCTTTATCTGGTTGGAACCCAGAAGTCCTTCCTACTGTAATGAGCTAACCTTACATCCAAACTGGCTGTATGTGTTGTACTACCGTGGATAGGACAGGAAAAGATAAGAATATAAGGAAAGGCCAGAATACGAGGCCCACATCCATGGAGCAGCTAAAGTCACACTACAGCCCAGCAGCTAGTGAATTACCAGGTTGAGGGAGACACATCTTTTATGTCAGAAACACTCAAGGAAAGGTGTTCATCATGATCTTGTGGCATAATCTTGTGGTGGCTTGGGCCACCATCTTGAGATATCAGGGCATAAAGACGGACTCCCTGATCAATCTTTCCTGAATCACAGTATAGGTAGGTCCCTGGATATCAGCCAGTAGCCAATCTCCAAGATGGGCTTAGACCCACTCACAAAGTGGCAGGCTGTAAATCAGCCCCACACTTTCTGAGAACTTGCCCGGCTGGCCAGGGGAGCTTAGCACCTGTGGTGGGTGGCTGTTTTTCTGGGCCAGCTGTTTAATGAGCCCCAAATCAGGTAAACTGCAATTGGTTCCTGTGTGCTTTCCAGACACAAACAATGACGCTCATCCAGCTGGAATGGTCCTGTAGCGAACCTGGCTTCCCTGTGTCAATCATCTGCTTTTCCCACCCCCTTGAGGGAGATTTTGGAGAAGCTGTTGGGGTGACTTTGAGAAAGTTGTTAACTGTTTAAAGTTTAGCTCTTCATCACCAAAATTTTTCAGAAATGGTTTGTAGCCAATGCCTTCCTGCTGCTGCTAAGTCACTTCAGTCGTGTCCGACTCTTAGTGACCCCGTGGACTGCAGCCTACCAGGCTTCTCCGTCCATGGGATTTTCCAGGCAAGAGTGCTGGAGTGGGGTGCCATTGCCTTCTCCCAATGCCTTCCTAGGTAGTTTTAAAGTTATCAAAATCACAACTTAATTCATCCTACCCTCTACTCAGGGTTGGCTGAGAGAAGTAGGAGGTTACAGTTCATGGATCCTTTTCTGGTTTTGTAACCAACCTACAGTCTCAAGTTGAGGTAATCACCTTGCCCTTCTTAGTTTATTCATCTGTGACCCGGGGTAAAGCTGCCCATGCCTCATCTGGTTGCGTTTCAAATTTTGTGAGAAATTTCTTTGCTTCATGAGAATGCACAGATCAGCTGAGACTAGCATGATTGATTCCAGACACAAATTAGAACAAGCCTGAGCTGAATAGCTCTCCTGAGCTGAATAGCTCTCCCAGGAGAAGTCATCGAAAATTGGTTTGTGTGGCCTAGTATATGGCCTTTGACCAACTGGCTTCGGGAACCGGGACCGGCATGGAGGAACTCTGACCTTGATCTGTTGCCTGCCCTACTGATAAATATTCTTGCCATTAAGTGTATCTTGAATTTGTGGTAAGTGTGTATTGGAGAAATCTTTAAAAACAAGCAAGTCAGTAATGCTGTCTCTTTGGGAGGATGTACTTGCATGTCCTTAATGACCCAAATCAGAGATTTCAGTGGGAAGAGTATGGTGGAGAGAGAGCAAGAGAGTGTGTGTTGATCACTGGAGGACATATTATGGTGTGCCAGGTGATGGATTTCCCCATCAGGAAAGGAATCTAGAAAGGCAAGGAGACTCATGAGAAAGGAGGTGACTTCTGTTGACAGGTCACTGTTGTTCAGACTCACAGAGAAAGGAAATCCAGAAACAGCTTCTCTTGGACTGGACGAAAATACTGACTTTTTTTTTCTAGCTGGAATTTGCCAGGGTCAGTTCACGTCTGGGTTTTCAGCACTTAATACAGGGCCCTTTTGTCTCGGGAGGCGGCTGGACTGGTTTTTCCTCCAGGCAGGTGCACAGAGAACGTTTATTGTAGCCTGAAATGCAAACACCAAGCCCCTAGGCCCTGATCCCCACACTCTCTGGCGTGGCTCAAGGAAGTACAGTGAACAATGTCTCTTGCAAAAGGCAAGCACTGTAAATGCCACTCCTGAATGAAATATTTCTTTAAACGTTGTATCTGTAACTCGATCGTCTCTTAAAACTTAATTATATGTCAGGAAAAGGAAGCCATTGGCTCCTCTAGCCGTCCAGGTTGAACATGGACACACAATGGAGCATATCCGATTCACGGCCTGGCTTAGGTAATCAGATTAATATCTCTTGAATTGAATTTACCCTTTTGATACGGAGTCTTTCAGCTGCCTTGTTTCACATCTCCAATTCTGACAAAGCTGTGCGGCCTTTGAGTAATTCCCCTGAAATCTATATGCGGGAAGCCTGTGCTCTTTCGAACACTTTTTGGGACTTGTACCAATTAAATCTGTTTCTGGCACACGTTTAATGGCATACTTTCCCCTGAGTCAACAACTGCTCCAAAATCTGAGGTCATTTGTTTAATTTAAAAGCAAAGGTTATGAAACATCCATTTCAGGCTTCACCAGCCAAGCCCCTGTGGCTTTGAAAGGGGTGATGAGACAGGGGAAAGGCTAATAAACTGGATTTCTTACACACCAAATAAATTCATTACCATGTTTCTGTGAAATCAGTATCAAACCAGGTTTGTCCACACCCTCCCTGCCTGCCTGGCTGCCCCTTTCTCTTCAAACACACACATCCTCATCTTCTGGGACTCTCATGCTCAAGACTGAAGTTCACCCTCTTGCTGTTGTTCTTGCAAAACAAACATCTGGACTGGATTTTTGTCAGCTGGAGTTGAGAGAGAAATGTAAATGATGCAGTGATTTTTTTTTTCATGCTTATTAAATTTATTTATAACCAGGCTGAAGCCAGGAAACATGTTTTTAAATGGCTAGAGCCCTTGATTGGAGGTGCTCGAGGAACAGAGAGTGGATGGTATTTTTCCCCCTGCCATTTTCTAAATAACACAAGGGTAGAATTACATAATTCCACCATTTGGGTGGTTTTATTTTCCCCCTGAAGGAACCTTCATGAAGACATGTTGTAGATCAGAATTCTTCCCTTAGCCTATCCAGCGTGCCCTTCTTTCTGTCTGTGAGAGAAAAGAGAATGTAACTGGCAGGGTGTTTCTGAACAATATAATCATGGAGAGTGAGTTTCTGGTTATTTGAGATGTGAAGCAGGGGCACGGGTATTTTCTTTTGCCAGAAGAACACAGCCTGGATCCTATTTCTACCTTTTCCACTCACCAACCTCTAAAATCTTAAAAGCTGCCATAGCCTAAAGACTCTCAATCATTTTCTCATTATTTAAGATAATAAAAGGCTCCACGAGGGGGCTTACTAAAATAATTTACCAAATACTTTGGTGTGCCCTTAGATCTGATTAAATCACAGTGCCTCCCAAGGCATTGTATAATTATTTAAGGAAAAAAAAACCTTCTAGGGGAAGCTGAGTCAGATGATGATTTTTTTTTGAGGTCCCTTCCTGTTCTGTGATTGGAGATGATTCTTTGATTTCCTTTCACTGTCATAAAGCAAAAAAAAAAGGGGGGGCTGTTTGAGAATGAGGTTTGCTACCCACAGGCATTTTCTTCTCCAGAGAAAAGGCTAATCTGCTTCCTGCCACCCAAGTAAGTCATCCTCAGCCTGAACAATGGAGCTTAATGTTCTCCATCTTGCTAAGGGTTAGTCTCTGTTGTTATGAAAGTGAATTGAAACCAAATGCACTTTCTATTGGAAAAGCTGCAATTGATCTCAGCTCATAGACAATACTGAAAGGGAAGGTGCTTATAAAACAGAGGGGAAAAGCCCTCGCTGTTATATCCCGACACCACTTATCTCACGGCGAGGCCTATGCACATATCTTTGATGCCACATCACTCTGTTTTATGATGTTTCCGTGCCACTTGAAGATTGGTGTTCCACATTGAGTTCTTAGGAACGTTAACAGGTTATTTAGTGAATTGTCTGGCTAATGGACTGGGAAAGCTATTCTTAAAGCAAGACCCTTCATTAACTAAGAGGGCATAAGATAGCTCACGTTCTCCACCAAGAAAGGCAGCTCTATTTCATCTGCCTAAATGGGGAGGCTTTGGAGGCAGGGCAGCCTCATCAAATGTGGTGTCTGCTGCCCACTTTCCAGTTATTAAAGTAGAAGCCAAGTCATTGGCACTGGTCCTGGCAGTGAAATGAGCCACAGAGAGGTCACCACTCATCACCAGCATCACGATTCAAGCCTCTGGAGCAGAAAATGGCAGGCCCAAGGGTAAAGAACATTTATTTTCCATTAAGGAGAACGGAGAATCACAGAGAAGTAGAGAGAGGCAAAGGGCAGAAGATGGACATCTGGACATTAAGCAACAGTGCATCTTCCAAGATCATAAAGCCAAATGGTTCCTGCTAGATTTAACTTTTATTATGTTTGGAGATGAAAATCAGAGGGTGGATAAAGGTGCTTGGAGATTTGCTGCTCTAGGCCACTCGTGCGAGGGGTGTGAAGTCCTTGGTCTGCCCTTGGAACATTCCACGGTACTTTCCTAACAACAACAACAATATTAATAAAGATAGTAATCGCTTTTATTAAATCCCGCTAAAGAAGCATCTTTCAGTGCGGTGTTGTTTGCTATAAAACTTTCCAGCTAATGGCAGGGTCAGGATCTCTGCTGGAGCTGTGGTGAGGGACTGGACACAGAACCACGGGTAGTGGACGCTGGCCGAGTCAGTTCCTCTGACCAAAAGTAATGGCTGGTTATGGTCAGTGGTTATTCTAGCTGTGATGCTTAGAGAATTTCAACAGAATGGGATAGTATTATGTAAGGGATATTTTTCGACTTATCAGGATGATGTATGTCAATCAACTGGACTGGCTATAGTAGGGAAACCTAATTTGATGAATATGTAAGATGTTTTGTAAGGTGTTATTTGATTCGGCTATATTTTATGTTAGTTTTGAGTCATTGTCAGGCATGGACAGTCTTTCATTTATATTCCTGTTTTCTATAATTCAGTACCATATACGTAAATTAATTTTGAGTCAGTAAAATCTTATGAGGATACCCCACATCACTCCTGCATAAAATCCATCCTCCTCTGGAATCTTCCATTGAGTAGCAGTAAGATCAGATAACCCTGTTCACTCTAGGATGGAAAGGATCACATCAAAACTTTGTTGGCTATTTCCCCCTCAGGCACCCGAACCTGATTTCCTTTTATCACTCTATGAATTTTTAAATGTTCTGCTTTTTTCATCCTCTGTGTTTGTTCTTTTTGTGAAGCCACAAAGCCTGAAAAACTGCATGAGAGATACGATCACAGCATTACTTGGGAGCACGCCACGCTGTTGTTTGGACTCTTGTGGGTCTGAGAGCTGAGGTGGGACCAGTCAGGCTGAGCTTGAGAGGGAAGAGAACAGTCTGCTGAAAGAGCAAATCGCCTTTTTCTCTAAAGGAAAGCTAGTTTTTTGGTTTTGTTTGTTTTTAAAATAATGTTTATTGGAGTATAGTTGCTTTATAATTCTGAGTTCGTTTCTGTTGTATAGCAAAGTGAATCAGCCTTATATACACATATATCCCCTCCCTTTTGGACTTCCTTCCCATTTAAGTCGCAAAAATAAACTCCACAGAGTGGAGAGCAGCCTTGCTTATTTGAACCAGGTTCCACCCTGTCCTCTGCCATTTTCTCTTTAACCCCACTGTGAGCCACTTCACTTCCTCTCTCAGAGGCTTTCCCAGGGCACTGCAGTCATGGCGCAGCCTCCGCTGTGGAGATATTTTCAGTCACGTTGTCCTCCCAGCAGGGAGCCCAGTCTCTCATCAGGCAATACTTTGGAGATGAACCTCTTCAGAGAGTAGCCTTTCTTCCCTTGCCTTTTAACTCTTTTTTTTTTTTTAATTTTATTTTTTGACTTTACAATATCGTATTGGTTTTGCCATATATCAACATGAATCCGCCACAGGTATACACGTGTTCCCCATCCTGAACCCTCCTCCCTCCTCCCTCCCCATACCATCCTTCTGGGTCGTCCCAGTGCACCAGCCCCAAGCATCCAGTATCATGCATCGAACCTGGACTGGTGACTCATTTCATATATGATATTATACATGTTTTCCAACCCTGTATACCTCATCTCTATATGGACGAAACTTAGTCTCCCCAGAAAGTTTCCATGAGTGGCCAGAGTAGACTATTGTGCCGTGTCAACTTTGTTCGTCACAGCCCAGCAAGTAATCCAGTAGAAGTGGACTTGGATCCAAATCAGGAAAGGTGGTGCCATTACAATGGAGGAGCATATGAGGGTGAGGAACGTCATCCTTGGGGCGGTGTTCAGTGTCAGAGCTCTTAATGGGGCCAATGAGTAACCCTCATTGCTTGCATTTTACTTGCAGTAGTGATTGAGTAAAGGATTGCAGTCATAGTATGCACACTACTTGCTATTGTTTTGTTTTAATATTCAACTGTGGGAGTGTGTTAAAAGTTAAATGAACCCTGTGTGGCAGGGTGGTGATTTACTAGGGTAGTCAGAGGAGGACTCATGGAGAAGGTGACATTGGAGGAAAGACCTGGAGGTAAGCCATGGGACCATCTAGGGAAAGAATGAGCCAGGCAGAAGGCACAGAGTGTGCAAAGGCCCTGAGGCAGTGTTGTGCTTTACATGTTGGAGGAACAGCAAGGACCCCTGTTCAGGAAAGAAATCCAACAAAATCAATTTTAGCAGACTACCCATAGGCAGTTTTTTCTGAAGAGGAAGTAGTGGCAAACTAGAAAAATGAGACTTAATGAGTAGGCCATTTGGGAAGCAAGCAGTGATTATTTTCTTTTATTTTTTTGCCAGCAAAATGGGTTTATTTGGAAGCAGCAAAGAGGGCAATGACTATTTTAAAGTTGGGGGGCAGTGTCTAACATATGTGTATGCCTTTCCCCCCCTCATCTCTTACAAATAGATAATGGTTGACGTCAAGAGAAAATTCAGGAAAAATGTCTTTTTTTTTTTTTTTTTTTAACTTCCAGGAAATCTGGTCACTGTGTCCTGTAGCCAGTGATAAATGGCAATGCCACCAGCAGTGACCTAGGACATCCTGAATTCTTGCTCTTATGAAGAGCTTGCATTCTCTTTTTGAAGGGCTTGCATTCTCTTTTTGAAAGGTACCCTGTTCTAAAGCAATCCTGGAGCTATCGCAGCTCAAGATCATCTCCTTTCCGCCCATTACCATACTTAGAATAGCAACGGTGCTGTATAGAAGACTCAGCAGAACTCATAGATGTTGATGTCATCTGGAAGGAGGGAGGGATGAAAAGTTGGGAACTGGATACTGGCCCCGAACATATTATAGTGCAGCAAATCAACCCACCAAAACTCAGTTCTGTTAGTTCAGCTGTTTATTTCAAATCAAATAAATACTAGTTTGTCCACTGGTGGGAGTTCCCAAGTGCCTTACATCCACAAAGGCCATATTCCTATAGAGTAGCAGCATCGTGGAGGAGGAATGTGATGTTTAAAACAAAATGTGCTGGTGAAAGGCCCTGTTCCCAAGGGTAAATTGTAAACAGAGCAACTGTTTCTGATTATGAAGATTGATTCACTCTGTCTGCACGGATGCTACCTAAAGAGGTGGGAGGAGCAAAGAATTGTTCCCAGGAGCCTCTCAGTTGCTTTGTATCCCTGTGAGTTTAAAGCAAAAGATAGAACCAATCCATGGTTCTGCTTCCCTGCTGTCTTCAGTTTAAAACGTGTTGAGGACGAAGGTCCAGAGGGAGAAGGCTCTCTTGTGCCGTCTCTGCCCCGTGGGTCTCCACACAGATTATGCAGGTCCTTCAGTCTTCAACCCATTGTCTGCTGGCTGAGGCAACAGGTACATCCCTCTTTTCCCTGAGCCGAGGCACCTGGACTTTCAGGGGAGAAAAAGCCCAACTCTAGAAAAACAGTTCTGAAAACCCAATTAAACTAGAATGTCTTGTTAGCAGTTTCTTTCCACAGTTTATGGATTTTACATAATTATCATTATGCAAATTTTTGCACAATTATCACTAAGCATCATTAGCAAGCTTTTACTGTTTCTCTTGTTTCACTGTCTTGCTTTGTTTGAGTCACCTGATGATATCATTGCCTTTCTTTCTGAAGAACCTGTGGAAGATAAAATATTGCTAAAAGCAATTGAGATAGTACTGAAAAAATATTAGGAAAGAAATAGAGGGAGTAGCCATTGTCAACAAAATGGCCTGGTTGTAAGTAGTAAGCTTTGAAGAGAAGAACTGAGACCATTTGGGCTATCTGTACAAAACACCTTTGTTTATCCAACCATGGAAAAAGCCCTTGCTTGGGGTGTCTTGAGGAGTCAGAACCTGGGATGGTTCCAAGATTGCTAGCACTGTGCTTCAACCACCACATGGCTGTAACTTTCAAAGTTTAGAGGAAAAGGAATGCTATGAGTTTTGCGGTCTTTGCTGATTTCTTATTCCAAACACTCTTTGAGTTCCAAGCAGCTGATTACTTGGATTGCTTATACCTGGTGAATTCTAATACTCTGTATGGAAACTGCACCGCATGGGGTGGGGGGCGGGCTTCCCATCTGCCTCCTTTGTGAACCTCTTCCCCTTTCAGTGCTTCCAAACTTGGGGCTCCGGAGAGGAGGACAGCAGCTGAATGTCATGCTCTTGGGCCTTGGCCCAGGCATGCATCTTTCTGGAAGGATGATTGAATCCCCTTCTTAAGTCTAAAGTTCCTCTTGATTAGCAGCTCCTTTTGTTTGTTGTTTTTAAGGCATCTCTGTCTTTCATGGGTAGCTTACAGGGATGTGTTTGAGAGCCCCTTCCAGCTGGGAAGCTGCCCAACTCCCACCAGCTGAGTCGGGGGATGACTTCCCTTTAGTTCCGCTGCTGCCTGTGGCCTCCGCAGACTCCACTTCCAGCCCCGGCCACAGTGGTCCTTGTCTGCTGTGCAAACTTGGCTCTGTTCTGCGGGTTTTCATTCTCCAGCCATCTGGGCATTTTGAGCACCCCTCTTATCTCAGTACCTTGGCACTCAGGACCACATGCCATCCTATCCTAGAGATGAAAACAAAGGCATCCTTCATTTTTGGCCTGCAGTTTCCCTAGAACCATCCTAGGTTGAGTGACAGTCAACAAGACTGTGGGGCCAGGGATGGGTCTGGAGTGATGTAAACGGTTTTGCTGATAGAAAGCCTACGGAATGGTGTGACAATAGCTAGGATTGTTCAGGGCCAGATTCCTAGTAACTAGTCTTCATTTTCCCTTGGCTGTTTTGAAATCAAGGAGCGAGGAGTCAGGAGCATGAAGATCCCTGTGGCCTCTGATGGCTGTAGCCTCTCCAGGACTGTCAGCCAAAGATTAGGGTCTAGCAAGTACTATATGCTGGCAGAGTGAATCTAGCTTGCAACTAGGAATTCTGTATGCATCACCAGCTTTTAAAATCCCTCCTTCCACCTCCTCAGCTGCTGATTTGGGAAGGGTTTGATCAGAGTCCTGTACTCTTCAGAGAAGTGTCTGGAGAGATTAGTCTAAGAGCGCTGACAGCAAGTTCCCTATAATCATTCTGCCTAGAGAAAAATAAGCATTTGATTCAAAGACAGTCCCATCGCCCAGTTTCCTCCTACTCCACAGAGTCCTTTCTGTCCCTGACCCCCAGCCTCTGACCCCCATGTACTTATCTAGACCCCTCACCCTGTGCACACCTCTCGGAGGTGGTCTGTGAGGCATTGGCTAGCCAAAGAAATGCAGCCAGTGTTAAGTCACGTCTTTGTAGACCCTGGTAATTGGGTGTGGCTACAGCTTCTTGAAAGGCAGATGTAAAATGCTTGCCTCTTTTTAGAGATTCTGATTTCACATTTGGCCGCTGATCATCTGGTACTGGCGTTAATTCATATGTTGGAAGCCCAGAGCTTCCACACACTTGATTCTACAGAGCCTTGTAATACTAACAAGACATGTCTTGATTATGGAGCCAAAAAGGTGATGCAACGTCATTTCACACCAAAGCGGGTGGGTATGTTTACTTATGTTTTAATAGTTGAGGCAGCAGAAACACAGGGAGGGTCAGAAATTCATTCAAGATCATCCAGTGAGCCCAAGTTCTGATCTTCTGGTCCCTATGACAGGCAACAGTGGTCTCTTTCCTGTAGAGCATGTGACCAGTGTGACTGGAATCATTGTTTCTAGATATGACTCCCCCTCCCCACCTACTGACACTGTCACCCAGTTGCCAGAACCCAGCCGGTTTCTGTAGAATGCCAGCTAATGGTACATGGTGTGGGTTCCACCAGAAGGCTTTTCAGTCTATCTCATTTGAGGCGTTACATCTCAACCAAGAAGATAACTCTTCACATATAAAGTTAACTCCCTCTAATTTTCACAGTTTCTTTCCAAGAATCACCCACCATCAGCCCCTAGTCCTCTGTCTGGCAATTTTAGAAGAAATGATGCAGTTCAGACTGATCATCACTCTCAACACACATTAATGAAACAGTGACCTTTCGTGTGTCTGTAAATGAATGGAGAAGGAATGCATATTCTCTGGCACAAGCTGGCTCTCCCACATGGTTTGAAGTAAATGCCATTTTATTTCACATTAGGAGGAGAGACTGGAACAGCTTGGCAACAGATCTGTAGCTGGATAATTAATCTAAGAACCATAGCTTTCTTCCACTCAGGAGATTAAATACCAGTCTTTGGTCAGATCAAAGCAGGCCTCTTGAGTGATCTGGTCTTTCCAGAAGACCCCATGTTGGGCCAACACAACCATTTTTTCATGTATTGCTCCCTATGTTAAAAAAAAGAGAGAGAGAGAGAGACCATTTTAGTGTGTTTAAAGAATTAAATCTGCCAGCGTTTGTAGCTCTTTGTAAGCTGAGTAAATATGGATTTTCTTCTACTAAAACAAGTCCACTGTCTCTCAGAATTTGAAGAAAGGTGAAGGTTATTTTCTGAATGAAAACAGTGGCGTTTCTCTTTGGGTAGCATTACAATAAATAACATTTAAGACTAATCTGGCATTTTCTTTAGGGCATTAACAACTGAGTTTATGGCGTCTCTCATTCATTTTCTTGATATCTCATCGAAATGATTTGGAGACTGGTCCTATAGCCTTCATCTGTAAAACAGAAAGAACCAAAGTATTAAGTTCAACTTAGATGGATGACAAGAAAGAATGTAGACATTTGTGTGATCTGTGTTGCCAAGATGCTGCCCAGAACTTTTAAATTTTATTAAGAGCTGTGTTTCACCTAACTAGGGGGCATCTAAGCAGTGTATAATTTGGGCCAGGGTGCAACAGGCTTATGGCCAGGTGGAACTGGACAAATCCGTGGAACTGGTTCCAGTTTACCAACCTGGCACTAATTATGTGCTGGTCAAGGAAGTGTTTTTCAAATCACAGGGAGCCACCAGTGAAAATCCATTGGTGCTTTGATGGTGGCCTTTGGAGATGCTTCTATAATTTGAAACCATTCCCATGGCAGGCCCAGGGAGAGGTCTGACTTCAGCCAACATGCAACATTAGGCAGAAGAAACGGGGCCTTTCTTGCTGAGTTGACCTGTGGGTGGGCCCTCTTCCACATGTTTCTAATTAAGGATGCAAGAGAGAGTAGATATTCCATGGCGACTCTCCTTTCCTTCTCGGCTGTGAGATAGAACAACAGTGCCTTTATGGTGACCTCTGCAGAGCTGTTGACATTTGGTGACCTGCCTGAGCTCCCCTGCTAGCATGGATGCACCTCCTGGCTAACAAGGAACAGCCACGATATCTGGTACTATGGTAGACCCTGAAGTCAAAATGAAAAAGAAGATCCTTTCCTTGTGGTGTAGACTAAGTTAAATTTTTTTTAATGTATTTATTGAGGTGTAATTTATATACCATAAGCTCATCCATTGTAAGTATACAATTCAATGATTTTTAGTAAATTTAGAGAGTTATATTACCATCAACACAATTTGGTTTTAGAACTTTCATGGGACTTATTTGAAAATGCCAAATAATGATCATAATGGGAGTGCAGATCATGCTGAAGTTGAAAAATAAATTCTGAGGCTATCTTGGACAAAGGAAAAGGGCCACATAGGATGTCATTTGAGACAACTAAGTCTTAAATTTCTCCAAGTACATGAAGCCTTGAGATTAGCATTTATATTTAGGAAGACTTTACTTATTTTTGCTCATCAAATGGTATGACCTACCTGAAAGAACCAAGCAGACATTTGCTACAGCACCTAACCTCATATGTTGACATCAATTAAAGTTTCTTAATTATAAAGAGAAGATACAGAGGGTGAGAATGTGTGTACCCTCCCCTCAAAGAGCTTATAGTCCACTTTGAAAATCTCATCAAGTCTTTATTTGCTTGACCGCCCATCTTCAAGTATTATGTTAGGCACTGCAGATACATAGATGAGTGGACCAAGGTTTCTACCTAAGAGCTTGTAGTCCAGTGGCTTATGTAGCTTATGTATAAACAGATAATTTCAATGTGATGTCATAAGTTCTGTGGTAGAGTTAAGTGCCATGCAGTATCAGAAATGTCATCAATATAAAATTTTCCTAGAGAAGATATTACTAAGAAATCAAAGACATAGTTAATAACTACATCAATCCTGCTGACATAGGTTGAGTACCCTGCCCCCTGCTCTATTTGGACAAGGCCCTGTAAGATCTGGTTCCTGTCTTCAGGGGGCCTTATAACTGGTAGAGAAAACAAGACCATCACTATCAAATGGTAATGACTGCACTTAAGTGGAAAGAACAGCACACACTAAGAATTCGAGGCAAAAGAAAGATCATTTCAGGGAAGCCTTCCAAGAAGAAGTATCCAAACACTACTTCAAAAGCTGGAAAATTTGAATTTTGACCCATAGGTAGGACTTCAGCAGGCATGGTGAGTATTAGGAAGCAGTCCAGAAGAAAGATGCGAGCAAAGGCTCAGGGGCAGGAGAGCTTGGGATGTATGCGGAGAACAGTGAGCAAGCCAAGATGGACTGATAAATAAAACTATGAAGTGAAGTGAAATTTTAGTCACTCAGTCATGTGCAACTCTTTGTGACCCATGGACTATAGCCTGCCAGGCTCCTCTGTCCATGGAAGAGAATTCTCTCTCTCCAGGCGAGAACACTGGAGTGGGTAGCCATTCCCTTTTCCAGGGGATCTTCCTGATCCAGAGATGGAACCCTGGTCTCCTGCATTGCAGGCAGATTCTTTACCATCTGAGGCACTAGGGAAGCCATGAATATGTCTGATAGTATGAAGTATTTCTATATGTCTGTATCAGAAACAGGGAAGTCAAGTGGATCAGAAGTTCAGAATTCCCTTGCCTATATCAAGGAAGGCTTCCTAGAGACGTGGTTTATTCTCTCTGTCTCTTAGGTAGGCCCTATGCCAAGGGGATATGATGATTAGTTTTCTTCTTCAGTTTCGTCTTTCATGATTCATCATATTGCCACCACCTACTGGGCCGCCATCAAAGCACCAGTGACTTTTCACTAGTGGTTCCCATGATTTAAAAAGCTCTCCTTTGATCAGTACATTCGGGTGCCAGGTTGATGAGCTGGACCAGATTCCATGTGTTTGTCCAGTCCTACCTGGCCACAGGCCTGTTGCACTCTGGCACAGAAGTTTCATGCAATACTTTCAAGAAAATTTAAGAAGAAAAAAACACTTGGAAATATTGGCTCCCGACCTTTGAAGGAGTCATTCTTGTACCTGAGTAGACTTAGGAAGTAGATTAGAGGTCTGAGAAGAAAAAAATGGATAAGAATGGTACCATTCGCTTAAAATTCCCATGGGTCCACAGGGTAAACCTCTTTCTAAATTTAGGTCGCTAAGGACCTTGAACCTGGAGTTGTTCGGGGGGATATTTTGCAAAATAAGGAATCCTGTTGGCTTTCACTCAGGAAGGAAAGAACTCAGTTGTCTTTGATATAACCAAGGAAGAAGAAGTTCTGTATTTGTTTGTTTGCATGGATGATCCACCTACAGCATGGCCTTGTTCGCGACATGGCTAACCTCTCTCTGGGGTCAGTGTGAATAGCCAGGCTGCAGCTGTGACTAGAGACAATGGCCAGCACTGTTGGGCAGTGCCCTTTAGGCCCCAAAGATTAATTTCATAATATTTTGTGGCATTGAACCTGCCAAAGAAAATGCTTTGTCATTTGGTGAAATGTTTCTGTACGTGTGTTTTGTTGTTGGTTTTTTTTCATGAAGAATAAAGAATAGAGATTTTCGGAAGGACTTAACTCATCCTATTGGCCTTGCTAGAAAAGCTAAAAAAGCAAGATGTCATACTCCTACAAGCGTCATGTCTGAAACGTCAGTTGACCAATAATTATGCATATGCCATCACAGGGCAAATCCCCTCCCATTGTTATTCTTTTTCTCTAGACTTAGATGCTTGAAAAAAAATCCCTGGGTGGGGAAATTATATCTTTTTTTAAAGTCTGTAAATGTAGTACTATATTTGCTGAGAAGTAACAGCCCTAAGAACTGTGGGGTTTTAGGGTTTTGGTGGTTTTCTTTTTTTTTTTTTTTTTTGCCGAAAAGTAACAGCCCAAGGAACTGTGGGGTTTAGGGTTTTGGTGGGGTTTTTTTTGTGTATGTTTTCCAATGCAGTGCCAATTATGGATGGAGGTAACTTTGCTTTGCCAGTCTGCAGGTTAAAAAGGGCAGTTTCTTGGCCACTGTCTAGAGTTGCCAGGTAAACCTACAGGATGTCCAGTTAAATCTA
This sequence comes from Bos indicus x Bos taurus, assembly GCF_003369695.1. Classification (NCBI taxonomy): domain Eukaryota; kingdom Metazoa; phylum Chordata; class Mammalia; order Artiodactyla; family Bovidae; genus Bos; species Bos indicus x Bos taurus. The sequence goes on from NC_040085.1 coordinate 73,955,407, forward strand.
CATTTTAGCTAAACAGCAAATAATTTTTTAGTGTTAAGTACATCCCAAATATTGTACTGAGATATACCAAAGTAAGTATCCTTTTTTTTATATACCAAAAAATTCATTGTTTATCAGAAATTTAAATTTAACTGGACATCCTGTATTTTTTAGTTGCTAAATCTAGCAATCCTACATTTACTTATGTGATAAAAATGCCACCCGAGGAGAGTGGGAGCTTTCACAATGACTGAAAGTCACTCTCAATTTTGAACCCAAACAGAACAGTGTATGAGAAAGAACTGAATATAGAATCAGGTTAGTCATATGAAGGTGAAGGGGGTCCTTCCTCATTTCTTTATCTTTGTGTGGCTCTGAGGATTCATTTCTATTGGGAATGGCTCTCCGACATCCACTGTAGGTCAACATCATACTTGGTAGGCCACCTGGATGGCATCTTTGTCCCAGCTTTAACTAGATGAGCATATCAGACCTGGAGGTCCCTTTTATTTTTTATTTATTTTACAAGTTTATCTATTTATTTGTGGTTGTGCTAGGTCTCGCTGCTGCGGGCAGGCTTTTGTAGTTGCAGCAAGCCAGCTGCTCTCTGTTGCGATGCCTGAGCTTCTCACTGCAGTGGTTTCTTTTGTTACATAGCACAGGCTGTAGGCATGTGGTCTCAGTCGCTGCAGTGCGTGGGCTCTAGAGTGTATGTGTTTCAGTAGTTGTGGCCCACGGGCTTAGTTGCTGAATGACATTTGAAATCTTCCCAGACCAGAGCTTGAATTCATGTCCCCAACATTGGCAGGTGGATTCTTAATACCTGAACCACTAGGGAAGCTTGGAGCTCCCTTTTAAATCCAAAGTGCTTGACATCTTTAGGATAGCTCTGGGCCCTCTTGAATTTTTGCTTCTACAAAATTTCTACCAGGCCTAGTGAAGTGGGTTCTTACCAAACTTGTGTCTGAGATTAATTATAGCTGTCATTTAACTGAGTGCCTTATAGATACCACTGCTTTTCCAATATCTACCTACATGGGTCATATTGCCTCCTAACAGCCCTGTTAGATGGGTACTGTTATTTCCCTTTTACAAACGACAGAATGAAAGCTCAAAAAGATGAAGTAACTTGCTGCAGGTCACAGAGCCATTGAAAAGCAGAGTTGAGATTTGCATTTAGATCAGTCTGACTCTAAAACTCCATTGTTTAACCACTGCTCTTAACCACACATGGTCCCTTAGATCCCCATTCTTCCCTCCACAGAACCCAGTTGGATTGATATTGGAATAGCATCCCTTTGTCTCATTGGTCCTTACTAGTTGGAATTGGCCCTGCATCATCGTCAATATGTATCATGCAGCAGTGCAATACACACAGAAAGCTGAGCACTGGAAGTTGTTACCTTTGGATGCTTCCTATTTTACATGAGAATGATTAAACCAATGGGGGAAAAAAGCCCAGGAACTGTGTTACAACATTTTAAAATGTGTCATCGTTTTAATATCTTTAAAGAGCCTTAAGAGACTTTCCAGCATGAGACTGTAAATAGCTAACAGCTCCAAGATGAGCTGATATAGGAATCACATGATAGTTCCAAAATGGCCATTTGTCCAAACTCTGCAGAGCTGCCGTAGTGCTCAGCCAACTCTCCTGCAAAGGCGGAGGCCCTCTGTACCCCACCCATTCCCTCCACCCAGCTCTCCTCTTGGTAAAGAAGCAGCAAAAATATACTGCCAGACACCATTTTCTTTTTGAACCAACACGTGCTTCCCCTCAACACGTTCACTCCTTATATGAAATGATTTGTCAGCATTTTGAGCTCATCAAGTGAAATGTTTTACTTGTTCCAGCTGGGAAAATCCACAGAGTTGGCCATTCTCTTTCCATCATCTGCTGTGGCCCAGTTGTTAAGTGCAAAATATCTCTGTTGGGTGCGGTCTACACAATGGCATTTCTCAAATTGTGGGTTATGGACTCAAGGGTCTGGAAGAATTTGTTTCACAGGGTCACACTCGAACACTGACTCTTTCTGGTGAAAAATTGGCCCAGCCTTCTTCCTCTGACTCTCATCCTGTCTCCCATCTTTCTTTTTCCCCGGAGTAGCGTAATGAGCTGTCTCTCTTCTTTTCCTCTGCGCTCTTATCATGTCTCCTTTCCCCATTTGCTATATTTCTTGGTGTTCCTGATTCTTTTAACCCCTAACTCCTCATAGTCTTAAAAACCAGGTCCATCCATCTCTCAAAGAAAATTTAAAATAAGAAATGGGACACTAGGAAAAACAATGGAGGTGGGAAGCATAATATTCCACTTTTCTTCTTTAGCCATCCACATCTGAGAAAAACAAGCTTGTTCTGTTCTCCATGGAAACTCAGGGCAGCCCCAGGCACTCCTTCCCCCTTTATTTTCCCTCCTGACATCCATCCCTCTGTTCTTTTGTATCTCTAACTCCTCTCCCCACTTCAGGTGTAACGTAGCCAATTTCTACACTTGGTAAATTTGCACACATTTTGTTTCCCTCCTTTTGGGTGGTGGAATCCTAGTGCTTGGGGACTTTTAGGAACAATTCAGTAAGTGATAGTCGTGTGAGTGTGTGTGTGTGTTCAGTCCTGTCCGACTCTTTGTCACCCCATGGACTGTAGCCCGCCAGGCTCCTCTGTCCATGCAATTCTCTAGGCAAGGATACTGGAACAGACTGCCTTCTCCAGGGGATCTTCCCAATACGAGTCGGAAATCTACCCCAGGTCTCTTGCGTCTCCTGCATCGGCAGGCAGATTCTTTACCACTATCACAGGAAGCTCAAGTGATAGTCTTAAAATATTTCAAAAGAAGTTCTGTGAAGATGTTATTGATTAATCTCTGCACATGGTATTTCATTTGCCTCTTTGAGGGGCTCAGCAGACAGAGCATTGGTCCATCATCTGCTCTTCCTTGGGAATAGGAGAGGCAGCACAGGCATAGGCCTTAGCAGATCTCCTAAATTCTGTGGTTTTTTTTTTTCCCAGCTGTATAAAGGACAAAATAATTACTCCGACTTCACGGCACTGCGGTGCATATCCAATGAATTAATATTTATAAATCTGTTGGAATAGGGCTTAGCACATAGTAAGCACTGTATTAAATAAGGAAATGTAACAAGGCAAAGAGCGATAAGAATATCTTTCTTCTGATTCATACATGAATAGGTGTATTCAGCTCCTTTATGACACCTTAGAGATATAAAATAAATCCAAGGACTGTAGCCTAACACACTTCATAATTTCACTCAAGGACTTTGGCAATCTGGTCTTAATGTACCTCTTCTCACCTGCATTTTGGCCAGACTGATTGACTGATTATTTTCCACTCAAATTCCCCCTTCCATGCCTTCCAGATGTGTCTAGATGCCCTTGCTGCCTTTACCTCGTATTGGCTGTCAGCATGTGTGGCCCAGTAGTATTGAGTATCTATTTAAGTGCAGAGCCTTTCTTCTCTTCTAGATCACAAGCTTCTTTTGAGGGGTGAGGACCACCTTTCTGATGGTTGTGTATCATTCTTCATGCCTTGTACATAAATGGTACTCTGTAAATGTTTTGATTGGCTGATTTGAGCTTTTGCAGACTAGGAAACAGTTGGCTGAGAGTCAAGTGGCCCCTAGATGAATCTTGCCTCGAGGACTTATGGATCTGTTCTGTTGAAAGGCCAGTGCCTTCCTGCTTTGTGTTAAGACAATGAAGCCTCCCATTTGTCCAGAATGGGTCGGGGCAGACAAAGCCACTGTGAGATTGGGGTGTTGGGGGCAGTGTGCTGGGATTCAAATGTGGGACAGACGAAAGAAGAAGTACCAACAAATAGAAGGCTAAAGGCAGTGGCTTTGCACAATTACCAGGAATGCTTTTAATTAGCACCTTGAAAAAGTTTGGGTGAAAAGGAACAGTTAAAAAGTACTTTTTATAATGCAATGGCCTGCCTCCAAAAATGTTCCAACTTTGCAGGCCTAGTGGGAAAACGACTAAACACAGTTGGAGAAAAGTCACAGCACCATTGCTCAAAGGTGTATAGGTTGGAGCAAAATGGAGACGTTGGCACACCCATTAGAGGCCGTCTCTAAAAAAAAAATAAACCAGTGGGGTGCTTTTGCTCATATCCTGTGTGATTTTTGGTGGACGGATAAATAAAATTATATGAGAAAGCTGTTTTCTAAAAGTAAATTCTGCCACTCCAGCACAATGGTATGTATGTCCACCCTTTGATAAATAGATTTACACAGACTCACGTGGCCATGTAGCTAGCTCTCACATGTTAGAAAGACAGTTGGCAAAGACAGTTGGAAGAATTATAAAGTGCTATGTTTTTTCCCCATTTGTGGGTAGCTTTTGATGTTTGTAAATGTGTGGTTTTATTAACCTTGACTAGTAGGTATGGCAACTGTGAGAATTTCAACAAGGAAAGCAAGACTCCAGAGAGGAAAACATCTCCTGTTTCTAGGGGGCAGTCTTCCCAGCAGCCCTCAGTCCAGAAGACAAGGAGGGCCCAAGGACAAGATAAATAGGCTTCCCGACCCAAAGCAGGAACACCCAGGAGACCAGAGGATCTGGGAGTGGGAGCAGATGGGAGAGGTAGTGTGTCCAGAGGGAGGCTGGGACCAGCTGTGGGCTGGGCAGTTGGTCATTCTGTGGCAGCTGAGTATTGCTGCTGTGCAGCAGAGGGCAGGGCCCCTGAGAGGCCCAGAGGTGGAAGCCTGCCTTTGTTTGTGCCTTCATTCTTCAGCAAACCTTTCCTGCGTTCTTATAATGTGGCAGATACTGGGCTGAGCCCCAGTGTGTGAACTCACTAGGCACTGACTCCGAGGCCTTGGCGGCTAAGGGTGATGTTCCTTAGAGAACTGGGAGGTCTGCCAGGGAAGAGGCATAGCACAAACAAGAAGGCACTGGAGAACCCATCAGAGGAAGTGAGGCACAGATGCTCTGCACCAAGAGCAGCAGCCGGAGCCGCAACATTCTTCTGAGAATTCAGACCTGACTTTGTACTGTGGTATTCAGATACTCGGAGAACTTGCAGAAGGAGTTCAGAGACCCTTCCAGCCAGGGTATGCCATTGTGAGTCTTCTGAAGCTACACAGCCAGCCAGGAGGAGCAGGAGAAGAAGCTGAGAAAAGGAGGCAGCACAGATACCTGCAATCGCCAAACCTCTTTCAGGGCCATAAATAGCACCATATCTTCACTTGAACATACTGTCGTTCATTTGATAAGTGCTCAGCATAGCAAACTGTGCAGTTTACTTACAGTCCTCTTGGTTGGTTTTCAAATTAACCTCTTGTTTTATGTTCTAAAGTCCACTTGGATACTGCAAGCATAGAATCTGAGCCCAGGTGGCCTGAACAGATCATCTTCCCCCAGCCTGCATGTCTGGGCAGGGATGACTCTTGTGAAGTTTATATCACCTCTCAGGTTGCTTTTGACCCATCTGCTCAGTGCTTTATCTACCTGTCCTTCACACTCTGCCCCAGTTCTTCCTTGCCTGTGCTGTATGGCCTTATTAATGTCAATGGGGCATTACCCATTCTATTTCTTGCCATTTATGGGTCCAGAGAAAACTCTCTTGCGTGCATCTCTGTGCTTCCCATAGCAACTAGCACAATGCCTTTCACTCTAGTAGATGCTCAATAAATGGGTGCAAATAAATTCCATTAGTGAGACAAGGTAGTTAGGAGCAGGTATTAGCTCATTGGTGAGGGAGCAGGAGCAGACTAGTTAAGAGTACAAGCATTTGAGTGGGACTGCCTGGGTTCTAATCTTGGCCTCATCACTAGCTACATTTATGACTTTGAGAAGTCTGCCAAACCTCCCTGGATCTCAACTTCTTCATCTTTAAAATGAAGACAACAGTAGTACTTATGTGATGAAGGTAAGGGCTAACTTAAGAGTTCAGATAAGTACCACACTTAGCCCAGGGCCCAAATTCATTATCAGCTGCCGGGGTTTGAATAAAGAAAGCTAATTCCTCTAAGTCAGGGGTCCCCAACCTCTGGGATCTAACACACGATGATCTCAGGTAAAGCTGATATAATAGAAATAAAGTGCACAATAAGTGTAATACACTTGAATCACCCCAAAACCACCCCCCCGCTAGTCCATGGAAAAATTTTCTTCCACAAAACCAGTCCCTGGTGCCACAAAGTTGGGGACCACAGACCTAGGTTATGTTCTGTGAAGTCTGGACTAGGATGCATCTTCTTAGATCCCTCATGGAGTACCTTGTATCCTGCCTTTTTTCTACACAGGGAACATGTCTGCTTCAGGGTCATATGGACCATCTTGACTCAGAGTATTTTTTTCCTCTACCTGTAGTCTTTGACCTATATTTATCTATTGGTGTCAGAGCAGGTATATTGTTTTCATCAGATTCTCAAAGGGGGAAGTCCATGACCCAAAATAGGTTTTAATACCACTGCGGGAGACGTTGGTGATATTCTGATAAGAAGAGTGAGGAAAGTCAGAAAGTGCACCGTTGTGCACACGGTGGAAATGTACACTCAGGACACACAAGTGTGGCTTCCCACGGCACTTGCCACCCTCCTGTCCCCATGAACAGACACTCCAGTTCATCTCGATAAATGTTTTAATGGGCCCCTATAGAGTGTCAGGCGCTGAGCTAGGTCTGGGGACCAGACCTGTGAGTCGGACATGGTTTCTGCTATGGAGGTACTTGGGGTTCTAACAGTTGCCTTTAATCTTTTATTAAACACTAATTGAATAATTTTATAGCTCATGAGTAAGTAAGACTCATCTCCCTGAGTGAACTGACTGTGTGCTTAGTACTGTCCTGGACACTATTACAGGCAGTGCTGTTTGCCCCACCACTACCCAGTGGAAGGAAAGAGTGACAAGCTGAAAGATGAGGTGGGGATTTTGAGGACAGTGGGGAGGAGAAGGCAGGGTCATGTCAACATGCTGAAAGCCGAGCAGTCCTTGCTCCACGCTTGGTATCTATGTCTAGATAGAGGGTAGAGGACTGAAGGCTTTTTTGGTCATAAACCTCCTTATGCCTTGGCTTGGCCTGCATTCAGCTCTCATAAAAATAGTAGTAAATGTGAGGACTAGAAATGAAACGAGGCACAGGTTGCGATTAGAACTTTTTCTACAACTGAATTACTTTTTCTTCAGCTGAATATATTACATGTTGTATCAGCCAAGATCCCATCAAGAGATGGCTTTCATTAGAATCATTCGGAGACTTTAATGATAAAAGGAGTACTCTTAGTGGAATGAACAGGGGCTTGTGCAGGTCTGCCAGGGTTAATTACAGTAGGGCTCCACTAATACCCCTATTCCTGAAAGGATGAGGGGACAGACTGGATTCTAGAAGCAGGAGACAGAAAAGGCTGTCTGGGGGAATCTGAGACCTTCAGGAGGTGCAGGCAACCCACAGCCCAAGGCCACTCTGCCACCTCCCATCTCCTGCAGGTGTTTCCCAGCGGTCAAAGCCAGGAAAGGGTCCTGTTGATATGGTCCACATAGGTCCGATGCCAAAGCAAGAGACCAGGGTGAAGAAGGATGTAGAGTGTTCTGGAGGGACACACAGGAAGGTAGCTGGCAAACATGTGTGTGCTTGATTTTAGAGATAAGGGTGTGTATTTCAACTTACCTGTTTTGGCAAGCTAGATTTTTAATAGGGTATAAAATATTTCTGCCATACTCATTACACCATCAGTTTGATGATCTCAGCCATTTTTCTCAGTGCCTTATGAGTTTAGCCTTTCTTTTTGTACGGGAATTTGTATACAAGCCTGTTCTCTTCCAGAGCATACAGAGAATAAAAATGCTATTTTTCACAGATATTTCCTTGTACAAAGAGAGTTGTTCCATTTCCTCTCTTTTTTTTTCCCTCTCTACCACATTCTCCTTCTATGCTTTGGCCAAGAGTATATTATATTTGGAGACATCTTGCCCAGTGCTTCCCAAAGCTTTCTCAGCCAAAGACTCCTTTGGGAATCCAACTAAATTTCCTGGTTCTCTTTTGCTTTTAATACCAATGCCCATATTACCCAACGAGGTTATTTTTATTACTTACAAATATTTTTATAATTAACTTAAGACTCAACAAGGAACCAAACCAAAGATAAACAGACCGTAATTATTTCAAGTTCTAACCACTATGAGTGGATATTAATATCTGAAGAAGGTATTATTAAAACACAGTATAAAATTGTCACAAATATCAAAGTCATAATTGCAAAGGCATATCTGTGACTATAAAAGGCAAAATAAACTGGAATTTAAAAGGTAGTTGCTGTGCCATAGTAAATATGATTGTGACACATTTCAGCACAGGATTAGAATAGGACCTTATCTTCCGATTATTCACTGATAGGCATTCGTATTACTATGATATTCAGTAAGAAACCTCTTATATCACTTTCCAAAGGTAGGTGACTTTGTAGAACAGCTGCCCTGCCTCTGCCAAGAGCCTTATAGGCACCCACTCCTCTAGAGAGCCCCGGTTTCTTCCTCCCTTCCCACATACCTCATACATCTTTATCCAGCCTTGTTCCTCTGGCCACCCCAGCTGTTTTACTGAGCTGGCCAAAATTCACTGCAAAATTTTGATCAGAACTTCACTGAACCAGGGATCAAAGACATGCTAAAGGAATTCTCATTATAGGCTTTAAGTAAATATATGTTACTTCTTAGATGCATGGGAGTGATTTCTCTAATTCTGGGGTTGCCCTCCCTGAAATTACACAGAAAGGACTATGTCTTCTCAACCCTTTTCCCTTCTCCACCACCCCCAACCATTCCAACCCAGCAAACATTTCCCCTGGTGCATTGCTAAGCAGTGCTACGGTTATTCCTAAGTGCTTGAGGTCTTGTGCTGGTACTGGGCCCGTGGTCACAGAGGGGCCAGGCTGCTGGCCAATGGACTCATTCTTCAAGCCCTTATCAATTCCATTCTGTGTGTCACAGACCGTGCTATTTGTGGCCTTCCTGAAAGGCTGTGAATAGAGGAGCGTGTTCTTCCCTACCACACTTCTCCTCACCCTTCTTATGGAAATAGCGCCTAATCTGCACCAGGTCCCCAAAGTTTTCCTTTGGGGAACTGCCCCAAATGAATCTCCATCTAGTGGTCTGCATGAAGCTGATGCCACCTTCTAGCTCTAGAAGTTGACTCTGAACTTGGATCAGACCAAGCAGAGTTTTGGTGATTGGTTTAGGAATAAATATGTGACCCAAGCTGAGGATGTGAGAATTCACCACGAGTTTGGGTGGAGCTACTAGAAAAGAGGAACCTTCTCTCTCTGCCGGGTCCCTCTACTGGTATTCTGTAAGCCTGTTGTTGTTTAGTCGCTAAAGTCATGTCCGATTCTTTGCAACCCCGTGGCCCACCAGGCTCCTCTGTCCATGGGATTCTTCAGGAAAGTAGACTAGAGTGGATTGCCATTTCCCTCTCCAGGGGATCTTCCCAACCCAGGGATCAAACTCACATCTTCTGCATTGTAGGCGGATTCTTTACCATTCAGGCAACAGGGAAGCCCTTATGTAAGCCTATAGTCATCGCTTAATGGAAGTCTGCCTAAAAATGCCAAAACACTGGAACACAGAATTGGAAGATGGAGAAAGACAGCTTCCCATCATCATTTAAGCACTTGGGTCCAGCTCCTTTTGGTAACGTGACCCATTAATAGACTCCACCTATTGTTTTGCCCACAATGACCGTTTGAGTGGCACTCTTGTCATTTCCAACCTGGACTCCTGAGTAAGACATCCACACCCTTGATAATTCATCACTTTCTGGGACCCCAGCCCTAGGGAGGCCACAAGCTACTAAAAAGAGACTACAGGCAGCTTGAGCTGCAGGGCCCAGAGAACTACATAGAGTATTGTTATTTTTCCTTGGTTCCAGAAAACAAGATGATGCACATATGAAATTTTGAAAATTCCAGGAGCAGACTCGGGACTGTAATAAGGTATATTACCAGCTATGTGTGCCATCTGTGATTAAATTTGTTAAAACCCTATGAGGACTAGGTTTTTACCTTAAGAGAAGCACATTCTAAATGATTTGGGGACTTTTCACTTTTAAACAAGTTAATGTTAAAAAAATTTTTAATAACAGTTAAAGAGGTCAAAGTAAAAATCAATTACATATACACACATATTTATATATGTGTGTATGTGTGTAGATATATATATATAATACATAAATATACATATATATATATATTTAAGTACACTTTAAAATCTAACACAATGCTGGACTGTACTGGCATGAAAGCCTACGTCACCATACTCAGCGTTAATGGAACACTTAGTGGCCAAGCTGTCATTCAGTGACCATGCCCAGTTTGGGCTTCTGCATTTTGAGAGGATGTGGAAAGCAATTGAATTGATTAAAAGCATGGAAAATCAGATCTCTGAAGAATGATGAAAGTGGGCTATTTAACCTACAGAAAGGAAGATTGAAGGAAGAAAATAAATGGTGTTTAAGTCTAGAAAGAATTCTTATAAAGAAAAAGGTGGCCGATGTTTTCTGCCTCCACTGAGTATAAGAAGAGAAACTTGCCTTAGGTATTTTATTTGTAGTAAAGAAGGATTTTTTTCAAGCAGATGAGATTCCTATACTGGATAAAGAAGTTGGACTAGGTGAACTTTAATATTTCTCTTCACTAAGATTCTGTGATTACTGGATTGAGAATTTGCCTATCAAAAGAGTTGTGGAACTGCTTGGTGCATATCTTAAAAGATAACTTGAACAAACACTGGCTGGTTTAGTTTAAATGTTGTTCAGCCCAGGAGTTACTTCTAATTCTCATAATATGCCTGTGAAGAAGCAAATATTATGTATAGACAAATAGCATATCAAAGAAAAAAGAAACCTGGTGGTCAAGTAATGATAAAACCAAGGACTTCTATTTTCTACTCCTTCATTTTTGGCATTGGAAGGCAAATGAGAATTCATTTAAATGAGACAAATTATGGGATAGCTTAGTATTGTGCCAGTATTTTTGGAGAGGTAGAGTTAAGTATATAGGTTCCAGATTGAGTCAGGAGCATTTTAATGTTGGCTCTGGTAGGTATCTGGCTTATTTCCTACACGTCTAATTTAGATTCAGACTTCAAACCAAGACTCAAGAAAATGGATTTTACTTAGGGAAACAGTTCTAGTTTATATATTAAAAAGCTATTCTAAAGCACAATAGCTTTGGCATTATTACTGCTTTGATTCTAGTTCTAGACTTATTTTAAAAGTTAAGGTTAAAAAAGTGGTGAAGCCCACAGGTTGCTCCACATGGTTCTATACTGTTGGGTTGGCTGAAAAGTTCACTTGAGTTTTTCCATAAGATGTTCTGAAAATAAACTTTTTGGCCAACCTGATATTTGGGCCATTACATCAAGTTCTACTGTCTGGCAATCCTCTGACCATACTTTTCATGCATCCACATAATCTACTAATTGGCTTCACCACTGGATTCTGCAGTTTCCTTGGCCACATGGCTTAGAGGCTACAGTCTCTGCATATTACATACCAACCGTCATTTTTCCTTCATGGAGCCCACATGGTTGCTTGCCAGTCATTTATCCAGGAGGCTTTCCAGTCTTTAAGCAAATCTCTTAATAAGCAAAGGTTGACTGACTTCACAGTCAGTTACTCTAAATAAATTCAAATGATAATTTCTAGATCTGTAGTTTTCAGGTTACTAACTGGGGAGAGAGAATAGCAAGTCTGCAAACCTTTTGTTGAAAGGAGGAAGAGTTTTCTGAAGCTGGTGATTTTGATAAAACAGGACCTCACAATCCCTTCCCCGTACCCATTTTCTGACTGAATTTTGTAGAAAGAGTCAACTGAGAAATAAAACCAAACGAGCAAACAATCCAAACACCTCCTAACAACAGCAACAAAACCTGGCTTCCAAACGGATTGCACATTTATAGGTGGCCTTTTTTAAAAACTGATTTAGAAACAAGAAGCTAGTTTCTAAGTTTATTTCCACACTTGCCCTCTGACCTCTGTCTTGTTGAAAGATTCAGAGTATCAGATTCTCTCCCATCATCTCCTTTCAACAGAACTTACTGTATTACCCACCCACCCCCCAAATATAAATTGCTAACACAGCTGGCTCTTTCACTCTGGGTATGCACACACAAACAAAGGAGACACACATATACATGTAGAATATACAGCTCTGCATATGTAAACACACACTTTGGTCATTTATTTTTTTAACAGAATAAAAGTCATTAATCAAAATACAATTCATTTTAACAGTCAAGGTTTGACAAAAGATCATTATTTCAGGGAAACCCAAAGAGACTAAGCCCCCTTTCATAGCATTGTTTTCTTTCTAAACCTCTGTAGGGCGCGTGACTCTTCTCCTCTGAGGAAGTTGGGGACAGAGCCGTGGTGCAGCCTGGTGCCCACATGTTCAAAGATCTAGGTTTTCTTGGGGAAGGAACTTATGCCACATACTCACCTTACAGAGGAGAAGACTTTGCATCTGCTGTATTTCTAACACTAGGCTGTCTCTAGTTAACCCTAAGGCAAAGAAAACAAAAGTATTTCCTCCTGTTTCTCGGAAGGTGCAGAGAAATAAAGCTAAATGTTTTTATGAAAATTGCATTTTAGTTTAGTTTCATCTGCTTTTTTCTTAAATGTTTTATAAGCTGAGAGGAAACATTTTCAGGTCATTTCATCTAAGTGAAACCTGTCTTTAGAAAGCTTAAGAGAGTACAGGTCTTTTTCTTCTTCAGTCCATGCTGCTGCTGCTGCTAAGTTGCTTCAGTCGTGTCCAACTCTGTGCAACCCCAGAAACGGCAGCCCACCAGGCTCCCCCGTCCCTGCGATTCTCCAGGCAAGAGTACTGGAGTGGGGTGCCATTGTCTTCTCTGCTTCAGTCCATGAGAGATCATGAAAAGGCTTATAAAGATTTCTGCCTCTTACTGCCTAGGAAATAGAGGTGTTGAGTAGCAGATTGAACAGATGAATGACCAAGCAAGTGAAAAAGAACCCAAGAGCTCTGTCCATAACCTGCCCATCCAGATGAGTAACTAGTTATCTGTTTCCTGAATAACATGACCTCACTCCTATGCTGTTGATGCAGGCTTTGCCACGAAGCCTGCCCCCAAGTTGGGTGGCCCCTTTGCCCAATCAGGGCCATCCAGCAGCTCCCATTACTAGTCTGTAATCTATGACCCTCTAGCCTTAAGATGTTCAGTATATTCATATTCTCTAAGTAAAAAGAAAATGGCAACCCAAGAGAAAAATGGGCAAAGGCTATAAACTGGTGATTTGTAGAAGAAACCTGAGTATTCAACTTTACAAGTCATTAAGGAAATAAAAATTAATGCAAAAATGAGATACCACTCTTAACCCATCAGTTTGGCAACAAACAAACAAAACAAAACAAATAACTCTACCAAAACCAAAACTGAAAACTCCTAAAGTTGGTGAGCATGTGTGGAGACTGGGACTCCATTGCTAACGGGAGAGTGGATTGGTACAGGCACTTTGAAGAACAATCTGGCAGCTTCAAGTTAAACGTAGAAAGAAACACTGCGACCCAATGAATACAGTTCTGAATTTGTGCCTTAGAGACACTCTATGCTTCACTGATAAGATTATGTAGTCCCAAAGACTATATTTATTTTAGAAAGATTAGAAGGATGCATACCAAATTCTTGAGAATGGTTGTCACCTGGAGAAGGCAAGGTGATTATGGTACTTCAGCATGATATATTTTTAAACATACAAGACAACAAAGAAAAAAACTGAGGAAAATATAGAAACTGTGTTTGTTATCTTTTTCTCTGTAATTTTCTATATTTAAAATTTTTTCAGAGTTAAAAAAAGAAGAGAACCATCCATGCATTTGACTAGTACTATCAGCGTATTTTAGTCCTTCAATAATTTTCTGATTTGCGTCTTTCCTTTCCTGGAGCACATCGACTTTCCTTTATGATACCAACAGGTTTCACTGTGACTAATTTTCCTGCCTAGAGCTGCTTATAAGCTCTGTGAAGGTGGTGCTGACAAGACCCACCGTCATGGGTGCTGTAGAAGAGGCCTAGCAGCTTTTTCTGTTGTTGTTGTTTTTAATAACATTTTGCAGAGCTGGAAAATAGCCTCAGGATATTTTCTAATACCTACTATCTAATATCCTAAAAAGATCTAATATAATTCTTTTATTTAAATGAGGAAATTGAGGCCTTGAGAGGCTTGTTCAAAATCACTAGCTAACTAAAGGTAGAGTTGGGACCAGAATCCATGACTACTGATTTTCCAGTAACAAAAGTTTGACATGTGGAAATGAATGGAAGCAGATCCTTTCTTCAGAGCCTTCACGGTGGACTTGCAGGTACCCCACACAGGTTTAGTGTTATGGAAATGGCCATTAGACCAGCAATACTTGAAGAGACTGGAAGGAGAAAAGTGAAGACTCTGTGTGGTCACTATGACACATGAAGCAGGAAAGCGTAGAGGTGAAGGGGTTTGTCAGAATTTGCAGTTTTTGCCTGGATATAGCCTGGCTCTGTTGCTTCAGGCATTTTACCTTCGCTGTTATTTAACCCTTCTGTGCCATTGTAAACATGAGCATATTAATCAAACCTATTTCAGGGGCCAAAATGAGAGTTGAAAGAGTTAATACTGTCATCTGTGAGGATGCTGTCTGATATGTGTGTTCAAGTGTTAGCTCTTATTATTACATCATTTGTAGAGCAAGCGATTGAGGAAACTGGATATTTAATTATGGTTCTGCCATCTTTTGCCTTAAACCACATACCTACTCTCAAAGCTGTCATTAGTATCTTCCTTTGTATTTGACTTGGATGAGTCTCTGTTTGGAGTTAAGAAAGCAGAATTCAAAAAGGTAAGATCATTTGTTTGTCCAGAACAATGTCATAAAGGAGTGGTAGTGATTATATTTTCTTTTCACTACATTTCACTTAACACTTATTCCTTTCTTTTGGTACACCTGGGGCTATTGGTGGGGGATATTAAGCAGTGAAGTGACCATAGTAGAAGACTCGTTCCTTGAGGGGTCTTACTGTCCAATGCCCAAATTATTGTGGTATTTTCCAATCAATTACCAGCAGGTTCTTGAGGTTTTTCAAGAGGTAAATAACCACCCCCTAAATTCCTACAGTCATCTTGACAGAAGTACCTTGAACTTTAACCTAAGATGATGACAGGATTCTACTCGCTGCCAAATTTGTATTGATTACTTGGAAGAGGTTTCTAAGTTCTAAATCAGATTCTCTTCCTCTTATTTTATTTTTTATTGAAACTCCTGTTGTTGTACAGGAATCCTTACATGCCTTTCAGACTTCAGTCTGTTCACTGGTGGAGAATTCATTCCCAGGGTTTACAGGAGAGCTACCATATCTTTCTTTATTACCAGTGCCTCTTAACCCAAGAATGTAGTTCTTAAAAGGTACATTTTTAAAGAGTAGAAGATTACAAACTTTTTTATAATTGTTGAAAAAAATCTTGACAAATATTACAGTAATCTTTCTCATCTAGCTCAGAAAAAGATTACTCTCTAAACCTGAGATAAATTCCTTTGTCAAAGTTACAAGAGGGTGATTTCATTTGTAGTTATACTTACTAATTTATTCCATAATTTGGGTGTTAATTTTGCTGTCAGATGAATACAATCAACTTTTGGACTCAATTTCTTCCTGTGCAGGGGAGAATTTCTATACCAAATTCCCACTTAATTGCCTCTTTTACACACACCCACATCTTATTTTCATTTGTGCCTTGCCTAGCCCATCATAACCTATAATTGTCTAGCTAAATAATGTTTTTTTAAGATCTGATGCTTCCAGATACCAAAATGATTTAGATTTAAAGCTACAGGGAATAGTTTATTGTTATGTAAAGCAAACCTGAAATACTTTGAATCCTTGGAGCCTTAAATCCCTTTCATGACGGAAGACTGACATTGACCGCAGTTTGCTCAGTGTGGAAGTACATGCTGAGTCATTTACAGTGTGCAGCTTTGTGGAAGTGGTGTGCAGTCTTGCATCCTATGGGTATTCCTTCCCCTTTTGCCATTGTTATCTTGGCCTGGAATGTCTGTTTTCTTTTGATGCCCAGCCTTCTGCTATGTACTGGTTGCCATTCCATCAACCATAGTTCTTCTCTTGAGTTTTTAAAAACATCACGTGTCTGAGTTCTTTCCCAGACCTGCTGAATCAGGGGTCTGAACAGGGGTATTTGGATTTTCAGAAACCTCTCTAGGGCATTCTGATGCTCAACCAGAACTGAGAACTACTGTCTCTTTAAAAAAAAAAAAAAAAATATATATATATATATATATATATATATATTGCTTTATGATGTTGCTTTTGTACAGCAAAGTGAATCAGCTATATGTTTACATATATCCCCTCTTTTTCAGATTTTCTTCCCATTTAGCATTGAGTAGAGTTCCCTGGGCTAGGTTCTCATTTGTTATCTGTTTTACACATAGAATCAATTGTATATGCATGTCAGTCCCATTCTCCTAATTAATCCCCCCCACACACACACTTTTCCCCTTGATATCTGTACATTTGGAGAACCACTGTCTTATTGCCTAGGTTAAAAATCTTTTGCTTACAAATAGTTGAAACCCACTCAAACTGTCCATAACAACAAGAGAAAATTTACCATAAGAAAAGAGAAATTTACCATAAGAAAGCAGGAGAGTCTTATAGAACCCAGGTGCGTGGGATCTACATGGGCTTCTTAAAAAGGCCCAGTCCTGAAACTGGAACACTGACAAGGACCCAGGGAAGCTAGTCCTCTCTTCCCATGCATCCCTCTATTTGCCCAGCTCCTTTCAGATCTTGTGATCTCAGAGCTCTACTTCGCTCTGTATGTCTGCTTCTTTCTTTTTCTCTTTCTTAGTTGGCCTCTTTCACCACGAAGTAAATACATGTCCCAACATGGTAGCCTCCTCAGTACCCAAGACTATATATTCTCAGTTCAGCTGACCAGTCTAGGTTGACTGGCATCTTTCAGTCTAAATTCCTATGAGAAGATCAGATTGGCCGAGGACCGGTGATGTGTCTGCCCTTACCAATCAGATAACATGGTTCAAACATGGCTGCCAAAGGTCCACCCTGTGTGAGTTCAGAATGAAGGCTGTTCAGATATCTCAAACTATTTATCTACTTGCCATATTCTCCATACTAAATCACTCTATTTTTTATTTCAGCTTTATTGCCAACATTTTCCCATTTAAGGAAGTTGAGCTGCAACGATTTCCACATATCAGGGTGTTTTAATTTTGCAGATGCCAAACAGTGAATGTGCTATTCTTTATCCTTTGTCCTCCCTTTTATAAATATGCATCACTTTAAATGTTGAGAAAATTGGAGCCTTGGGAAATCTGCTTCTCCTAAGTAGTAAAAGTCGAAAAGTAGTAGAGTAAGAGCAACTGAATGGCACAGTTATTTTCTATAATATACAATGTTAATCATCAAAATAAAGAATGTTTAAAGGCATAGAGGTAGTTCATCACAGACAGTGCTGAGATGTGACCTTACAATGATCTTTTACAGAAAAGTTTCCTGCCTTTTCTTTGTCAACACAAAGACTTTAAAAAAAAAGAGGAAATGCTTTTAGGAGGAATAAAACATAGAGCCTGGCAAAGGATTAGTATTCAATAGTATTTTACCAATAGCATTTACTTAGAAATATTTATTAGAAGTAACTTCCAGGCAGTATTGAAACACTGGACTAAGTTACCAAGGAAAGTAGGTAAGAGTTTATTCACTCCTATTTTAATCGTCCTGTGAGCATCTTACACATATGGAATAGACAGAGATACCCATACTTGGCTCTCTATGAAAACAGAGTTTGTTAGAGGAAGTAAAATACAAAAACAGTGGTAACACTCTTATCTTTGGTATTCAGAGATCTCCACGTGCTCTTACTTGTCCCATTTTATTTTTACGGGGCGAGAAAAAGGAATAGGGTTCACTGTCTCTGTTTTACTTCTGAGTAAACAGAGGCTCAGCCGTTCCTACAATTAAAGATTCTAATTTCCCTAATTTCTCCTCCAGGGAAGGTGCACAACAATTTGCACATATCACGGTGACTTAATCTTGCAGGTATCACTAAGATGAACTAAGCAGATAGAACGTTAAGAGAGAGCACAATGTTAATGACTAAATTAGAATTGAATTTGGTCTCTTTAAAGGGCAACAAGAACCAAGGTGACTGTATTTCAGTAAATTATAATGCAAAGAAAATTCACAGAAGTATATTTGTGTTAGTGAAGGTTGGGTTAGGAAAGGGACTTTTCTGGTGGTCCCATGGCTAAAACTGCATGCAACTGAGCACATGATAGGAGAGCTAAAAACTGAAGGTAACAGTTGATAAATGTTATTGTATCAGAGTAGCTTCATCACTGGATGACACTGTGTCACTTAGAGCAAAACTGGCAATTCCTGGAGCATATCTTACAGTGTTAAAGCAGTAAGCATCTTCATAAAGCTTTGCAGAAGTCTCAGCTCTAATATCTTCAGTCAAAGGTAAAATAAAAACAATCTATAAGTCATGTTTTCAAGTAATTTGTAAGCTTATGATAAATACTGTGTTATCTGGGATTTTTTTGTTGTAAGTAGCAGATTCAGTGGAATCTATTGGGTAAAATTAATTGGGTAATTGAGATCTAAGGAGTAAATCTAGCTCCGTTTCCAGTGATGTCATCATTGTTTCTTCTGATATTTCCACCTCTCTGCTCTGCCTTTCTCCTGATGGTTTTATTCTCAGCAGGTTTTGCCACATGATGACAAAGCAGCTTCCCTGGTCCTTATCTCTTAGGATATCAGAAAGCATGAGGTCCTTTTTCTTTCTGCTTTTAAGTCATTACCCCCCAACAGAATCCAATTGGACCACTAGATCACCTGCCTACCCCTTAGGCAGGGAGGCAAGAGGCCTAAAGTTGGGGCTGAGTAGTTCGCTAAAGAAAAGGAAGGCTTCTGTTACCAGAAACAGGAGAAGGGGGTGTTGAGTAGGCAGAAAGAACAGATGTCCACCCATATATTACACAATTGCCCGTTAGGCACTTTCACATCCTTGGCAAAAAAAAAAAAAGCCTTCACTAATGAAAAAAAAAATGACAGCTTGAAATATTATAAGTAGTAAAAGAAAAAAATGTTTGAGTCCTTTTTAATATTCTCTCCAGTGCCCCAGGGTTACAACTAATTATTACTTTCTCTTTGCTTGTAAATATTTGCTTGGCCCTCTGCTCTGTTATTCAGTTATCTTTCTTCTACAGATCTATCTTCCTAAAATAGGGTATGAACACTTGAAGACAAAAACTTTGTCTTTTATCTGTTAATGTCCAGTGCCTAGTTCAGTACCCGGGACACAAAAGCTTTTAAAATGGAATTGGATCCTATCTAACATCTATCTGTTATATGTACTACTTAAATTAGGAAAACAGCAATAATAAACATTACGCTAGACTAGATAGGTCACTCCTCCCCAGGGAAACTGGAATGGCTCATCTGATTGGTGAGTCTGGGATGAGGAAGGAACTGCTCACATTCAAGTAGGTTCTTCCCCCAGCCACAGAGGCATGGGAGCCACTGCCTGATCCACTTTGGAGGTGCCCACAGTTGCTGTGCACCCAAGCCATGTCTTTTACCTCCCCTGTTTCTTTTGATGGGTACAGAATTCAGGTGCAGAAAGAGTGTATAATCCAATGGTCCTCTCAGAGAGTTTAGAAAGACCCTGTGTTTGTGTTTAGATATGTGCAGAGAATGGATTTAAAAATAAGTATCTTTAAAAAAAAAGTATCTTGGTATTTTACATATTAATTATTTATATCCCATCATTTTCCAAAACAAATGTAAGATGGCTTCAACTTTGGCATGCTAATCTAATCCATGACATTCAAAAGCCACAAGGGCAGATAAAGAATTTTCTAAAATACCCTGAAGCACTACTTCATCTATATGATTTCTTAGCCTAGATTATAATCAGGAAGGCACTGATCCCTTTTATTGTTGTTGTTTTTAAGCAGAAAGGATCCTATTGCTCCTCCCCTCTTCTTCCTTGTGGTGAAAAGCTCCACCAGCTACCCCATCACCAAACCAGAAACCTGGAATCAGCTGATTTCTTTTCCTCCCTGCTGCCCTTCCCCATAAATATCCACTCTATCATCAGGATTTCCTCCTCGACACCTTCTCTAAGTTCACACATTGAATTTTCTTTCTCCTGGCCCCCATCCGGCATTCCCCTTTATAGACCTTCTTTTCCTTTTCTGACTGTGGCCAAAGTGTTCCTTCTAATGTAACAGTGTGATTGTATTACTCTTGCATTTGAAATCTCTTTACTGCCTCTAGGATTTAGTCCAAACTCCTTAGCATACATACAGGGACTTCAAGGATCTGGCAGCTGCTGAGTTCTCCAGCCATGTCTCTGAATGATTTCTCTCTCAGTCCCGTTTCCCCATCACCCCTCCTCCTCCAAAACACATACACTAGAGCCATTGTGAAGTACTCACAGTGCCTCTTATGGGCTAGGCTCATTCACATTTGGGGGTTGCTTTTGCTGCGCTTCTGCCTATAATTTACCCCTTCCAGTCTCCTCCTGCCCCCAAACTAGCTCAGCTTTCAAGACTCAACCCAAGTGCAACTTCCTCTCTGAAGTCTTTTTGACAACTCACCCTCAGGAAAAATCAAGCACTCTCTTCCATGTGTCTCCTTCTGTGTCTTGTAATCTCTAACACATTTTTTTTCATCAGCTGTCTGCAATACTCTGCCTCCTGTAGACTGAAAAGATCCTGGGGACTAAATCCATGTCATGATCCTTTCGTTATCTGACACTTAAGCAATGTCCCATAAATGTTTGTTGACTAAATGCATGTTTCTATGCATGAAAGAAGAACAGTTCAGGAATTTTTATTAGCAGTGTTCCTTTACTTCCTGTAACTTTGAGAATATAGAATTAGCTGCTCCCCCAAAATGGTTGGGGAGGGGGGCCTGTATTGTAAAGAACTGGCTTTAAGAAGCAGCCTTGTGAAAGGCAGCAGGCTCTGCCTACAGTGATTTCAGCTACTGATGTTAGCAGGCTTTGTTCCTTGTAGGGTTCAAAGAACTGCTGGCCACTTTTGGTCTTTATCTTACAAACACCCACACACAGAAAGATTGCATGGGAAGTCAAGCAGAGAATATCTGTGTATATTGAGAGAGGACTTAAAAGCTTTTGAGCACCTCATCTTTCTGGAGTATTTTAAACATGCATGTCTCAGGCATAGGGATGGAATAAATGAATTGCCTCAAAATTCCATCCAGGTTCTGAAAACCAACAGAGCAAGAGGGAAGTTGAGAAGCAAAGATGGCTGGTAAAGCCAATAAGGATTTACTTAGTGACCATTGCTTGGCTCGTGCTATGAGAGGGAGGACACAGACCGAAGTTAAGTAAAAAGAACTTTTCTCAAAGAGGTAACTGTGCAAAGTCATTAATGTTACTAAAATAAATATACCTTCTGTGATAGGTTCTAATGAGAATGTAGACAGCTTTTTTTTTTTCTAATTATATAACAACGTAAAGTACTTTGGGGCTTCCCAGGTGGCTTAGTGGTAAAGAATCCGCCCGCCGATGCAGGAAAGGTGGGTTCAATCCCTGGGTAGGGAAGGTCCTCTGGAGGAGGAAATGGCCACCCACTCTAGTGTTCCTGCCTGGAGAATCCCATGGACATAGGAGCCTGGTGGGCTACAGTCCACGGGTCGCAGAGAGTCGGACACAACTGAGCATGCGAGCACTGTGCACTGCATAAAATACTTTGCAAAGCCCAGACTGTTTTCTTACAGTTTATAATGGTTGAAAAGTGAAGAGTTCAAGGGATGTTCATGTTCTGAATCAGAGGCTGTATGTTGGCCCACTGGACGAGAGTCATACAAAATTTTCAAATTCAAGAATTTTTTTAAATAAAAATTAAGATTTCCTACTTGTGGTTTCTTGGGGGAAAACGTACAAACAGTTTTGGATAAGTGGTTTCTTGTAGAAACACAGAGTATATTTAGCTCTATTGTGAGTTCCTAGGCATAATGCATAGGTTTGTTAAAAACAGCCCCATCCCCAAAAGCAACTGAAAATTAATATTGCCTTTGTTTCATGGTTTAGATCTGAGATCAACACACACTTTCAGTAAAGGGCTAGATAATCAAAGTTTCAGGCTTCTCATTGTAAATCGTGTGGTCTTTGTCGCAGCTGCTCAACTCTGCCATTGCAGTGAGGAAGAAGCCGTAGATAATATCTGAACAGATGTGCATGGCTGGGCTCACCTGGTGGCTCAGCAGTAAAGCATCTGCCTGCAATGCAGGAGATGCAGGAGACTGGGTTCGATCCCTGGGTCGGGAAGCTCCCCTGGAGGAGAAAATGGCAAACCACTTCAGTATTCTTGCTGAAAGAATTCCATGGACAGAGGAGCCTGGAACGCCACAGTCCTTGGTGTTGCAAAGAGTCAGACACAACTGAAGCAACTGAGCATGTACACACGTATTCCGATAAAACATCATTCATAAATACAGACATTTAAATTGTGTATAATTTCCATGTCACAAAATATTGTCCTTTGTCTTTTTTTCCCCAGTGATTGAAAAATGTAAAAATTATTCTTAGCTCGTGGACCATATGAAAATAGGAGGCAGACCTCACTTGGCCCTAGGCCAAATGGCCATTCGATGATTATCATTAAAAATTTTTGCTCTTAGGCGTTTTAGTCCTAACTAGACCAAGAGGAACAAGTTAGGATATGCTATCCTCTATAGAGTGCCAGGGAATTCTCCGTTCCTCACTTCTTTATACTCAAAAGAAGCTGGGTCAGTATTCCACTTGAAGATAGAAGAGCCAGGTTGCTCACCTCAGAGGCTAGTCTGCATTTCAGACAGACCGAGTGAAGAGTGAGGCTTGTGTTTTCCACAAGGAACTCTATCCCTTCAGCATCTGTATCCCAGTCATACTTATGCATGGAAAAGGCTAAGTAAAATTTATTAATATCCTAGCTAGAAAGAAAACTATAAAATTACACATATATGCAAGCTTGTGTGTATCTGCAGTTCAAAGTGTAGTCAGCAAAAAATGCACGCACACTATTGCACTGGGAGGAAACCGGTGTCTTTGAAATCAAATACCCTGCCATTGGCATATTCAGGCTTGAAACCCGGCTTCAGCTTTTAGCTTCCACCACATGTTTACATTGGAAATCTCTCTGTGCGCATATAGAGTTTGTTCTCTTATGAAATCATGTCTCTTGGGAAGGATAATTTAAAGCCATTTCCGTTTGTTATGTCTGAGCTGAACTAGACTATTAGGGCTTGTTAACGCTGGATAAACTTGAGCCCTATAACTGCCTTCATCTGCAGATTATAGAATCTGTCCAACAAATTGCATTCTGATGTTTTCAGATGAAGGCTAAGCAAGCAGGGGCCTTTTAATTTATATTCTATCACCATGGTTGTCTGAGGAATCATGGTTTTGCCTTTCATGCCTACTTGGTAGAGTATAGATGATATAAGTCTTGAATGGGCCAAATCCAGAAGTAATTGAGACACAAAACTCCCATCTGCTACAGCCAAGCAAGAAAGGCTGGCAGTCAGAAAACTGCTGGCTAAGCATCTTTCTTCAGAGTATCTCCCTCCCCACCCCAGTCTTAGCATAAATCAATGTTAGGTCCACTGGAATATCGTGTGTGGTCTGCATTTAGAAATTTCATTTGAAAATTATATCGTGGCAACCATGAGACAGAAGGATAAAGTAAAACAAGTTTTCTTTAGGCTCGTGTTAAGTAAATAGAATTAAGTGAAGATAGACGGTTTCCTTGATTTAGCAAAGGGGAAGTGATGGCTGCCCCAGGGATCTCACTCCCTCCACCTTCATACATCAAGCCCACAGAACACCCTTACTGTCATGCTCCTCTTTAAGCAGTTGGCTTGTTGTCATTCTCTTTCTTAGATACTGGGGTATTAGAAGGTGAAAATTGCATCTGTTTGACTTCTTTTTAAAAAAAGTTCAGCAGAACTGCAGGACAGCTTCAGTAACATCTTCAGTAGGATGGTACTGGGCAGCAGTGTGACCAGGCAACATGGTGTCTCTAACTCAGTCTTATTAACAGTGTCTCTGCTGAGTTCAGTTCTCTCCAATAAACTTGTAGAAGGCACCATCCTAACACCAACGGTTGGTGACAGGGGTGGTGATGGGATATAGAGACAGTTAAGACATGGACCCTCTCAAAAGATGACTATGGATATGAATCACCTTTATTAGGACCAGATTCAAAGAATGCCAGAAATGAAGGGCAGATACTAGAGTATAAAATTTAAATGGGGTTTTGAGTAGGAAATCGGGTTTTAACCAGCAGGAAGGAGAATCTTCTAGACTAAGGGAACAACATAAAATTCTGAAAGTAGAAAAGTTCAGAACGTGTTCAAGGAGTGTGGGAATAAGCCCTCTCCAGACTTCCTTCCTTCCCTCTTTGCTTTATCCAGTAGTTATTTAATGAATACCTGGGGGAAACCAAATAGACTTGGCCCCTGTCTGCACAAAGCTTACAGCCTAGAGAGGAGACAGCGATGATTCAGGGAAACCCAGTGTGAATGACAGATTGTAGCTGTGATCCCTGCCTCCAAGAAGAGGGCTGCTTTGGCTAAGAGAGCATTACAGGAGAATTCAACATCCTTTCGGAGTAGTTTAAAGGGATAATAGGCACTGATTTGTTATTGTTGTTCAGCCACTAAGTCAACTCTTTGCAACCCCATGGACTGCAGCACGCCAGGCTTCCCTGTCCTTCACTATCTCCCAGAGTTTGCTCAAACTCATGTCCATTGTGTTGATGATGCCATCCAACCATCTCACCCTCTAGTGCCCAGCATCAGCCCTTCCAGTGAATATTCAGGGTTGATTTCCTTTAGGATTGACTGGTTTGATCTCCTTGTAATCCAAGGGAGTCTCAGGAGTCTTCTCCAGCATCACAATTTAAAAGCATCAATCCTTCAGGTTCTCAACCTTCTTTATGGTCCAACTCTCATATCTGTATATGACTACTGGAAAAACCATAGCTGTGATTGAAGACACTGATTGTAAGGGGTCATTGCATGAAGTAGGAGTGTGCAAAGCATGTGCAGGAGACTGCAAGAGTGAGGCTATGTATGTCGTTCGATGCGGCCCCCAGAGAGTCAGGGGATGGAATGGGGTTCTTGTCTTTGTTCTAAGAGCAAGGAAAACTATTGATTTGCTTTGAGCAATGAAAGCGATGGCATGATGAGATGTGTGTTTTGGAAAGATCAATCTGGCTGAAGTGTAGAGACTGAATTAGAGATGTTGGGAGGGGGTGGGGAGTTTTCCTGGATGGCAGATGCAGTTTTCCAGAAGAAATATTACTGGTTGTTTACTCTGGGGTGATGCTAGGGAGATGAGAAGAAGGAAATGATTTTGAGGGCTGAAGATGATCTTGACCTTGGAGACATTGATTTTGAGATGCCTGTAAGACACTGAGAAGATAGACCAGAAAGTTATGAGGCTGGAGCTCAGTGAAAACATCTGGACTGAGAGACGCATTTGAGAGTCATCTCCTTATAGATGGAAATTGAACCATGAGTGTGGTTAAATGCTTAATGAATGGATGATAGAATGAATAAATTAATAAATGAGATTGGGAGAGGAGAGAGCACACAGGGTAAGAGGAAGGGCCAGCAACTGTGTGATGCTGTGTTTCTATAACTGCCGTTGTTGCTTGTGAGGATGCCAAGGTAAGCTTCTAGTTCCATGGTTAGATCTCATGCTTCACATGGACATATTTGGAGAGCTGACAAGAA
Organism: Bos indicus x Bos taurus; assembly: GCF_003369695.1. NCBI lineage: Eukaryota > Metazoa > Chordata > Mammalia > Artiodactyla > Bovidae > Bos > Bos indicus x Bos taurus. Next base: position 73,981,180 of record NC_040085.1, read on the forward strand.
CCACAGAAGTGACCAGGCACCCTCTTTCCCATGAGGAGATGCCTCTCCTAACCCTTCCAACTTACAAGTGGGCAGGCTCCAAGAGTTCCCAGAGAAGATGGTTGTTTGGGTTGTAAAACTGTTCCCCAAAGAACAGCCTCGGTCCTAGGCTGATGCCATCAATGATCTGAATTGATCAGGGTCCTTTCTATGAGACACTATGTTCACGAAGACCTTGGGGGACCAGGAGAACTTTGTTCTGGTCTTCCTGCCTTGGGTACTCTTGTGGGGAGCCTTCCCTACTCTCCTCCCATCCCACTCACCAGGCACTGAGAGACAGGACTGTCCACCTAGGTGTCATCGGAAGGGGCTTCAGAGAGGGAGTTTCAGGGGATTCGGGGATACCTACAAGCACAAGCTCCCTGAGGCTCTCCTAGGTCTGCCCCTGAATCGTCACCCCTTTGTCATCTTTTCTTAGGACCCCCAGGGTTGGCCTGCCTGTGTCTCTTGGTTTCACCACCAGCAGATGGGGATCCGGTGGGGTGAGGGGGAGAGATATGATGGGGAAGGTGGGATGGCAAGGCTTTTCCTCGTGTTTAGCCTGCAAGGTGTAGTCATAAAACTTCTCATCCTTCCAGTTCCTGAAGTGAGCACACAGTTCCTTGGAAGTTTCTGAGGGTTTTTATGACTCGCAAAGTCAGAGAGCAGGTTAAGAGCCAAAGCAGCCCCCTCTGGGCCTCCTCCCCCAGCTTCTCCTTATTTTGTGTCGTTTTCCTTAGATACCTATCCCAGTTTCTGAGGTCAGGCCTGGTGTACACCTGGTATCTTGGCGTAATTGCCAGTCACACCTCCTTACGCTTTAAAATGTTTAGAAGATAAATTACAGCCACCCTATTTAACCTCAAAGAGAAAGAGAAATTGATGTCTTGATGGTAATGGTAGGTTCACAAAGGACTGAAATCACCTTATCTGTATTTTAGTGAGCCAGCAGCATAACTTTTTTGGTATTTCGTCCCAACAGCTGGACTGGGCCTCTGCGTGTGTAGGGGTTGGGGTGCTGGAAGGGAGGATGCATGGGAAAGTGCTGGATCTGGTGCTGGGTGCTGCCACAGAGATTAGCCTGCCCTTTTCTCCTGTCCCTTCCTTCCTCCATGACCAGTTCTGCCCATGGGAGATTCAGACTGGCCCTTGAGGAAGATGAGCGTAAAGACTAGGGTTGAGAAAAGTGGGTTTCCAAGCAGCTATGGGGGTCAACAGTGGAGAAGAGAAAAATTTGGAGGCAGAAATGGAACCAGGTTACAACAGAACAAAGCGTAGGGGTTGCAGTGGGCCAGCCTGTCTGATTGTTGTCTGGTTGTTGCAGCAGCGGGTGGGGAACACAAAATTGTCAACATTTACTTATAATTTTTCTCTAGAATAAGTTGCCACTTTGGGGAAATGGTTCAGGAAGACCATCCCTGTGTCCACATAGCTGTGCTTCTATTATGAGGTTTCTGGGCATCTCAGGCCACCCAAATGGAGTAACCCACCCAAGTCTGTGGGTCTCTAAGGGATGTATTTAAATCACATGTACTCGATGTAAGAGCCATCCGTGATGTTAAACCAACCAACAAACAAACATCTGATCCTTTCTCATTGCCACTTCCGTGCAACAAAAAAATATTTAGAATTGTTGACTATAGGGGTAGTGTTTTCTCAACAAAGAGATTACTGGTAAAGTAACAACATTGGAAAAAGAGCCACAGTCACTACTGTTTTTGGTGCTACATTGGCGATCTGCTTATAATAACCTTTGCATCTCTCTTTGATGTTTTAAAATAGGAAAATGAAGTTTGTTGCTTCTGGGCACTCCGAAAGTCTGAAAACCTTATGCTGTCTGATAGGGAAGACAAATCAGTTAAGTCCTTGGGAATCTGTAGGCCAGCCTCTGGAATCACTCATGACTTGAGGAAGAAAAGGAAAACTCAGTGGTGGATTCGGGACTGAAATTTGAATTCAAAGCCCCATATCAAGCTTTAAGTTCCAAAATGCCTTTGTGTAAGCCACGTGGTCTCAGCGTGACTCAGTTTCTTTTGCTGTAAAAGCAGAAGGTAATCCTAGTATTAGAACTAGTATCTCAGTACCTTCCAGCATTTAGGAAAAATTCCAGTGAAGGAAGTGAGCTCTGACTGTGTAGCAGACCATGGTGTACAGTGACGTGGGCTCGTCACTGGAGGGGTGACCTTGCTCAGGAATGGTAGAGAGACACTCCTGCTTTGGTGGGACTAGTGCCAATATGTTTTTGCATCACGTTTTTATTTTGTCTGTTTTTAGAGAAACACCTTTTTTAAAAAAATTCTTTGCATTGCATAAAGAAAATGTTAATATAAATCTTTCTGAGTGGTAGTTTAGTTCCAATAATTCTGAGTCAGTTCAACATTCATAAATAAAGAATAACACTATTAATTAAAGTGACTATATATAATATTTCATTAAATAGATGTGCCATAGCTCATTTATACATTTCCCAATTATTGATCATTTGGGTTTTCTGGTTTTGTTTTGTTTTACTATCACAAAAAAGCATTGTAATGAACATCCTATTACAGATTTCCAAATTTGTCTAATCATCTCCTTAAAATACATCCCTGAGTGAAATCAGTCGTGAATAATCATTGGAAGGACTGATGCCAAAGCTGAAACTCCAATACTTTGGCCACCTGATGCAAAGAACTGACTCATTTGAAAAGACCCTGATGCTGGGAAAGATTGAGGGAGGGAGGAGAAGGGGACGACAGAGGATGAGATGGTTGGATGGCATCACCGACTCAACGGACATGAGTTTGAGTGAACTCGGGGAGTTGGTGATGGACAGGGAGGCCTGGCGTGCTACAGTCCAGAGTTGGACACAACTGAGCGACTGAACTGAACTGACTTAGTGGTATTATGGGTCATATGTGTGTTTCTATTTTTATGTGAACTGCCAGACTACCTGTGAGGAGGGTATTGGTTCACATGCCTACACTGGGGGATTGTATTTTCTTTCAGTCTTTGTGACTGTCATATGAAAATGATATCTCGTTGCTGATTGTACTTGCTTTACTTCAGCTCCTAGAGAGGTCGAGCATCTTTTGTGTGTATATCGCCTGTTTGTATTTTTCCTATTGTGAATGGCTTGTTTAGTCCAGACTGGAAACTCTGGGAGGGCTATGGTCTGGTTGGTCCATGGAATGCAGGATGTGGGCTATAAATTATTCTTCAGTTAGATGGCATGATATGAAAGCCTACAGTAAAGAAATTTTTAAAAACCATTAGAAGGATATTTTCAGAGTATTGCATGTTTATGATAAACTATGCCATGGAGTTTAAGTATCCTTAAGAAAAGGAGAAATTCACAATGCTAATTGGAGAGACCAGGCCGAGGAAAGGTGGGACAGGACTGTGTCCCTCTGCTGCCTGTCTACTAGGAGTGACGGAATTCTTGGAAACCTCTCCAAATTGACACCACCCCGCAGAGGAGCCGCTGCAGCAGCCAACCGTACCCCACTTGCTCACAGAGGCCATAGGCCTGCCTCTCCAAATTTTATGATGCATCTGAAATGAAGTTTAACTGCATCCTCCCCACCCAACTCACAGAAAACCACGGTAGGGGAGGAAAGAAAAACAGAACCCACCAAGAGGAACCGGCAGACCTGTCCAAGGGTGGGGACTTGGCTACTCCGTGGGGCAGCGGGAGAGTAAACGACAAAAGGCATAAAGCACACCTCGCTTTAATCCCTTCCATCCGCCCACAGTCCCCAGAAAGCTCATAAAGCCTCCCTTTCTGGGTGATTGGATTCCTTTAGCTTAGGGGCAGGCGGGGTGTTTTTCTTGTTTGGAGAGAGGGCAGGGAGGCGGAGGGGGCTGGTTGAGGAAAAGGAGAATGGCCATCACTGGGGGAGAATGAAAACCAAGTCCCCCACTTGCTTCAAGGTGGTGAGTGGTAAACAGAAACAGCTGCTGCCTGCAAACACGTGGGGGCCGGGCAGCCAGGGCAGTCAGCTGCTGTAAGAGGACCCAGCAGTTCCTAGAGGCAACTACCTCCCTCAGAAGCCATGCCTATCTGCGAAACGTTTTTGTTTTTTTCCCTTTTTTCCACCTTTTGAGGGCTCTTCTTGGCTAACTCAAAGAAATCATTTTGAATGCTGCTGGCAAAAATGTTGCCGAAAGTTGTGTGTGGTGGGTGGTGTGTTTTTTCTCTCTCTAAAAAGAGTAGTTGTTCTCCTCTGCCAGCATTTAGAAGCTGAAACTGTCTGTTCTTTTTGTTTGAAGTAGAGACTTTGGAGACCAGTCCTTTCAGAGACCAGAAAAAAGAGAAAGAAAGAAAAAAAAAAGAATCCTCTCCTTTGCCTTTGGCCTGGAGACTTTTCGCTTGTTTATTTTTGACCTTTCTCCCTATTTGTAGCCTACACAGGAATCCTGGTCAGCCTGGGCTGGGCTCCGGGTCTCGAACAACAAACTCGCAAACAATCCAAAAGAAAAATTCTTTGGCACTCAAGCTCCTAAAGTTTGTCTAGGCTTGCTCATTTTTGAACTCCTGGTGAACGCGGAAGAGAAAATGCACTTACTTGCTCTTCATCCTGTGGCCCACCTCCCTCCTAAGGCCTTCTCTTATTCCTCCTCACTCAAGTCTCCCCCAAAACACACTCCTCGACAGAGCTGCCCTTTGGGCTTCTCCACCTTCGCAGGTGCCACTCCCTCTCCTGGAAGCTTTCTTCCCCATCCTTGGCTGGTGAAGTCCTCCTGGTCGTATCCAGCTGCCCTAAATGCACTGAGCTCAGCTGGTAAAGAATCCGCCTGCAATGCGGGAAACCTGGGTTTGATCCCTGGGTTGGGAAGATCCCCTGGAGAAGGGAAAGGCTACCCACTCCAGTATTCTGGCCTAGAGAATTCCATGGACTGTATATATCATCCACGGGGTCATAAAGAGTCAGACACAACTGAACAACTTCCACTTCACTTTCCTTCCGTTCCATTGGCTGACGGCTTTGAAAGCAGGGCCTAATCTTAGGTGTCTAGCACAGCGCCTGTGGTACCAGGGCAGCAGGGTGTTAAGATTAGCGTCAGTAATGGTAACATAATACTTGCTCTTTTGGGGGCCTGTGCCTTGTGCTAGATACTCTCACATGCATTGTCTCTTATCCTCCCAATAACCCTACCTCATAGGTGATGTCATATTTGTTTTATAGATGAGGAAATTGAGGCTTAGAAGTTCAGAAAGTTCACTGAGCTAACAAATAACTGAACCCAAGTTGGAATCCAGGTTTTTACTCATTCCTACTCTATTTCCAGGCCTCTTAATAAATGCTCAATAACTATCTATTAATTGAACACATGGCCCTGAAATTGTTTTTCTGAGCCTGGGGAAATCTTTCCAGGAATTTCAAGAGCCACAGCTTTTACACTTGATCCCTTACACTTGGTTCCCTTGACCTTTAGTCTCTCTTCTTCTATACCAGGCATCATCTCATCTCCCATTTTGCCCCTAAGAATCATACCCTGTCTTCATGTTTTAGCCCTGGAGGGTGGGGATGGAGCAAAGCAGTAGCCTCCTGGTCCTTCTTCCACGTGTCTTTCCTTGAACTGGTCTTTGTTCCCCTGAAGTCTTTATTGTCCCCTGAAGGAAATTAGGCCAGCTTAAATAAAGATCAAAAACAGTTGAATTTTTTACAAACATACAAACAGCCATATTGTATGGTTCAAACGAATACAGTGCCTCTATCAGAAGCCTTAAGAAGGTGCCTACAAACTTTCTTCATGGAATTGTAAGAATTACATAAATATAAGACCACGAATGTCTGACACATGGTGAGTTCTTAAAAAATGCAAAAGTTAGCTCTTGTCATTGTTTTTGTAAATCCTTTACTGGGGTACTCAAACTCCTAAAAGGGATTGAGATAAGGGAGAAACTTTCATATTAATAATTATTATCAGTTCAGTTCAGTTCAGTCACTCAGTCATGTCCAGCTGTTTGAGAACCCATGAATCACAGCACGCCAGGCCTCCCTGTCCATCACCATCTCCTGGAGTTCACTCAAACTCATGTCCATCGAGTTGGTGATGCCATCCAGCCATTTCATCCTCTGTTGTCCCCTTTTCCTCCTGCCCTCAATCGCGCCCAGCATCAGGGTCTTTTCCAATGAGTCAACTCTTCGCATGAGGTGGCCAAAGTACTGGAGTTTCAGCTTTAGCATCATTCCTTCCAAAGAAATCCCAGGGCTGATCTCCTTCAGAATGGACTGGTTGGATCTCCTTGCAGTCCAAGGGACTCTCAAGAGTCTTCTCCAACACCACAGTTCAAAAGCATCAATTCTTTGGTGCTCAGCCTTCTTCACAGTCCAACTCTCGCATCCATATATGACCACTGGAAAAACCATAGCCTTGACTAGACAGACCTTTGTTGGCAAAGTAATGTCTCTGCTTTTGAATATGCTATCTATGTTGATCAAAAGTTTTCTTTCAAGGAGTAAGTGTCTTTTAATTTCATGGCTGCAGTCACCATCTGCAGTGATTTGGGGGCCCAAAAAGATAAAGTCTGACACTGTTTCCACTGTTTCCCCATCTATTTCCCATGAAGTGATGGGACCAGATGCCATGATCTTCGTTTTCTGAATGTTGAGCTTTAAGCCAACTTTTTCACTCTCCTCTTTCACTTTCATCAAGAGGCTTTTGAGTTCCTCTTCACTTTCTGCCATAAGGGTGGTGTCATCTGCATATCTGAGGTGATTGATATTTCTCCTGGCAACCTTGATTCCAGCTTGTGCTTCTTCCAGCCCAGCATTTCTCATAATGTACTCTGCATAGAAGTTAAATAAGCAGGGTGACAATATACAGCCTTGACGTACTCCTTTTCCTATTTGGAACCAGTCTGTTGTTCCATGTCCAGTTCTAACTGTTGCTTCCTGACCTGCATACAGGTTTCTCAAGAGGCAGGTCAGGTGATCTGGTATTCCCATCTCTTTCAGAATTTTCCACAGTTTATTGTGATCCACATAGTCAAAGGCTTTGGCATAGTCAATAAAGCAGAAATAGATGTTTTTCTGGAACTCTCTTGCTCTTTTGATGATCCAGCGGACGTTGGCAATTTGATCTCTGGTTCCTCTGCTTTTTCTAAAACTAGCTTGAACATCTGGAAGTTCACAGTTCATGTATTGCTAAAGCCTAGCTTGGAGAATTTTGAGCATTACTTTACTAGCATGTGAGATGAGTGCAATTGTGCGGTAGTCTGAGCATTCTTTGGCATTGCCTTTCTTTGGGATTGGAATGAAAACTGACCTTTTCCAGTCCTGTGGCCACTGCTGAGTTTTCCAAATTTGCTGGCATATTGAGTGCAACACTTTCACAGCATCATCTTTTAGGATTTGAAATAGCTCAACTGGAATTCCATCACCTCCACTAGCTTTGTTCGTAGTGATGCTTTCTAAAGCCCGCTTGACTTCACAATATAATAATTATTATAGCAACTAATAAATATTTATTACTATGTATCAAGCACTTTTTAAAAGGTTTTTCAAATATTAACTCATTTAATTCTTACAATCTGATAACATCGGTACTATCACTGGCTCTTTATACAGTTGAGGAGATGGAGGAGCAGAGAGGTTAAGTTGGGGAGCTTGGGTTCAAGTCTCTGGTTCTAGAGTCTATACTCTCATAGTCATCACTGCTCTGAAAAAAATAAGCATGAAGCCTAAAAGAAACATAACAGAAATGTGATATATTTAATCCCTTCTCATTCTTTTCTTGAATGTGCATTTTCAGGAGAGTGAGTGTATTTGTGAGAGGCAGTGCCTCTGGTGTTTTTGCACCATTCCAGGCACCACCAGGAGGAGGGCGGGTAACCCAGAGTCATCCATGTTCCTGGTAAACAACTCAAAATGGGTAGAACCTTGTGCGCCAAACCCAGCCTCTGCAAACTAGTATTTCCCAGTTGCCAGCTTGGCACAAAACCCCACATTACCACAGTTGAGCCTGTTTTGTGAGGAAAGACTTTTTGGTACAAAAATGTTTTTCATATTCGCTCTTGTTACTCTTGAGACTGCAAAACACCATGTCTTCCTGCTGCCAGAGGCCAAAACAAATTCTATGGCTGAGGACAATTTTTGCAGCTCTTTTTCAGAATGGTCCAATGCAGAGAGTAGAATTAACCTAAGCAGCTAAACTGTAAAAAGCAACACATGTACCTAGGTGCTGCATATTTGCATAGGAAATCACACACATACAAAATAAATTTCATACACAAACTGTACATTTATGTGTGTGTGTATATATATTTGTTAACATATATTTTTTTCTTTCTTTGTGCTAATATGTCTTTTCTGAATTTTCCTTGGTGTAGAGATGGAACACGTTTAAGGGTACAAGCTGGGACTCGGGAGGCCCCCTGACCGCGGTGTGCTGGGCTCTGTGGACCGGTGCCCGCTCCTGTCTTCCTGCCTTATTCAGCTCATCACCCTGTGGTTACCATCACTCTGGGGTTCGAGTGGCGGGCCAGGAGCAGAGACCCAGGGCTGGTGTCACCTCTGAATGTGTTAAAGAAGATGTTCTATCACCGTGTTTCCACCAGCCTCGTAATGCACCAGGCAGAGCTGGAAACGGGCCGGTGGGGGTGTGGGTGTGTGTGTGTGTGTGTGTGTGGGGGTGTGTGTGTGTGTGTGTGTGTTGGAGGTAGAGGCACCCACTTAGTAAGACTGAGCCTGGCCTTCACCGTGTGCTTCCCTGTGCCCACGGTGGAAATCACAGAGCTCCCCAAAGAAAAGGCAAAATCGACGATGTGTTAGCATCTGCAGGAGACCGCTGTGTTGTGGAGAGAGGCCAGCGCTCTGCTGGCCGGGCTGCTTGCCCATTTTTACACACAGGCTCTGAGTGAGGGCAACATGCAGCGGGCTTCCTCCCCGGGCACTGGCCACGTGTGGCAGAGTTAATGTGTGTGCGGCGTCTCCTTTGGCCCTTCCTCATCATTGAGCTCGGCCTAATGCTTTCTCCTCTCCTATGGTCCTCTCCTCTCTCAGGACTGCACTTGTTTGTTCCTGCACTTCCCAGCTCCCAGCCACCCCGCTCACCCCTTGCTGCCTTCTCCCCTCCCTTCCCTCTACGACCACTCACTCCCCACAGGCCCCAGGAGAGCCGTCTCTTGACTCAAGACACCCATTAAACAAGACTGAGACACTAACAATCATCGGGCACTTTGTGAGGAGGGCCAATTAGAGGCCGGCCTGACCAGGGCGAGCAGCGGGACGTCCAGAAAGACGCTTTGCTCCTGGGGAGTGGGAGCCTAATCCCGTTACTGGCTGGATGGAGGCTCCTGGGGCCCAGGAGCCTCATTCCTGCTGGGCCTGGAGGGCTGTCATTGGAGGATGGCTGGGCCTGGGGGCTCTGCTCTCGGGCAGCCTCCCTCCCTCCCCCAGCCCCCTCGTGTCTCTTTTCTTTCGCAGTGACACACGCTGCAGTGCCTCTGAGGTCATTCGTTTCCCACAGCCTCACAGGGCGCTGTGGCAACCAGGGGGACAATGATCTCTCACAGGAATGATGGGAGGCCTTTTTTTTGCCTTAAATAAGCCCCTTCAAGGGAGCAGTAAGGTCTGTTGTGCGTGCGGTTTGTTTTTTCAGAAAATCCTCTTGCACGTAGTTCCAGTGTGAAGGACTCAGGCAACTTCAATAGAAACCATAAAGAATCTTGTGTGTGTGCCTGTGTGTGTGTGTGTGTGTGTGTGTGATTTTATTTTTATTGCTGTTTTGAGACCAGGATCGTGTTTTCCCTTCTGCAAGATACCCTTTTCCCACTCATGCTCCCTCAACCCTAGTGTTCTTTGATAGTTTTAGGCAGGAATTGGCAGGTGTTGGGGCAGAGATGCCCAGGGCTCTGTGCTGGCATCTGACTGCCCTTGACTGTGGTGATGCGGCTCTGGGCTGAGCGCCCCAGAGGTCTGGTCCTCCGCACATTTCTCATCCTATCCCAGGCACTCAGAGAGTGCTCGGGACTGGATAACTAAGGCTGGAATTCAGAGTAGAGTGAAAGTGAGCTGGGAGGAAACACAGCTTTGTAGATTGCCTCAGAACAGATCACTAGCTTTAATGCCAGAGCTTCAGGGGAATATGTGGAAAGAAAAGGGTCTGTATGTGAAATCTGGAATAAAGAGAAGTCAGGTTCTTTATCTGATGTAGCTGTTTCGTGAGGGAAGATATAGTTTATTTCTCCCCCACCCTGATAGCACCATTGGAAACCAAGACTGTCCTGTTCTCCAGTGTGCTAGGTCTTCAGACTGCTGAGGATCGAGTAACCTTAGAGCCTACATATGCACACGTTATTTTTAAAGGCTCTTTACTTCATGAATTACATTGTATCATATAATCTAGATATTTCATCTGGGAAAACTGAGTTTAGGCAGATTAAACTCTGTCCCAAAACCACATGATGAATTAATTTTAAAGCTTATGAATAAAACCTAGATCCTTACCTTTCCAGATCATTAACTAATCAGTGTGATCTGCAAATTGTTTCTCCTTGTTCCAAAGAAAAAGAGTAATCAAGACATTCTCTCATCTGAGCCTAATGTATTATCAGAAACCGAATGGCTGTCTAAATTATATTTTAAAGCTATCTTTTCATTCTTTACCTTGTATAAATCATGTTTTCAACTGTGTACAAAATTTTATCACCTCTTGACCATTTAAGGCTCAAAAACTGTTGGCCTTACGGCTGAGCCACTAGAAAAATATAACATTTTTTCCCTTACCTTTTCATTCCCTGACTTCTTTCCAGTGATAATTTTAATGCATTTGTGAAATACTCAAGCAGGAAGGAGAGTTTTCCAGATGTTTCTGTTGACTGCTCTGTTGCAAACACAAGACAATTCAAAGACTGGTATCACTTTTTGGTAAAGTGAAGAAACATATTTTTTTGATCACTAGCTATCCTCGAGATAATAAACATTCCTAAGATTAACTCTTAACAATCCCAGTGTTATTTTCACTGTTCACAAATTCTAAAGTGGGAGTCCTGGAAGTTCTGATAAACAGATTGACATGTTGACATATTTCTCTGGACCATCTGTTAAAGTTTTATTCTCAACTGTTCATTAACTTTGCGTAACAAACACACCATAGTCAATTCCCCAAAGAGAGCCAGTGTCTCTTTCTTACAGTCATAGGATGTTGGCCAGACCATCTTTTCTCTGACCATGACAGACGTGTTCCAGTCTTAGCTAAAGATAGACCAACTCATGCTTTAGTATTCATTTTAAAGGAAACAACAAAAATAAATAAATAAAGTCACTAATATACGAGCTGTAGCAGATGATGAATAGCAAAAGAACTCCCTGATCCTGCATCCTTAATAAGCCACCTTTGGAAATGTTTGACTCAAAGGGCAGGCAGATTGTTCCTGGTCTGCCTGGACTCAAGCTCCTTCCCTCTGGGCTCATCTCAGTATCTTCCTAGAGGTTTCTTGCCTCCTGGCAAGTCCCACTGCATCTTCTAGATGCACAGAAGATGAGTATGATTAAATCAAAAATGGTAACCCAAAATGTTGAGTAGCTAGAAAGTGGCCATGGTGGCGTCAGAAGCTGGTAAATAAATAACAGGCTTGTTGTCCCACACCCTAGTTTAATGCTCTCAAGAGGTTCTTATGTTGCTCGCATTAGTGGGCATGTAAATGAAACCCCTGTTGGCCTTGGCAGATATTGGCCTCTTCTGTGACCTTGTTTGACTGAAACAAAAAGTCATTGGTGGAACAAAATTTTCAGAGCTCCGAACTGGGTTGAAAGAAAAGGGCAATTCTCTGAATTGGGTAATTGGATCACCCTCCCAAGTGCCCTAGGGCTTATATCAAACATATAAGAAGAGAATTAATAACTTCAGTGTATAAATGAGCTTTAGGCGGCTTCCAACTGTAACATTTCACTCTCAGGAGCTTTAAGACATAAATACAGATTTCTTTCCCCCTAGAGCATTTTGAAGTGCTCTTCATAAAATGCAGGAAGGGACTGCAGACCTCTGTGGAATCCTTATAATTGTGTATGGTCTATCTCATGGGTGGGCAACCTGAAAGCCTCTATAAAATAGCCACTTAATAAAACTGTTCATGAGTTGTATTATTGGCGTTAGATGATGACAATAATATTATTTCAAATTGTGCTTGATATTCATTTCCTTGGTCATCATTCTGTTGTCTAGATTAAATTAGATGTATCTATACAATGGAAAACTCATCATTTTCCTATTTCTTTCAGTTGAGTCAGTGAATTTTAAAACTTACTACAGACCTATATACTTTTGTGTGAGTTGTAAGGAGCCATTTGAGAAGCTGAAAACTTAAATAATAATAATTTGTTAATTTATTCATTAATTTGCTTACTCAATATTTATTTAATACCTACTATACACCAGGCTTGAGAACATACAAAAGCATAAAACAGAACAAGTATAGTAAGACCCATGAAAAGATATTTGAAATATCTATTGAAATATTTGTCAAGACTGAAGGAACATGCAAGCGGGGAGCCATTATTTCTTAGGAATGGGGAGGTCAGGAGAGGGCTAAAACTTGTTTTAAGGTTTTCACTCAGACAAGGGGTGAGTCCAGGAGGCAGAAAGATGAAGAAAAGTATTTCAGGCAGAGGGTTCAACACTGGACAAGATTCTGCACCAAGGCCAAGTTGGTGAGTGATTTGGCCCAGATTAGCGATATTGGCCAAAATTGTCATTCTTCTCTTGGAGGAGAAGGATCAAGAAGGGTCCTGTTGGGTCCTGAAGAAGTTGAATTATTAGTGATGGAGGCAAACTGTTAGAGCCCCAACTTGAGTAGAAATGGGGAAAGGAGTGAAAACGTCTGAAAATACATCATTTTGAAATATATCTTTAAAGTATAGACATTCTGAGACCTTTGGCACCCACATAGAAGAACTCATGGGGGAACATTCTAGAATTGATGCTTATCTTAATGGCTATAGATCTGTCTGGATTCCAAAACAGTTCAAAGACTCCTGCTCTGTATTTATGACTAATTAAAGTTGGCTTTTTTTTTTAACTGAAGAAATACTACCAAAGCTGGGTAGAGTTGTTTCTAAGAACTAAAATACCAGAAAGCTAATCAGAAAATGAACTAACTTTAATCATGATCCAAGTATTTATTTTCATTTTTCTCCTATAATTTGAATAGAAACCTATGAGGCAAGGGTTTTATCTAGGTAGTCACAATAAACAACTTCAGAGAAGTTAAATAAATCCTCAGAATCCTACATCAGCATTTGGCAAAGCCCATGTCCTCCTCGTATCGATACTCCAGCCCCTCATAGCTAAATCTTTAGGTTTAGGTGCACCTATAGGCGTGCATGTGTAGTCAGTCACATCAGTCATGTCCAACTCTTTATGACCCCATGGACTATAGCCTGCAAGGTTCCTCTGTTTATGAGATTTTCCCAGAAGGAGTACTGGAGTTGGTTGCCATGCCCTCTCCAGGGGATCTTCCCAACCCAGGGATCAAACCCACATCTCCTGCATCACAGGCGGATTCTTTACCACTGAGCCACCAGGGAAGCCCCCACCTACAGGAATAAAGGCAAAATACTTGAATTCTCTCATACTTGTTTTGGTTTTCTCACAGACCATGTTTTTCTTCCTATAAAGTAGATTTGTTTCATTCTTCTTCTTTTTTCCCTATATTATCTAGGTCCTTCTGATCAGAGGTGGCAAATAGGTTCCATCTTCTATTCAATTCCAAAGGATCAGAGTAGTTTAATGGATGACTGTATAGTAACTGCTTAATAGCTGCTCCCATGGTCTCTGTAGTGGGGAGTGGTACATGGGCTGCATATATGTTACCAAGGCTGCTATGTTAGCATCTTTATATCATGCCTAAAGTGGTGAATGAGATAAATCCTCTAAAGTCCTAATGTAAGAAAGTTATGTCTTCTTCCCAAAGTAGGGAACACACCTCTTCTGCATTAAGAAATGGAAGACAGCAGTGAATTTATAAGAAAGATTTTCAGTCTGAGAATCAGAAGGGGAAGTCTGTAGAGGGCTAGATGAAATAGATGACAAACATCTGAAGTGTAGCTGCAAAATCAAGTTGGGATTTTTATCTTCAGAGTAGATGTAGAATCTGTTTGCTGTTTTCTTTTCTTTTTTTAGCATCATTGTGTTTTTTTCCCTCTGTGCACAGTGAGATGGCAACCACAAAAAGCAACAGTCTCTTGGGTCTCTTGGCTTTACAGTTTAGCCAGTACCCAGTTCCCCTCCCTGCAGCCAGCACTAGCTTGTCCTAAAGAGGCTGGTGACTCATCCCTCTTGGGAGATGAGATGTGGTTCCATATTGATATCACTCATTGGGCTCATTGCTTGAATCCCCAGATTGTTCATGTGTTTGTTGAGTTTTCATCTAAAAATAAAAGTCACTTAAGGCAGATAGGCTAGTGCCAATGGGTTTGGCTATTTGTACAGTTTATAAACTCATTTAGGAAACCACCATCAGGATTTTCTTGGCATTGTCTCAGACTTGGAATGTTGCACTTCAGCACACCAGCTCTTGCACAGATGGAGTCTGTTGAGTTGAGTTATGGGAAACCTCCCTGAGAAAATCAAAACACTCAGGAAGTAGTATTGGTAATCCACAAGGCATTGCTATGTCCACTAAGGTTCTCTCCTGATATACCATTGTTCCTTCTTGAGTAAAATGTGAGGGTTTCCCCTTCCCAGGGGAAAACATGCTAGTTGCTTGGCTTTAGAATTTAGTGCAACTCAGTCAGTGATCTACCTCTTCCATAAACTCCTCCTGTTCTTTAAACGGGTGCCACATCCTTCATTTTCCCTCCCAAGTCATTATACATTATTTCTGGCTGCTAGATTCCATTCCAGAGCATACTAAATTTAAGTAATAGATGGAATAATCTCAATGACTAACTCAGTACAAGTTGCAGAATTGGAAACTGCAGCCTAGTCATCTCTCTGGGTCACACAGAAGTCACTTAGGACAAAAAGTGCTGTATACAACATATATTTTTAAAAACGATCTTTCTTCTACTTTGTGCTGCAAAAACAAACTTTGAGGGGATGGTTCTCCCACAGGATATGGAAATGGCCTTGGAGCACATCCAGGGTTAGTGACACAGCTGCTGTTTCCTGCTAGGGACATCCCACAGCCAGAAAGGGAAAAAGACAAAGTTAAATATATAGCAGGAAGTTAATGACTGAACCTATTAACAAGAATGAAAGGATCAGCCTGTTACACAGTCTGTTTATAATAATATACAGCCATTGGCCAAACTTAACAGTTTATGTTTAGAAGACATATTTAAAACTCTTTACCAGAGGGCAACTGATGCAATAATAGCCGTAGCATCAACAACATTGTCTGCTTATGGTAGCCAATAATTTTAAAGTTCCTTTGGGTACTTAGGTCTATATTCACAACAACCTGGTGAAGCTGGTAAGTTGGGTAGAGAGGTTGGTGGCTTAGATGGTAAAGAATCCGCCTGCAATATGGGAACCTGGGTTCGATCCCTGGGTTGGGAAGATGCCCTGGCGAAGGGAATGGCTACTCACTCCAGTATCCTGGCCTGGAGAATTCCATGGACTATATTGTCCATGGGGTCACAAAGAGTTGGACATGACTGACCGACTTTCACTTTCATTTCTTTCAGGGTGTGTAAGCAAGGAAAGGAGTTTGGATTTCATTTTAAGAATGATGTAAATTTTTAAGCAAGGCCATTGCATGGCATGTCTTACATTTTAGAAAGATCGTTCAACTTGCTCTATGGAACATGGACTATAGGGTGCCAGAGCAGAAGATGAGGGACTAGTCAGGAAACATGACACTAATTCAGGTGAAAAATGATATGGTTTGGACTGGGTAGTGGTGGTGAAGGGGTGGTTAGGTAGATTTTGAAGAAACTACTTAAAAGTAAATGTTGCTCAGTCGTGTCCGACTCTTTGCGACCCCATGGACTGTAGCCTACCAGGTTCCTCCGTCCATGGGATTTTCTACTTGCAAGATCTACAAATAGATTGGAGGTAATGTGTGAATTTTTTTAAATTAAGAATATCTAAATTTGGAAGCCTAGATAACTTAGAATTCTGGGGTGTTTTTCTCCCCCCTATGAAGTTCTGTGATGTTATTTAGGCCCCAAGATCTAGGAATGCTGAAGGAAAGAGCAGATTTGTGTGGAGAAGAGTAGGGTAGGGATTTCTATCCTGGAAATGTTGAGTTTGAAATGATTGTTAAACATGCAAGTGGAGATATCACATAGGCAGCTGAATATAGGAGCCTAGAACTCTTGGGAATGGGCTGAACTGGGGATGGGGAGAGGCCTAAGGACTGATCTCAGAGGTACAGCAGCATTTGGAGACAGAGAAGTCTGGGAGGGAAGGGATAATAAGCTGGGGGAATCCCTGAGAGTATGATTTTTCTGGAAGTCAAAGGAAGCAAGTACTTTGAGAAGGAAGGGGCTAAACCCAGTGTTGAGAAGTCAAGTAAGATGATGACTGAGAATTGACCCTTGGATTTGACAGGATACAGTCAATGTTGAACTTGATAATAATGGTGCCAGTAGAGTGTTGGGGACTTAAGCCTGCCTGGAGTAGGTTTAAGGGAGAATCAGAGATAAAGAAATAACATGGACAACTTTTTAAAGGTGTTTTGCTATGAATAGAAAGAAGGAAATTGAGTGGAAGCTGGAGAAATCAAAGGTGTTTTTATTTTATGTTTTTGTATTGATGTACATGATTAGTAGAAAGGGAAAATGGGTTAATACTGGAGAGAAAGAAGGATCACCGCTTATAAGTACAAAGACCTGGAGGATGTAAGCAGGGATGGGATATAGGTCTGTGTGGATGGGCTGGCCTTCCAGCCAGGTTGAAGCAGGACTGTTTATCCACTGGACCAGAGAAGAAGGGCAACTGCTTGAGGACAAGTGTAAATGCATAAGTAGATTTAGTGAGGATGAGAATGAAGTAGTTCTCTTCTTATGGCTTCACTTTTCTCTGTGAAATTAGACATGAGATGGTCAACAGAAAGTGGAGAGAGGGAAGAAAATGTTGGAGATGGCAGAAGACATGAAATAGTCAGATAATCTTTATACTTAGCCACCACTGCCTTGATTCCTAATGATTTCGTGGGAAAACAGATAACAGGTCTAGGCTTGGTAATTTACTCGACAGAGAAAGAGCTCAGGAAGAAGATATGACTTAAGCGGCTGCCAGCTCTGTGGACTAGAGATAGTGGGATTTATAAAGAAGGGATAAAATGTTGGTGGTCAAGTGAACCATCTCTAAAGACTCCCCTGCTCCCTGTTTATATCCCCCCCTATAGAGTGTGTGGAGCTGGGAAGCTATACAAGCCTTCTCCTCCTTCCTAGTTGCCCCACTTGGCAGAAGTCATGTTTCCCAGCTCTCCCAGGGGCATTGCTGACCCAACTCATTCTGTCCCTTACTGGGTTGCTTAGAGACACTCACCAAATCAATTCAGCATATCATCATTCCCCATTCACATTATGCCTCTTTCATATTTATGATAGAAGTCTTGACTCATATCTGCATATACTACAGACCCTCTTAGGGAAAGAGAATAATGACCAGAGGACTTCACATATGGTATATGTCTAGTATATTCCCTTGCAGATAATTGAATTCTGCTCAAATGCTATCAGTATGCTGGGGTTAATTAAAGTTCTTATTTTCTAAGATCCTTGCTTTGTGTTCTGATAACTAGAAAGTAAAAAAGCTAGACTTATAGATGATAAAATTCTTGAGCCCCTGAAAGGATGGCAACAGGGAAGTCAAACAGAACTTTCTTCCCACTTTAAGGTGGTGATATTACCTTTATTTATTTGCTTTTTTATTTTGCTGTGTTGGATCTTAGTTGCAGCATACAGGATCTTTCATAGTGCACAGACTCTCTAGTTGGGCACAAGGGCTCCAGAGCACATGGGCTTCAGTAGTTGTGGCACGTAGGCTTTCTAGTTGCAACACGCAGGCTTAGTTGCTCCAAGGCATATGAAGGTCTTAGCTCCCCACCCAGGAATTGAACTTACGTGCCTTGCATTGCAAGGTGGATTCTTAACCACTGAACCACCAAGGAAGTCTCAATGATATTGCCTTTTTGTGGCACTTTTCATTACTTCTCCCGGAAATCCTGTTGTGATGTACTACATCCTTATGATTAATGATATATTCCTTTAATCTGTATTTTTGTTGCTCTATAAATAAATGAAATAAATGAAGAAAAGTACATACAAATAGTACTGTAATAATTAAATCAAACCAGTTCCTTTGAGATAGGCTGTGTGTGTGTCTTTATTATTTGCTAATCACCCAGTTATTTTTCACAGCTTATTGGTTAACCAGATGGCTCAGATGATAAAGAATCTGCCTGCAATGCAGGAGACCTGTGTTTAATCCCTGGGTCAGGAAGATCCCCTGGAGAAGGGAATGGCTACCCATTCCAGTGTTCTTGCCTGGAGAATTCCATGGACAGAGGAACCTGGCAGGCTAAAGCCTGTGGGGTCACAAAGAATCAGACATGACTGAGCAAATAATATACATTGGTTAACCTAGACATGTTGCATTGATCATCTTATTTAACTCTCAAAACTGCTCCATCGTTGCCATTTTATAGATAAGGACATGGAGACCCAGAGAGATTTGAAATAGTAATATTGTGCTCAAGACCACATATCCAGTAAGAGGGAAAGTCAGTAATTTAATTCCGCTGTCTGTGTTTCCAAAGCCAGAAATCTTTCCACTAACCACATTGCTTACTAAATGATCGATAGTAATAATGGCTTGCTTATTTGAATTGGTGAAATATCTCTTATTGAAACTCTAAACATTAGTGTCGTCTTTGTGATTTCGAGAAAGAAAGGAAAGAACCAATGTTTATTGGACACCTTATATGTGTCAGCTTCCCAGGTGCTGCAATGATTTAAAAAATCTCCCTGCCCATGCAGGAGACACAAGAGACATGGGTTCAGTTCCTGTTGGGAAGATCCCCTAGGAAAAGAAAAGGCAATCCACACCAGCATTCTTGCCTGGAAAATTCCATGGACAGAGGAGCCTGGTGGGCTATAGTCCTTGGGGTCGTAAAGACTCGAACACAACTGGGCATGCACATACCTTATAAGTGTCAGATATAATTTTAGGCACATTCACATACCAGATGGGTTATATTATCTTCATTTTCAGATGAGGAAATGAAACTTAACAAATTACTAAGTTACCCAGTGCCACAGATTACAAAGGAGTTAAGAGTCAGTTCTGGCACTTGTCTTCAGCAAATGCTGAAGTCTGCTGGAGCAGGGAGAGAGTCTGTTTTTAGTCCCTGTTATACACCTAGTGTTTAGTACAGGGTCTCTGGCACATAGTAGATGCTCAGGAAAGGTTTATTGAGTAAATAATGATTGAACCTACTATAAGCTGCAGTTAGAATGCAAGAAGTCTTGTCTTGTGCTTCCTAGGATCTTCCAGTGAATATTGACATGATATAATGAAGGGATTCTGAAAAATGAATCAGCAAATGCAGGAATGTTTCTGATTACAGAGCCCTTGCCCTTCTCACAGTTGTGTGAGCTCAGTGATAAAATTGCTTTTCTATCGTCGGCAAAACTGAGGCGTAAAAGTCACCCTGGCAAAGGTTTTGCAAGTCAGTGGACACTTTGTGGCACACCTAAAATCTTGAAATTCTCACCTTTATAGCCCCAACCACTTAATGATCCTGTGGTGCTGGTGGGATTATAGCTTTCCATAAATCTGTAACTTAATCATTTAATCATTTAAAGAGA
The DNA here is from genome assembly GCF_003369695.1 of Bos indicus x Bos taurus. Classification (NCBI taxonomy): domain Eukaryota; kingdom Metazoa; phylum Chordata; class Mammalia; order Artiodactyla; family Bovidae; genus Bos; species Bos indicus x Bos taurus. The sequence continues at coordinate 74,000,949 of NC_040085.1, forward strand.
TGGCAATTTATCTTAAATACACCCCTTCATATGGATGTGACACGCTTAGCACAGATGGTCTCAAACGTTTTTCCTGGCTTCCCCTACCCTCACGGTATCTAGTAAGTGAACGTCAATATTAGCTTTACTGTTTTAGGTAACTTTGGTATGCTTCTCATTAGCTGGAACCATAAAGAGCTCAGTTTTACCTGCACTGAGGGATCGCTAAATTCCTATTGGCATCTGAGCGCTCAGTCCCATGTCGAAAGTGAGGTCATGTTTCTCCTGGATTGTGCCTGTATCTGATGAGCCTGGGCTGGCGTGAATCCGAGACAATGAAATAATCACACCCATTAGCTCACCAGGGCCCTATTAAGATGTGGCCTGGCTTTCCATCCATTTCTCCTGCTTGGAAAAACTGACACAGTCGTGGCTGTAAAGGTTAGTAGAGCTGTAACAGCTTCAACAACCGAAACTTAGCACTACCCTGTATTTAGACCTGAGACCTGCCTGCTACTTAATCTGGGGAAATGGCACTCCAGGAGCTGGGGTGCAAGGATCTTCTTTAATCTTCTTTTGTGCGCTGGTAAAGCTGGATTTTCCTAACACTTTCCCCCGTCCCAGCTTCTGTGACTAGTGGGTCACTCTGGAGCAGTGGTTCCTAAACAATTCACTATTTATTGTATTTCTTTTTACAGACCTCACTTTAAAAAAAAAAAATTGGAATATAGTATTGCTTTGATGTTGTGTTGGTTTCTGCCGTATAGCAGTGTAAATCAGCCGTAAGTATACATATATCCCCTCGCTCTTGGCCCTCCCTCTCACACCCACTCCCATCCCTCCCCTCTGGGTCATCCCAGAGCACCAAGCTGAACTCCCTCTGTTATGCCGCAGTTCCCACTAGCTAACTGTCTTACACATGGTAGTGTATATATGTCAGACCCCACATTTTGAAGGTTTGGGTCTAGTAAACAAACCATAAGGGTTAGATAATGATTCGGTTTTCTTGTTGATACCTAATGTCACTATGCTGCATCGTCTCTGGCTCAGGTCTTCATGGTTCTTTCTTAGGGCCACCTTCCCAGACCCTGTGACCATTTTTGGGCTGTGGCCTCGAGTTATACCTCACAGAGTGTCCTTAACCTCAACAGAGCACTTTTCACAATTATAACTAATTACTTGTGTAACTATTTGCTCATCTAGACTGTAGGCTCCAGGAGCACAAGGACCACACCTGTCTTGTTCACAGCAATTTTCCCAGTGCCTAAGCCTTCATTGACACATAGCGGACATTCAAGAAACATTTGCTGAGGGAATTAATGAATTAGCTGATTTCATCCCAGTGAAAAGTAAATCTGTCCCTTATACTGACTTAGGGAGCCTTATCCTGTGTATATTTGATAGGATTTTTGAAGTGTTGATGGGGCTTTCCTGGTGGCTCAGATGGTAAAGAATCAACCTACAATGTGGGAGACCCAGGTTTGATCCCTGGGTCGGGAAGATCCCCTGGAAAAGGGCATGGCAACCCACTCCGGTAGTCTTGCCTGGAGAATCCCATGGACTGAGGAGCCTGGCTGGCTATAGTCCATAGGGTCACAAAAAGTCGGACACAACCAAAGCAACTTACTTCTTTTGAAGTGTTGATGGTAGCTTGACTGAAAATCACCACGTTTAGAATAAAGGTTAACTCGGGTTGGAGACAAGATGGTGCTATTGGGGAGGATTGCATAAGGGGCTTTCAGAATATTGATAAGGTTCTATTTCTTAAACTAGAGAACTCCTAGGGATTCAAGGCCCCCGACTCATTCCTAAACTAGGAAAGTAGTGAAAGTGTTAGTTGCTCAGGCATGTCTGACTCTTTGTGACTCCATGAACTATAACCTGCCAGGTTCCTCTGTCCATGGAATTCTTCAGGCAAGAATACTGGAGTGGGTTGCCATTTCCTTCTCCAGGGGTTCTTCCCGACCCAGGGATTGAACCCTGGTCTCCTGCATTGCAGGCAGATTCTTGACTGTCTAAGCCCCCTGAGGGGGACATGCCAAATAAGCCACTTGCAATTTATGCTATGCATATACCCAAGGCAGAGTCATCAGGACCACCTAAGGATTTTGCAAAAAGGGAAGGTGATATTAAAATAGGCTTATTACTTTATAACTCTTATGATTGTTCACCAAAATCCTTGAAAACTACCTGTTTCTCTCTGCTTATATCTCTGGAGACAGAGTTCCTGCAAACAAGCCTTTTATGTCAACTACCTCTTGAGCCCATCTCATGTTCCTAAGCCACCTGCTGAAACAAAACCAAATTAAAACCTAAAAACAAGCAATCAGCCAGCAATGGTCAATTGAGTACCTACTATCTGCTTTGCATTATTAGCAGTAATTAAAATACCTTGAGTCTTGTCCTGAGAGTCCTAGGATCTTGTGGATATTGTTATGCAACAATAAGAAAGTTATCCGAAAGTGATCTGATGTCAGGGCAATTTTTTTAGTCTTGCCTGAATGTCTGATGTTTTCTTGTGTGGGTCACAATCTTTGGAATGATCAGAGATATCTTGGAAAAGTCACAGCATGTCCCAACACAGTTGAGCAAGGACCCAAGTGGGATGACTGGTGTGGCATTGCTCCCTGATATTCAGAAACCACCTAACACCAAAAACTTGTTAGGACCTGTTCCAGGGAAGGGTCAAGGCAGCGGGCCCAATCAATCTTCTCATCAGATCACAATCAAAAGTTACTTGATAAATCAGTAAGGCTGAAAATATTCTTGGTAGTTTTAACAGGCAGAGGTAAGAACATGCTTTCCGAATTACAATGAGTTTATTATGTAAAGGCCGGAAGTGACCAAAATCATTGATTGGCTAATTATACATAACTCAAGGACCATAATGCTTCAGTCATTTTGTGGGAATCCTCATAAAGCACTTGAGTTCAGTTCCAATAGGAGAAGGAATGCATCCAGGGAACTGTAGGGCAAAGTCTGGGAATGGAGAGAGTATAGGATATTATTGGTCTAAAATGGAAAGGCTTAACGTATTATTGAGTTTTGCAAACAGATACTTGAAAAACAGACTCCCTAAGTCTTTCCCAGCTTTCAGATGGGATGAAAAACTAGAAGCCTTAACCTTTACTTGTGGTCGTCTAAAAATCTGCCCTATTTTTCTTAGGAAGGGAAGCAGTTGCCTTAACACCTTGGCCAGATTCCCAACATGTACAGGGTGGCCCGTTTAAAACAGGCCCGTGGATGCTTCAGCGTGAGGAAAGGGGTTGTTGTAAAGTGCCATGTGTATGTGGGTGTTTAATGAATATGAGCTGATTAAATTGGCCACCCTGAATTATAACCTCATACCTTCTGCAGTTCCTCTCCGGTTTTTAGCTTGAGACCATATTCTTCCTACTTTTCTGCCCAAACTTGTTAGGCAGAAATGCTATCGCTATTAAAACTGTTTGGTTTTCTACCCAAAGTTCCTTTGTTTCAATGGTGAGCAAAAGAATCTCTCCTTGGAAATAACTCTCTTACAAATTGCTGGCCCAGCTGCAACTTTCCACATCAGCCACACCCACGTCACCTCCCCTTCAAACCTTCTTGCCTCCATCTGTTTCCCTGTCTCTGGGCTAACACAATACCAGTATCTGTCTGGAGCAGATAGTGAGCTCTGCCACAAACAGAGGAGGCCTTGTCTAAAGAAGGAAAAGGCTTTGCTCTAGAAATCAGGTGACCTAGACTTCTGGCTTGCTTTTGCTAATAGCCATTTGTGTGGCTTAGGAGAGTCAGTGTCTTCCCAGACCTAAGTTCCTTCATCCATAAAAGGAAGGGGTGAGACAAGAATCAAGATTTCTCAAAATGGGGGCTGTGGCAACTTGGAATCTGCATATTCTATAGGGTTTTATATTTTTTATGTTTTTATTTTAAATATATATATTATTATGAAGACAATGCTTTGCAATGAAAAGACATTTTCAATAAGTAAATCCTAAGTTTCTTAAGTTGACAATTCTGAAACTCAGACCAAAGTCTCTTAGAGGTTTCTAAATATATTTTTGGTGTCTCAAATAATTTTTCTCCTTTAAAAGGAAGCCATATATCATTCCCCTTTGAGAAACACTGGACTATTTCCATATACTCATAAACTAGATATATAAGTGGGACAAAATATTAGCTCTAACTTTCTTATCCTCATCCTACTCAACCTAATTATTTTTAGACCACCCTAATGGGCTTCTTTAGTTTTCATAACTGAAATATCCCCTGTTTTCAATCACTGTGTATTAATTCATAGAGCATGTTTCTCCCAAAAGCAGTTTCTCTTTCCCTTTAAGACTCAGATGAGTTCATTTATTGGTAATTGACCTGGTTGAGACCACCTTCTTCTGTAAAGGCTTCTGTGTTGGTTGAAGTGAAAAGATGAGCTCCTTTCATCCGTGACCTTAAGACTGAGCAATTGCACCTATAGTTTATATATGCCTTCTATTTTCAGACTATACAAAGTGCCTTCTTTCATGTAGGTTATTTCTTTTGATTTTCGATGCAATCTCATTTTGTAAGTAAACAAGTAGCAGGAGCCCCATTTTACAGATGAAGACACTAAGGCACAGAGACGCGTCCTATCTTTTCTTTTTTATTAAAAATTTATTTATTTTTAATTGAAGAATAATTGCTTTACAGTATTGTGTTAGTTTCTACCAGACACCAACATGAATCAGCCATAGGTCTACCCATGTCCCCCCTGCCCGCCTACTTGAACATCCCTCCCCCCTCCCCCTCATCCCTCCCCTCTAGGTTGTTACCAAGCACCAGTTTGAGTTCCCCGAGTCAGACAGCAAGCTCCCATTGGCTATCTATTTTACATATGGTTATGTACGCTTCCCTGTTACTCTCTCCGCAATCCTACCCTGTCCTCCCCCCGCCCCCAGCCATGTCCATAAGTGCATTAGGCCTCCTATCTTCTGACTCAGTTTACTCGTTCTTTCCAACAATAATGCTTCTTCATCCAATAATAGCAGCAGTATATACTGGGTAGTTATGATTTGCCATATTGTGCTGTTCCACTGTGGTTTTGTTCCAGGAAATTTTAAGTGAAGCCTCTCACTTAGGATAGACTAATATTACCAGGCTTGTTCAGCCTGACATAAGTCATATGACATTATTTACTAAAAGACCTAGCTGGTCTTACTCAGCCCAGTTCCTTGTACTTAGAGATTACTCAATAAATATTTATTGGAGGATGAATGCATAGATGAACAACTCTAAAAAAATCCTTCCGATAAAAACTCACACACTGGAGATAATTTTTGCCAACATTTGTTCAAGTTCTCAGTCAATTGGATTTGCTCAAAGACTGCCAAGTGCTCGAAAGGGAGAAGAACAGGGAACTGCTGAGAGAGGTGCACTGACCAGCCAGCAGAGGAAATCCCCTTTCTGGCTTTATCTGCCTTCCTGCCTGTGATGGGTTTCCTCGGCTCAGAGTAGATATGGGAAATGGAGTCACTTTGCCTGGAGCTGACTGAAATAATCAACTCCCACCATAGGGAGAGGAGAGAAATGATGGATATGTGTGAAGAGTACGTGGAAAGGCAGATCAGTGGAACCGAGTTAGAAGATGAGGATGGAAAGCAGAGCAGTTGGTGGGAAGACGGTTTCTGTGGTCAGGCTATGTCTGAGTGGAGAGGGGAGAGATGTTTGGTGTGCTCCTTCCGTGGTGTGGTTTGGCTGCTTTCCCTCTGCTTTCCAAGAGAACTATTAGTGACCAGGGACATCACGTTTCAATCAAGGCAGCTCTCTCTGGGCTGGTAAGCTAGGCTCCCAAGGGTGTGGTGAAGTTATAGCAGGCTGACCAGGGAGTCTCCTGGTCACAAAGGGATCTAGTCACCCTCTTCCGCTGTTGGCGGCTGTTGTGGTGTCTATAAACATATAGTGTTCACTCACAGACTCATAAATGCTGGTTATTGTCATATGATTGCATTGTCTATGAAAGTGGATTGCCTGGAAAAAGTGATTCCACTTCTTTTTTATATACTCATTGTTCCTGGAACCACTTCCTGAAATTCCAGGCTTCTTTTTTTCTTTTGCTGTCATTTTCTTAAATTACTTCTTTCTCGGAGCCCCAGGGTTCTGGAGATGTTCTTGTGCTAAAGTGGGCTTCTAAGTAGCTTCTGGGAACTGTGTGGAATGGGTCCGGCTCCAGCTGGTCAATGAGGAGGCTCCTTTGCCTCCCGATTATTCCTCTCTGACAGCAGTTGTCGGTCATATTGAAAAGCTAAGGATGTGAGGGGACCAGAGTGAAATTGCAGAGCGTGGTCACCCAGCCAAACTGAAACACACATGATTAACTGACCACACACATGGTCTTGGAATGACATCTCACTTGGGGAGTAAAAGCCAAGGATTGTGGTTAGTGCCCCAGCAGGCCCCAGATGGTTAGAGTTAATATACACCTGTACTTTCTGCCAGGCAGTTTTCATCAGTTTCCTCAGGATGTCAGTGTGTGTGTATAATTAAGAGTATTTAATCACATTATAATTCCCCACAGAGAGATGGGGGTGGGGGGTGGAGTAGGATCACTGGCTTTTACCGTCACAGAGAGTCATCAGTTGAAAAAGAAACTGAGAAAAGCCAAGTCTCTGAGCTATGTCTGTGCCATGCTCCTCAGAAGCTGGGCTGGCACAGCCCCTCCAGTGACACTGCAGTGAAAACTTAACCCACATGTTTTGTTGCAGTCTCAGGGTTCTCGGTGTTAGGTTAGAATACTTGAATTGCAGGAGGAAAACTATGTTTTAATTCTCCCTCCACTGAGGCTGGGAGAAGGCAATGGCACTCCACTCCAGTACTCTTGCCTGGAAAATCCCATGGACAGAGGAGCTTGGTAGGCTGCAGTCCATGGGGTCGCTAAGAGTCGGACACGACTGAGTGACTTCACTTTGACTTTTCACTTTCATGCATTGGAGGAGGAAATGGCAACCCACTCCAGTGTTCTTGCCTAGAGAATCCCAGGGACGGAGGAGCCTGGTGGGCTGCCGTCTCAGGGGTCGCACAGAGTCGGACACGACTGAAGCGACTTAGCAGCAGTAGCAGCACTGAGGCTGTGTTTGTGGAAACCCACGTGAGGCAACCTTCAGTTTGAAAGGGCAGTGACTCTAGTCTTGTGAAAATAAATAAGGCGAACACTTCAGTCATTTTAAGTTAGATCTGACCAACAGAGTCCATTTAACCAGCATCTGTTGATAGGATTCTAAATAAAAAGAGTGGAACCTAAGCCATGAAATCATTTTTATGTTTATTTTAAGTCCTTCATTTTTTCCAGCTTTTCTGTAAATTATCTTTTCTTTATCCTGTCAATCGCCAGATTTAGCTGCTGAAAGTGACTTCTTATTTTGGATGAGGAAACCAAGTCTCATTGACAGTAAGGGACTTTTAGGATCACACAGCTCGTTAGCTAGTTAGAATCTGGGCCACCAGAATTCTCACCTTTTCACTTTACCAGGTAGTCATCCCTAGGATATATATTTTTACCTGTTCCTTAGAAGAATTTTGGTAATATGAGTTTCACTTAAAGCAACACAGTTTTATTTTCTAATTCCATTAAATCGATCATGGTGAATTTCTGTTTAAATGCCATAGAGTTTCCCTGTAATTAGGTTCCAAAATCATTCCTTCATTCATACACTGAAAGAATAGCTATTGCAGATGATACTTTGTCAGTCCCACGAGAATGCAGAACTTAATACTCTTTAGATGCTACTCAGTATAGTTGATTTGCTCACCTGTATGAACGAAATGAAGATTTTGAGGTTGTATTCCCTTATCTAGCTTTAACTTGGACCAGGCATCTCACAGATTGGATCAGCATAAAAGTATCCTGGTTACTCCAAAAAACATTTTAAAGACATATCCTACTGATGGTACGTTGAGAGCTTCCTAGGATATGAAGGTGACATGGTAAAAGCTTGAAAGGACTCTTAGAGACAAGTGGGGGAAAAAATCCTCTTGTGAAATCAGCAGCACAGTGTCACATGGCTTTTTCTGGCTCAAGTGAGCCCAGCCCTATTGGTCGTTAGACTCAGATCACTATTCTTTATGATACCAGATGGCCTTGTTTATATTTCTTATATTCCTTTAGTTTCCTCTGATTCTTCTTTCTAGATAAGAAATCAGCTGGGGGACGGAAATCAGTTAATACTTAATTTGCTCTTAAATGTCTCCCCCTTTTTTTAAATTAAACTTTTTATTTTGTATTGGAGTATAGCCCATTAACAATGTTGTGATAGTTTCGAGTGAACAGCAAAGGGATTCAGCCATACATATACATGTATCCTTTATAGATCTAAAATATCTCCCCTTTGGAAAGTAATCAATGCTCTGTCATTTGGTCCTGGTTCTCCTTCAGTATTTCATTCTCTTTGGATGCTTATGAGCTGGATTCTTATTAAGCAAGATAAAGATATATATCACAAGCTAGTTACTTAACTTTTCAGAGCATCGGCTGTAAGTTTATATTAAGTCTCCCATTCAAGCTTTTTTCAGAATTTTAGCTCTACCTTGTGTGCGAATGTACCAGTTATTCTCAAGCTGGGGTAATGTTGCCACTCCAGGGATGTTTGGCAATGTGTGAAGTCATTTTGTTTCCAACAACTGGAGGGGGATACTTCTGGAGGATGCTGCTAAACATCCTATAATGTATAAGACAGCCCCACAACCAAGGCTTACCCAGTCAACATGCCAACAGTGCTGAGGCTGAGAAGCCCCATGGTGTAGAGTGCAGGGAATGTAACTGAACTAGATGCTGATCATTTACCAGTTCCACTCCTTCAGGATATCCTCCTCTTTTTACAAGGAAGTTGTGCCTAGTTACTTCCCATGAAAGACAGCTGACCCTTAGGGTTGCAGAGTGTGTTCCACCATGAAGTTCCACTTCCAAAAAGGTTATATTTGGTTCCCTCAGAGCAGTGCTTTCTGTACCCAGTGTTCAAGATCTCTACAGGCATATTTTACTGCTTCTAATTATTAGGCATATGATGAAGGGTAGAATATAAGTATTTTCCCAGGTATCCTTTGGTCTGGAATTGACCCCACTGGCTGACAAGCTGCAGATCCTTAGAGGTGATTGCTTTCACTATGTCCGTCCCAAGGTCCTCTTCTAAGAAGACAGAGGTGAGCAAGGAGCCCCCAGAGGGTCACTGGGTAGGCAAATTTGGGGATATAGGCTTCTTTCTCAATGCCTCTATTTAGGTGCCTGGTCTATTGAATAATTCAGTGACCACTTAAGTTTCTTCTCATGAGTCAGCTTTTCACTTTGCAAAAGCAAAACCCATTTGCATCAGTGACGTTTAAATGAACTTTTTTAAGCCTCTTATTTACCTTACTGAATGAAATAGAGGTGGAATAGCTGGTGTGGAGGACATTTACCAAAATACATAAATCAGGGATTTTTTTAAGCTTCTTTTTCTTTCTGAAGCTCTTCTATTGTTTACATACTGGAATTGTGTTACTAAAGAGATTATTATAAAAATGAACCGATTTTCAAAAGTATGAGGCAGGTTTTCCAGTAGGGCTCAATCTCAGCTGGCCTCAATGCCAGGTGAGTCTCTGAGCAGCTGACACCACATTACCACCTGGAAACAATGACCAGTGAAAAAGAAGCAGAAAAAAAAAAAAAACCCTACAAGAAGTACAGTGTGGAAAATAACTTGTAAAGTGGCTGTTTGCCTCCCAAAGTGGCAAGGTCTGGTCTAAGCATGCAAACATCAGTTATCACATGTGATAAATGCCCATGAAGGAAACTGTTCCACAGTCTATAGGTCTGACTAAAGGAAACTTATTTTGCGTTCAGAATAAAAGTTCCCTTTTCTTGTTTTCATCCCCAAGTTATAAATTATACCCTTCTGAGCATTCTCGTTTGCAACTGTGTGCCTTTTAAGCCGTTGTTATGAGGAATCATATGTCAAGTATAAAATAACAAGAATTCAATAAAATTAACTTTGCTTTTCCTTTAGAACCAAAGGTCAGTATCTCTCCAAAGCTGTCTGAAAGACATTCTCACCCTATACCCCACTTGTGGGTGACAGTTATATTTAGAAAGTCCTGTTACAGCTTTTTTTTTTTTTTTTCACACAGGATGGTTTCTCTGTGACTATGATCTTCTGAGATGAGCCAAGAGGGCCGGGTAGAGTTAGATAGCGTGAGGACAGAAGAGAAGCTAGTGGGAGCACATTGCAAACAGAGATGGGAGAGTTAAGTTACTGCAATTGCCATCTGTCTCTGTTTTGCTAACTCATTAGCTCGGACACCACATTGTGTTAATCCCCACTTCCCCTGGCTATGAGCTTGATCCAGATCTCCAGGAGATAGTGGAACTGCTTAGCCTGACTCTCCTGTCAGCTGGCTACTGCCTTCCACAGTGGGCAGCTTGCCAGGCCTGCACCTTTCCAGAAGACTCTTTGGCCTTTTATTCACTAGCACCCTGTTCCCTGCACCTGCCCTCACCCCCACCGTGCCACAGCCCAAGGCAACTGCAATTTCAGGCTGACCATCTTGGAAGTTTGATGGCACTACATACTATCAACCAAATGGTCTTTCATCCTTTCTGAAAATGCTGAGGGGCACAAGAGCCCATTGGGCAACTAAGAACAAGTGAGCCCTTATTTGTCCCCCAGGACAGTACTGAGGAGGAGTAACCAGGAGGACAGAAATATCTCATTTCTGGTCCTAGTCCAGCATTAAGAACATCCAATGATGATACTTATGGAACTTTTTGAGACTAGTTTTTCAAGAATGTCATTGTCTCTGCTGACAGACTGGTTGGGCTATGCGAGTCATTTCTGTTCACTTATTTTGACCTCTCTGGCCCTTGGTTTTCTCACCTGTGAAAAGGTGTTTTCTGAGGGCTCAATATTTTGTGAAGTCTTTTTCAGCTCTGAAAATGAAAGTATGTTGTGCTTGTTAGTAGTAAAATTTACTAATCTTGCCAGACACTGCTCTGGGCATTTAACATATATGAACTCATTTAATGGTACCTATGATTCATCTAGTCAAGGCTATGGTTTTTCCTGTGGTCATGTATGGATGTGAGAGCTGGACTGTGAAGAAGACTGAGCGCCAAAGAATTGATGCTTTTGAACTGTGGTGTTGGAGAAGACTCTTGAGAGTCCCTTGGACTGCAAGGAGATCCAACCAGTCCATTCTGAAGGAAATCAGCCCTGGGATTTCTTTGGAAGGAATGATGCTGAAGCTGAAACTCCAGTACTTTGGCCACCTCATGTGAAGAGTTGACTCATTGGAAAAGACTCTGATGCTGGGAGGGATTGGGGGCAGGAGGAAAAGGGGACAACAGAGGATGAGATGGCTGGATGGCATCACTGACTCGATGGACGTGAGTCTGAGTGAACTCTGGGAGTTGGTGATGGACAGGGAGGCCTGGCGTGCTGCGATTCATGGGGTTGCAAAGAGTTGGACACGACTGAGCGACTGATCTGATCTGATCTGATGATTACAGATGGACTTCCCTCGTGGCTCAGTTGATAAAGAATCTGCCTGCAGTGCAGGAAACCTGGGTTCAAGCCCTGGGTTGGGAAGATCCCCTGGAGAACAGAATGGTAACCCACTCCAGAATTCTTGCCTGGAGAATTCCATGGACAGAGGAGCCTAGAAGGCTACAGTCATGGGGTCGCAAAGAGTCTGACTCAACTAAACAGCTAACATTTTCACTTACTTTTTGATTACTGATGTCCTCTGTGATTTACAGACGAGGAAACTGAGACAGTGAGAGATTAAGTAGTTTGTCCAAAGGCACACAGCTAGTAAGTAGCAGAGCCAGAGCTGAAACCCAGAGCTCAGCTCCAGAGTCTGTGCTTTTAGCCACGTAATGTGGTTACTTATTGTGGCCCCTTAATCTGCCTATTTCCTCAGCATTGTTTCCAGAATTTGTAGGTTCTTCAGATGTGCTCTTATTAACGTTTAGGGCTGTATATTTGGAAAGTTTTTGTTGCCCCTTGTTTTTTACAAATTTAAACTTTGAGATAAAAGCAGGGACTTGCGTAAGGCCACACGTAAGTTCTTGTTCTTCTCGGAAGCCAGAAGCCCCTGCTTTCTGGCTGGGGCCTCCATCTGCTAAGTGTCTCTCCTACACATCACGAGCAGAAAATTCAAATATTAGAGGTTAAGTATTCTTTGACCTGCTTAACCCTTTCAACCAGGGCAAATCAGGAACAACTCCACAGACAATTGGGTTAAGTTCCCAATTCAAATGATGAATGATCTACACAGGATATAAAGCCTTTACAAGCCTATGACATAGACAAATGTAGCAATAACATACCGTTCCCCACTTCTCTCCTTGGCACTCAATAGCTCACACCTCTTGGGATGGCAGGAGTTACAGAGAATTCTGCAGACTTCCTCCCACGTTCAGTCCCTGCAGGGCTCATCAGGGAATTTTAACAGCAGGAGGTGATGGAGAGCTTGCTCTTTTTGGTCCTTCCTGACTCTCTGCCCTGATACTGCCTAGAACTCTTTGGCCTTTACCGTCTCCTCCAGTCTCCCTGGATCGCATGTGCCTTTAGCATTAGAGGGTTTGAAAGCCAATCCAGAAACCTTCATTATAGAATTCTCTCTCTCCTCACCCCAGGAGGGTTTCCCATCAAGCAACGGGAGGGTGATTGTTTTAGCCTCTTATTTAGTTGTGCCTTTCCACCTTCCTGGCAGTAGTTGCCTGCCGAAATGTCCTGGGACCTGGGACCACATATGCATTTAGGATGCCCAAAGACTGGTTTGTGACATGGGAAAATTAAAATCCAGATAAAACTCTACATTGATATCACCTCTCCTGTTCAGGTCTGGACCTATAGCAGAATGAAATTAACCTCAGTGAAGTTAAGCTCTCGACCCATTCCCCTCAAATTCCAGTTCCATGTTTAACCAAAGACACACAGAAATAAATGTGTGTTGGCAGAAAGACAAACCCTGAGATGAAGTAGGAGGGATGTTGGCTGATAGAAAGGCTGTTTTTTCATTTCTTTTACATTGCAGCAGTCTCAGATGGATGGTATCCAGGTAACTTGTAGTGCCTGCACCTTATTAAACTCCTGTTTGATTCAGAATTTACAGTTAAAATGCACCTGGAATACTTCAAGCTAGAACAAGACTTTGGTTCATTTGTTCTCAAAAGTGGTATACAAATTGATGGTGCAACCTACAGCAAGTAATAGAAAAAAACTTTCAGAATTAAATTTTTGTTAATGCTTTTATTTCTTGATTTATAAATTCAACAATGCTGATTTAGTGTCAACTCTTTGACAGATGTTGTGCCTCTAAAGCAGGATGCACATATGGGTGTGTTTTCCCTATATTTATCTTTATAAGTTAGGACTCTTTTTATTCCAAGTGTCAGAAACCATCCTTGAAGTAGCTTAAGCAGAAAGTGGAAATTCTCAAAGGATACTGGTGTATCTATAGGAACTAAAAACTGGAACATAGCTGATTTCAGGAACAGATGGAGCTGGTATTAAATACCATCAAGTCAGTGTGAGTTTTTTCCTCTTTCTCTCTGGCAGTTTTACACACACACACACACATACCCTGTTCATCTTTGTAAAAGAACTTCCACCAAATGGATATGCCCCTAGACCTGCATTGTTGATACAATAGTCACTAGACACATGTGGCTATTAAGCATTTGAAATGTACTATATGTGTGAAATATACACTGGATCACAAAGACTTAGTATTAGGGAAAATAATGTAAAATATCTTAATTTTCATATTGATTTCATGTTGATCTGATAATGTTGTAGACATACTAAATAAGATATATTATCCACGTTTATTTTAACTTTTTCTTTTTTTCATGTGGCTATTACAAAATTTTAAATTATATTTGTGGGCTATATTGTATTTTTATTGGACAGTGCTTTTCTAAATGGCTTTACCAAAAAACTACAGCAACACAAACCTCCCCACTCCTGACTTGGCTTCCTTGAGGCACACTGAAGGGACAGAGACACAAATCACTAAATATATGTCATCTTACTACATCTTTTTCCTTTTTGTTTACCATTCATGGTAACTTCTACTTGAGCTGTAACAGTTTCCTCTTTTTGAAAGTGGATTTATACACTCCCTCACTTCAAAAATATTTATTGAGCCTCTATTCTGTGCCAGGACTTGCATTAGGCGCTGGGGATATGAGGTCCTGGCCTTCACAGAGCCTCTCTTCTAGCAAATATAGTCACTTTCGCTTGTTTTTATGAATGCACGCTCAGTGCGGGAAGTGCACCTCCCAGTGTGGCCGCATCTGGTCCAGGCTGATTCATCAAGCCTTATAGTGAGGCTGAGTCAAATGAAAACCTGGATTTCCAGAGTCACCATCAACAGATCAGGACCCTTCTGTGACGCAGATTTGAATTTCTCTTCCTGCTTTTGTGGAGCCTGGTTCCAGGCCCCCTTCCTCAGAGATGGAGCTACGGGGATACTACCGTCTTCTCCTTGGGATCACCACCATCCAAAGGAGACAGTTGTATACCTAAAGTTCAGTTTGAAGTATCTCTCCCCACCCAAAAAGAATTGCCGTTTCTCTCGACTTCTTGACTCTGTGTGTGTGTGTGTAAGGAAGCCTCTGGATGTGGGTTTGGTTTAGCTTGGTTTGGTTTTCATTTCAGTAACTTTAAAAGTGCATCATAATACAAACAAAAAAGTGTATGCATCATAAGTGGACAACTCTGTGAACTTTTGCAGCAAACACACATGTGTAACCACATCAAAGTAAGAAAAAGGGACATTAACATATCCTGGAAGCTCCCCATTTCTATCACTACCCCAAACGCCTCCACCAAAGGTAACCACCATCCAGATTTCTACAAACATAGATTAGTTTTGCCTGTATTTAAACTTCATATAAACAGGATCATGTAATAAATTTTCTTTGGTAATGTTGCCTTTTGCTCAACATTATGTTTATAAAATTTATCCATGTTGCTATAGGTACCAATAGAAAATATAACCAAAAAAGAAAATAAAAATCACAAAGGCATTCCATGAGATAATGTAAAATATCAGTGTTTATAATTTTATCCACTTTTCTATGCATATAATACTTATGTACATTTTTTTTTCAAAAATTAGACCATTGTGCACATACTACTTCATGATTTGCTTTTTTGTTTA
Source organism: Bos indicus x Bos taurus (assembly GCF_003369695.1). Lineage (NCBI taxonomy): Eukaryota > Metazoa > Chordata > Mammalia > Artiodactyla > Bovidae > Bos > Bos indicus x Bos taurus. The sequence continues at coordinate 74,016,081 of NC_040085.1, forward strand.
ATATATCAGATCTACCAAAGTATTCTAAACCTTGGTCTGTCTTGAGGTTGCATTCTGAATTGACCTGAAAGGTAATATAGAAAAATGAAAACTTACCTTTTAAAAATCAGGAACACACATTATTATCTGTATTAGTCATTTTGATAGATCTGATCAGGCCTCCAAAAGACTTCTAAATAAAGATAGTAAGCAAATGGACCAGTGAGTCACCAGGGAAATCAGATACTCAGGATTGAATTGGACCTCTTGTTTCTCAATGAATCTTCTAAATTTCTCTCTACTCTTTTAAATCCAGGTTTTCTGATAACCCATTCGGAATCCAGGTAATCCTGTGAGTGACTTATTGGAGTCTCTGGTTTAGTCCTTACACTCTTATCCTAGGTAAATCGATAAAATGTCCTCTATTTCTCAAATGGAGAATCTCATTGCCACATCTGTTTGAGATCATAAGAAATAATACTTACATAACATGTTTAATATCTTTGAATGAAAAGTTCCTTGGAGTTGCTGACCATTTAAAATTTCCTCAACTAACATTGTGGAAACCCATTGTCATGGAGATAGTTGATGAGCTGGGTCATAAACTAGACAGCAAATCTTGGGTATTGGAAACATCTGAGCCCTGAAGCTCTAGTCATTTATTTCAAAAGCTACCCATTGATTTCCTAGATGTTAGCATAGAGAACTTACCCTGTTGTAGTTTTTATTTCCATGATGAATCTCCCCATTTGGGTCTTCATCCTTTCCCATTTGGAATGTATCCACTGGCATATGCCAGCAGGTTCTCCTGAGTGAGGTCACCTGGAACAATGGTATTCTGACTTTAACTTTCTTCTGTAGGAGTGAAGAAAAGTGGCCAGGAAAGCTTGAATTCCTGACCTGAGACTCCTCAGACACTGTAAGGCACCCTTAGGGACCAGCACTGGATAAAACTACAAAGATAGAAAATATAGTATGGCTGGGGAAAATGCTGGAGCCAATCTACGCAGAGATACAGTAGTTTTAGGGCATATTAGAGATGGAGAAGGTATTAGAGGCCCTCTAATCCTACTCCTTCATTTTTCAAGTCGAGAAACTGAATCCAAGGAAGTCACAGCATGAGTTCATCACAGAATAAAGTTGGAAGCTCACTTTATTGTTCTGTTACCTACCCAGATGTCTGTACTGTTCAGGAGATAGAGGGAAAGACATGTCAGAGGAGTGGTTAGGGTGAGCTCTAGGCTACATTATACTAGTACTATCCTTAGTAGGATCCAAAGCCATACACTTCTCTGGGCCATTCAAGGATAAACTGAGAATATTAATCCATTCTTCCCCTTTCCTCACCTTGGGATTATAATGGGGAGAGATATTTGGCTTTTTACCTGCTTGGCACTGGAAACTTGACCTTCTTCTGGAGAATTCAAACGTTCAGTTCAGGAGATATTCAGAAAATGCCTTCTTCCAGAATCAGGTGATGAAGATCAATTGCTATTAAATTTATAAAGCTTTCCTTCTCTCCCTCTCTCGTCCCTCTTTCCCTCCCTCCCTTCCTCCTCCCCTCCCTTCCAGTATTCTTTTCTAAATTTAATTCTGATGACCTCTTAACTCCTGCTTTTCAAGTTCAATTACATTTCTGTTGTCACAGATATATCTGTGCTTGAGGCTTTAGTATGCAGACATATTGAACTTCCCTTCTGTAATTCTTCCGGGGTCAGTTTGCTTTATGGTCTAGGTCCAGGAAATTAGAATATTTCCAATTCATCAGGGACCATCTTGGCCTTGAGCAGAAGTGGCGTCTGAATCATTACCTAAGAGGGCTTTGTAGATTGTCACAGTTGGCAGCCTCCAGGCTTGAGCTAATCCTGGAAATTCTTTAACTTCCCAGAAAGAAGGTTCCACAAGGTCAGGCTGAGGTCCTCAGAGACAGCAGATGGAATAAAGCTTGCGGCTAGTCACTTTTGCAGCTGGATATGAAGATAAATAAAATTATACCCATTTTTTTTTTTTTTTGCATCATCAAGTCTTTGACTTTCATTTGTTCTTTACTCTTTTTTCCCTGTATGTGGAGGGGGGGAAGAAAAAAGAATGTGCTGCAATCAGTGAAATAAAAGCAAGCAAACTTGTTGACTCAGTTCCCATGGTGAATGCAAGGAAGGCCAGGCCAATAGAAACAACTGAGATATTACAAAAATGTGTTTCTTTCTGGCGGCTACACAGTCAGTCCTTTATATCCAGTCATTGTAATCAGCCCATCACCCAAGACTCTTTCCAAGGTCATTATTCTGGTTGCGGGGGCTGCTTCTCCTGCAAACAAATGTTGATTTTACTAAAAGTCCTGTCTCTCCAACCCTCTTTGTGACAAAGAGTAGAGCATCATTCTTGAAAAGAAAGTATAAAAGATCAGAGAGATAAAATACTTCGGGTTTTCTAAATGCTTAGACATATCTGGCTCAAGCAACACAAATTATAAACTATGAAGCCACCTGTAAAATCCTGTTTTAATTAACTTGAAGGCACACTAATGTTATTTCATTAAAATGAAATTCTCTTTAAATGGAAAACCACCACTGCAGGGTACATTGAGGGCATTGTTCACATGGCTTTTAGGGTTGGCAAGTGAACCCTGTATTTAGAAAAACTAAAGCAAATGCTATTTCCTTGGAGCCTTCTTAAACTTTGAACGACTTGTCATAGTTTTCTTGGAATGTAAGGAGTATCCCTCGGTAAGCCCTGGGCAAACTCGAAATGTTGTTTGCCAATTCTTTTTTTTGATAATCCTTCCAGGCTTCTTCCTGTTCCCTGCCTCCCTCCATCTCTTTAGTCCTTAGCCTTGATGTTCCAGGACTACCTCTCGCATCTCCCACCTGGAAGACTGATTTGATGCCACTGTCGTTTGGAAGGATATTGGATGACACAGAGGCTCTATGAGGAGACAAGGGTGCTATTTCAGACTTACGAGCAAAATGAAGCTCAGATTGTCACAAGGGGCCGGTGAAACATAGAGGCCCTCTTTTGAAATTCTCACTCCACTCATGATCTATGGAGCTGGAAAGAAAAGTAAAAGTGCTAATTGCTCAGTTGTGTCCGACTCTTTGCGATCCCCTGGACTGTAGCCCACCAGGCTCCTCTGTCCATGAAATTCTCCAGGCAGGAATACTGGCGTGGGTTGCCATTTCCTTCTCCAGGGGATCTTCCTGATATGGGGATCAAACCCGGGTCTCCTGCATTGCAGGAGGATTCTTTACTGTCTGAGCCACCAGGGAAGCCCAGTGAGCTGGAAGATACCTTAAAGATCCTCTCGGAAACCCCTCAATTTCCCGTAGAGAACGTTGAAAATCAGAGGTGAAATGACTTATCCAAACCAGTTAGGACCACCCCCGTGGGGCTTCTCCAGTCGACTCTTGTCCTACTTCCTCCAGCAGTTCTGTGGACCTGTTGATTACAACACTGCCCACGGCCAGAAAATCCTGCCCCATCAGCAAAACAGCTTTCCAGGCTGACATAGGACATGTCCCGTTAGAAGACGGCTGAGTTTTAGTTCCAGTTCTGCCCCTGCTTTGTTGGCTCAAATGAGTCACTTCTTCCTTTGTCTATTTCCCCTATTGGTAAGGAAAAGATAATGAACCTTTCCACCTATCAGGCTCACTTGAGTGTTGTAAAGAATAATGAGGTGATATTTGTAAAGTGCTTTGAGCGGCTGGGAAAGAGGAGGGGGTGGGCTCAGTAGAAAGCATTATTAGCTGCAAGCACTTATCAATTGAGCTGTTTAACAATAGCAGAGAGTAAGAATACCCAGAAATGAATTCCAGGGACTCACCCTGCTTTGAATTTAGGAGGAGGATTAGTGGGGACCTAATAGGTATTCCACTTCTCCAGTTTCTTTAGAGTACTGTCAAACTAGGAAAGGTAATTACATTCTTCTATGGCGGCTTCAGCCTGGAGTTTCAATTGGGATGTCAAAGCGTACTTGTCTTCTATTCTCCTCCTGAGGCTGTGTTCTGTTGTAATTGTTAAAGCCTTGGGCATCTTCTGTCCCCAGGGGTAAATTCACTTAGGAGCTATACAAAGTCATTTCTGTGTAGTGGCTGGGCTGCTGTTTATAAGGTTGATTAGTGGAGCTTTCTAAATCTAAAGCGCCTGGGGAGCAATTTGGATGAAGCTGGGAAATAAAAAGGCAAAGTCTTCATCATGGTTGATCTTTTTTTATTACACTGCTCCATGGGAATTTTCTCAGTAACTCAGTATATGCACAGTGCAGTATGGCTGGATAGCCATTGCCACATCCTCTTTCCTGGGGAAACGGAGACCTAGCCCAGGTTAAGATGACTGTGCCAGGTCACTAAATATATTTAGAGCCACCTTTTAACTTCTCTTACTCCCACTGAGGGCTTTCTGGTGGTTCAGTGTAAAGAGTCCATCTGCCAATGCAGGAGACACGGGTTCGATCCCTGGGTCGGGAAGATCCCCTTGGAGGAAGAAATGGCAGCCCACTCCAGGATTCTTGCTTGGGAAATCTTACAGACAGAGGAGCCTGGTGGGCTACAGTCCATGGAGTTGCAAAGAGTCGGACACTGTGACTAAACAACAACTCCCACTGGAGGTTAGATGAGAGGTATTTGTGGGGGTCTTAGATGTGTAGGAATGTTTCCAAATAATGATTCTGGTCTGTTTCCCCAAACTCATGCCCCACTGTCTCAAGATCCTTAGGCTTGAGTTCAGTTCTCTCTCATTTTCTGAGTCAGGGCAGAAGAGAGAGGCAAATCAAAACCAGAGAAATGTTTTGAGCTTGTGCAGGTCTCTGTGGGCCAACAGGACAGTGAGCCAAGAAGAATGTGGCTCCCTCCTCATTGGGTAGGAGCAGGGCTGAATTCTTTCATCATCCTCTAGAGGCTGTAGGGAGACTTCAAGGGGTCATTTGGAATAGAAATTTTCTTGATCAGAGTTATATTAAGGAAAGTATACTGAAGGATGCATCTTTGTGCCCTGAAGTTTATGGGCATTTTTGCAGTCACTGCTTCCGCAAACCCTTAGCTCCTTAAACCAATTATCCAGGCCTCCATATGCAGGGGTTAACACTCCCAGGAGACCAGAGGTGCATATTACCAGCATCGCTCCATGGTGACTTGTGAGTCTCCAATAACATCCACCAGCAGTGAGCCCATCCTGGTGCCTGTCACACACCCACCCACCCCACACACCCACCCACACACACACACACACACCCTGGGTGCCAAAGGTCCCTCCTCTCCTCCTGTCATCCCACTGTGTCCAGCAAAGCCCCACTCAGAATTTGGTACCTCTTTGGGGGCAGACTCAGATCTCTGGGCTCCTTCCTGAGTCTGCCCCCCAACTCCTGCTGGATTTCCTCAGCAAATCTTCTCTGCCCTGAGACTCCTTGAAATCATATGGGATTTACTTGGCAGGATTCTCTGAACTCTTTCAAAGACCTAGATTTCTTGTTTACTGTAGTTTCAATCCTCTAAAAGCATTTGGAATATTTTCTTCATTTCCCTCTCCCAAGGTATCTATTTGGTCCCAGGCAGGCCTCCCCCAGTGCCTTTGGGGGTGGGGGAGGATGCTGAGACACTGGGCCCCAGCCACTGTCCTTTCCTTCACCTCTGCCAGGGCAAAGACCAGTGCTGGGCTGACCTTTCCTGGCCAGGCCAAAAGAGAAGGCTGTGGAAACCCGCACGCCCCCACGGCTGTCCTGCCCTCTGCGGCCACAGCTGCTTGCCCTCCCCGCCCCCTCCGCCTGCTCTTTTTCTCAGTGATCCTCCACGCCGCTGGTGCCCCAGCGAGCCGCTGGGAACAGAGGTCTGTTTCCCGCCCCTGCACTGGCCTCGGCTCCCCACACTAGAACATTCAGGCATCAATGGGAAACAGCAAGATCTGTCAGCATCGCCCCTTTCTTCGGGGCTTTGAGGGCCACATTCTCCACGGCCATCTGTTCCCTTTCACCTCTCTGGACAATGTTGCTTTTTAAAGCCAGGGATTCTTCCTCCTTTATCTCCTCCTATCCCGCCTCCCCTTCTTCTGCGTTCCCACCCTTCCCTGCCCCCCACCCCATCATCATCTCTCTCTTTGCCCAACCCTCTGAAATGAGCTTCTCTGAAGAGAAAACTTGCCCTTCTTCCACACAAAGCTGTTTTACAACCCCTATGGGTTTTGGAGTTTTTATTAAAAAAAAATTTTTTTTTTTGAAGTGAGAGTTAGCTGCTTTTAAACTTTGTGATTGTCTCGGATGGGGGGGAGCTATTCTTTTGATAGGGATGGGAATCGAAAAACCTTTCAGTCATGCAGAAAGAGAACACAGAATAATAATAAGTGTTAGGTTCCTGCTGGCAGGCACTTGCCTCTTTCAAGAAGGAACTTGATGATCAGTTTAGAGAAATGTTTATACCCTCGAGGTGTTTCCACCATTTATTTTATTATTATTTTTGTTGTTTCTGTTGTGCTGTTTGTATTTGTTTTCTTTTTTATTTTAAGTCCACATGTCTTGTGCTGTTTTTAATTTAGAGGCAGGGCTGCTGCGAAGCGGGTGCTGTGTTCCCTATGGCCCTGGAGAGCTGTGTCCACTTACAAAGATGCTTGGTCTGACAGGAGGCCAGTGTTGTCTAGGAGAAGCACTAGGTTCTGAGGTTCCAGGACGTAAGAAGGAGTGTTTGTCCAAGTACTGACCTATGACTAAGTGTGTCACCTTAGGTATGTCACTTTCCTTAAGAGCGATGGTGATAAAATCTTAAAATGCTGATAAAAATCTTCGACTCTAAAAAAAATGCTTAATACGTGACTCTTGTATTTGTACTGTGACGCTGTTTCATAAACAAGATGTGTCTATGGTAATATCATGAAAACTTTATGGGCCATCCTTGACTATGGATGTTAGAATAATCCACTGCTGGGATCAGACTCAGCTGCTGCCATGGGAAGTCAGCTAGAACAGGGACTCCCAGCCTGGACTGCCTTTCAGAATCATGGGCAAGGCTGGAGCAGGCCCTGGGGCTGGACTGTGAGGGTTTGAATCCTCCCCACCACTTACTAGCTGTACAGATGTGAGCACAGTTTCATCCTCTGTAAAATGAGGGCGGTAATAGTATCCAGCTTCATACTGTTGAGATGATTAAGAGAATTTTATCATGTAAAGCGCCTGGAATCACATCTGGCATGTAGTAGGTACGTGTAAATGATAACTGTGGTTGCTGTCTCGGCATGCATCTCACAACTATAGTAATATCTGCAGTGCAGTACAGACGAGAAAATGGGCTGGTTGCCTCCTGTGGGTCTCTTCTGACTCTCCCACACTTGCCTTCTGCTGCTTTATTTTTTATTGTGCAGTTAACATTGAGAAAAGCACTAATGCAATTATCAATGGGATTGTAATGATGATTAACATAGCAGTTCCACTTGGCAATGTCATAAAACACAGCAACATCCTAAGATATACACAAAAGACATATGATAATGTTCTTCTGGCAAAGAAGGTGAACCAGATGTGGAGATTATAGTCACAGAAGGAAAGCCAGTCATGATTTTGGCAACTCAGGTTATTTGACATATTTTCAGTTGAAAAGCTACAGAATCTGGAGATTTATTTTTCTTCGGTATCAGTTTCAAGAAACCTATCATATGACTAAGAGTTTCCCAACAACAGGGAGAGAACGCTAATCAAATATGCTTTTCTAGTCAGGTACAGATGACTCTGAATAAGACATTAAATATTATAGTTTAACGTGGAAAAGAAAATGAGTAGAATATTTAGAAAATGGGGTAAGGCAGCCCAATGAATTTTCTCTTCCAGAGGGGGAAATGAGTGGTCATTGTTGTGGTACCTTCTAAATGGCTGAAGTGACTAGTTAGACACCTGGGATCAAGTCCTTACTCTGCCACTTGCTAAGCAACCTCGGGTAATCACTGAGTCTCCCTGTTGATCAGCTTCCTTCTCTAGAAAATTGGCATCATCATGACATCTCCCTCATAGAGATAATGTAGGTAAGGTATTGAGCCTCCTGCTCAGAAAGTACTAGTCATCCCCAAAAATGTTACCTGGTAGTCAGTCCTTTACCATAATGCCTTATATCAGCTGACCTCTGAGATGGGAGACAAATTACACCAACCCAGTCGTCTTGGTCATTTTGCTGAAACTGGCCATTTTCAGTAAACCCATAGTTCCAGCCCATAGATAAACAGTGGCCTTCAAGGAAGAAGGAAATTGCCTTGCTTAAGAACTCATGGTTTGAAGATGTGGACTGACAGCCTGCTGCCACCAAAACCAGTTCCCCCGATTGAAATAGCCCTGTTAGCGTCAGCACATTCGGTTCATCAGTTCCCTTTCCCTTCACGAGCCTGCTGCCCGAAAAGCTGTGCTGCGCCAGGGACTGGGACACTCTCTTGGAGGAACCCTTGAGGAAGTTAAAGCAAGGTCGTCTCCATTGCCTAAGAGCCCCTACATCCTAGCGGTCTGCACGTGGTTCCGACCCTACAGCTTGTGATCTGGGGGCCACTGTGAGTTCCTGTCACAAATGGGATTTTCCCTTCCTCGGCGGCTGCAGTTTATTTTGAGCCTTGTGTTGGTATGACAGGCATGGGGACAGCCCTTGTGTACGTGTGCGTGTGTGCACGTCGCAAAGTAGGAGATGTGCAGTTGCTTCTATCCTAGCCTTGACTCAGGAAGCCCAGCTCCAAATGTCAGGGAGACACAGGCTGAACTGAAGGAACGCAGCAGCCAAGCTGGGTTCACCAGTGTGGGAAGGAAACCTGAAGAACCTTTGGGGTTCTTGTGTAAAACTCAGGGTGCGGTGGGTTCTGAGATTGCCTCACCAAGGATTCAACAGTCTACTCCCCCACCGCCCGCCCCCTTCTTAGAGCCTTCAGGGGCAACAAACATATGTGACGCCAGCATTCCATTCCCTCCCACGCATGAAAATATCCTGATTTCTGTCATGATCACTCTACTTCCCAAAGGGGTGTTTAAGGTGGGGCCGGAGGAAAGCATAACAATAAATCTTCGCACTCTGGGCAAGGTGATAATTAGAAGCATTCCCCACGATGATATGCTCTCAGATGCCCAAAGGGAAGCAACTGGGACAGCAGGAAGTCGCAGAATACCTGGGCTTGGGCCCCAGCTCTGCCTCTGACTAGATGGGTTTCAGGAGTCGGGTCACTTCTTTGTTCTGTGAAATGGGAATAATGATTGCACCAATGTAGCCGCTTTGAAGGAAGCAGTATGTATTAATGCACTTTAACTTGGATTCACTGGATGCTCCTACGTTCCCTGGAGTTTTCCAAGCACCTCAGGGCGTCTGTCTCCAATCCTGTTTCATTCTCTTTATTTTCTGTTTCTGTTCTCACGGAAGAAACAAAGCGGGGAGCTTGAACTCTGAAAGCTGAGCTGTGTTTGGCCTCTGGAAGAAATGGTGGTCAGGGAGCCTGACTGAGGACCTTACTCAGGGTCTCTGCCTGCGTGGGGACCTGGGCCCCTTTACTTGCCCCGTCCTGTTTCATGCCCCAGACAGTCAGCTGCCCCTCCTTCACTTTCTGAATTAGGGTCTTGGGTGATTATTCTGACAAGCAGTTTAACCAGATGAATTATAGAATTTCTAAAGAGCATTTACTTCTCTTCTCTACCCTCCTTGGAAAACAAACCAAAGGGCATTCACCAGAATGTTGCCTTCCATGATGAAAAGCTGCATCATGGGGTATTTAAGTAGAGATTTTCATAACATTTGCTTCATGGACTGTCCATGGGTCTGAGAAACCTACAGTTAAAAACCAAAACAACAAATGCCTAATATGTAATTTCGTTTTCAAACGAATGATCTGGGAGAGCATTTTGAAAATGCAGACCTCTGGGCGATGACCGCTCAGAGATCCTGACTCACTAGGTTTGGTATGGGGTCAAGGATTCTGCATTTTTTAGAGTGGTTTGCCTGGTTTAGGTGATTCTGCTGCATAAACACACATATGAAACAATGCCTTTAGTTATTTCTCCAGAGATCTAGTCCTGTATCCTGATTTCATATCTACCCAGGTCTTCTCATAGGGTAGGCCAGCCTATATTTTCACGCTGTTTTTTTTGGTAGAAAAATAATTCAAACCTATAAAAAAGTTCTAAGGAAAGTATAATGAACTCCTACATATCCTTCCCCTAGATTGTAAACATTTTACACTATTCATTTGATTTCTTTCATATTACTATTGTCTATTTTTTTATAATATTAATTTATTATTGTTATCTTTGCTAAACCATTTTAGAGTAACTTTTAGACATCATGACCCTTCATCTCCAAATACTTCAGCACTTTCCTTTTAAGAACAAGAACTTCTTTGACATAACCACAATACAGTGATCTCACCCAGGAAATTAGTGCTGATATAATACCATTATCTAATATACCAGCCATATTCAAACTTTGCCAGGTGTCCTAATAATGTCATTCACAGCAATTTTTTTTCTGATCCAAGAGCCAGTTCAGGATAACACATTGTATTCAGTTGAAATGTCCTTCTACATTGATGATCTTTTTTAAGCCACTGCTGTTTTCATAGAAATATTTTTCAAAAACATATTTCCTGATAAACAACAACATTTTCCCTCCTTCTCTCATTACTTGCAAAGAGCCAGTGATCCAGTGTCAGCCTGAAGCAAAAGCAGACTTACCTGGGCCAAATTCTGCATCAGCTGAGGCCTCGGGAAAAGACTCTGTCTCCTGGTCCTGGGTTTGCCCTGTAAGCTGATTTCCCAAAGACAAACCCTGTGACTGTTAGTGTATCCCTTTGATCTTTAATCAAATGGGCTGTCACCTGGCTTACTCACTGTCCAGACTAATTCCTGGGCTATGAAAAGCTACTAAATATTATTTTGCCATGGTTTTTAATAAACCTTAACTGTAACCCACCAGGCTTCTCTATCTTATGGAATTCTCTAGGCAATAATACTAGAATGGGTAGCCATTCCCTTCTCCAGAGAATCTTCCTGACCCAGGGATTGAACCTGGTTCTCCTGCATTGCAGGCAGATTCTTTACTGACTGATCCACCAGAGAATTCTCAATATTCTTGCCTGGAGAATCCCATGGACAGAGGAACTTGATGGGCTATATAGTCCATAGCGTTGCAAATAGTCGGACACTACCGAAGCAACTTAGCACACATGCGTAGTTTTTAAATCTGCCCAGGAAAAGTGACCAATAAGTGATATGCCACTTTAAAAACAAACAAAATAAGTAAAAAAGTAAATAAAAAATAAAATCCTTTTTTAAAGAATATATAAATTCCAAGCAATGTTGAAAAGGGAAAAAAAAAAAGATATGTGACTTTTTACCCTTCCCAACTTTCTCCAAAGGCAATGCACATATCTGAGGGTGATCTTTTTCCAGAAGCCAGGACTATTTTTGTTGTTTAGTTACTAAATGGTGTCCGACTCTTGCTACACCATGGACTGTAGCCCACCAGTCTCCTCTGTCCATGGGATTTCCCAGGCAAGAGTACTAGGGTGGCTTGTCATTTCCTTCTCCAGGGAATCTTCCTGACCCAGGGACTGAACTGCGTCTCCTGCACTGGCAAGCAGATTCTTTACCACTGAGCCACTATAAACAATCAGTAATCAGGATAAGTTGGCTGTATTCCTTCTGCTTCAGCAAGAAAAGAGAGTCATCTGAAAATGAATGGTCAAAAAATGAGATGATGACCAGATATAATACCTAAGATTTACTGCAATCTGGCTCTGATATCCTCAGATTCTACAGAGTAGAAAAGCAGAACTCATACCAAGATGGCTGATGGGCACAGTTTGAGGAATTCACAGCAAACAGATGGGACACATTTTTGCAGAAGAAAGCCCATTTCACATAAGTCATCTTCCTGCCTTATATTGAATGACACCTAAATTAAGAGGGGAAAAAAAGCCTTTAATTTCCTTAAATGATTGAGTTTGGGGATTTTTTCCCTTTGTTTTATTTTGCTGGCATTTACTTAAGGATAGCATGTGTTTTCTCTAGTGAGTGAATTTATTTTTATTAAAGAGTTTTTCAAAGGGTCAGGAGATGTAGCTAGAGGCCACCATTCAGAATCTTTTTTTCCCCTTAAATAGAGGCTAGCAGGAGGAAAACTGTGTCATTGGAGAAAACGTTCAGGTTCATGGGCTCCTGAGCAAGATGGAAGCTGAGCTAGATGGGGCAGATTGCTCCTTTCTATTCAGACATCCTAGTTCTGTCCTTCTCAGGCCTGTGTTTTCCTAGCTGTCTTTGAGGACCTTTCCGATTGTCACTGCAAACATAAAAGCCCTATGCAGTATCCCCTATAGAACTTCTGGTCGGTAAATGAGATGGGTTCTGGAAGGACCAGTATTTCATAGGGTGAGAATCCTCATCCCAATTCTGGACATTTCCTACAAGACATCTCTGTAGGGTGAACCATGCATCTTGGTTGGCCCCTGAATGGTCCTGATTTCTCTCTTTCATCCCAATATATTTATTGAGATGCCCCCATTTCATTTTCTAAAGCATTCTGGTGGGATTATAGCCTACATGAACCACTCTGAGACTATGGGAAACTTAAAGTATTTCCTCCCCACACAAAAACCAGTGGACTTGTTTGAGTGGTGTGTGCTGCTGCATAACCGCTCTTTATCCTAGTGATTAGCTTAACTCTGCGTCTCCCTTCTGCTGTGGAGGATTGCCCCATCTCTAACCCTTGCATTCCAAAGGTTCTGATCATCCCACCTTATCTTGTCTTCTTCACATTTCTTACCTTCCTCAGGAATGAGCTTTACAGAAACTTGGACAAGACTGGGTGTGTTGTGCAAGAAAAGACTCTGGACTGCATTTACCTTTTTCACCTCTCACCAAGAGACATTGAGAATGAAATCCTCTGTTTTCTCAAAATGCAGCAACCTTATTCTTTACTCAGGCCGAAGGTCTTCCTCAGTGGGCAGATGCTGTTGAGGCAGTTATTGTGTGGTTTTATGCCTCAGATCCTTTATTTGTAAATTTGAAAGAAGACTAATAACTTTAAACTATTTTGAGAATCTCGAGGCTCAGAAGATTATAAATAACAAGAGATTTTTTTTTTCCTCGTCTAAAATGGCAGCACAGATACTGTGGTTACTTACTTAATAGATAGCGTGTGGTCCCCAGGCCATATGCAGCTGATGGGTTTTTTCCAGTGTGCTATTTATAGAGCTAGATCAGAAATATCACTTCCGTTGGAACTTGACCTACAGACCATCGGCAATTTTAAAGACCCAAGGAAGTAGAGTATATGCTAAATACAGCTGGTTCACAGGTTCAGTTAGTGAAGCACAAGCCGCCAAGGAAATTAAGTTTGCTGGAGGACAGATGTCTGAGCCTGTCTCAATCACTTTTTATTTAAATTAATTTTTATTGGAATATAGTTGCCTTACAATGTTGTGTTGGTTTATACTGCACAGCAGAGTTAATCTGCTATATGTATACACATATCCCCTCCCTTTTGAATTTCCTTCTCATTTGCCATGTGGCCTTATGGAACTTGTCAGTCGTCTTGAATCCTTATTCTCAAATACCCTATCCTCTGTAGTCTTCCCCCTTCTTTATAGACAGCCTCTTCAGTGTAGGCTGCTGAAATTCTGGCTTTCTGCGTCAAATAGCAAAAGAGCTCACGATCCATTAGCAGAAGTAACTCAGGCTACTCTGGGAAGCTTCAGAAAAAGATCTAAACATTTCCCTACTTCATCTTTCTATTGAGGCTAAACAAGATTCTCAGTCACTTCCTCACTTCAAATGAGTGACCCAACAACAACAACAACCAAAAAAGCATATGCTGAAGCTCAGCAACTTCCACGGGCCTGGTTTTAAACAGGGGAAACTGAATTTAATGAACGATAATCCCTTTCTAATCCCTACTCTCTCACTCAGACTCCCATCTTTAAGCTTTGTTCTTATGAAGTTGTGTTTGCTGGGATTTGGCCACTGGCCAACACATGTTTACCCATCAAAAGGTTTTAGTAGGTAGGATAGACTAAGAAAATCCCTAGTCTGGGGAGAAATCTGCTCTTAGGAAAAGGAGCCCACATCTGCACTCTTCAGTCTTAGATGAGTGCTGGGTGGGGCGCAGACATTGACAAACAGCACACTGAGTACAGCAGTCTCAGACTTCCTGGAAAAAGTAAGGTCCAGAATGAGGAACTAATTTCTTGCCATTAAAATACCATAGATTCAAAGTTCTTTGTACAGGCGGGAACTTTTGAGATCATTTTGAACAACCCCTTCTTGTCGTGGATGAGGAAATGGAGGCTCAGAGAAGTGAACTAACTGCTCATTACCAAGGTCTGCTAAGATGTTCTCAGTTACATCATTCTCTTCTCCCACCTGGTCTCATTAAAAGCCCACAGCTAGGGACTTCCCTGGTGGTCTAGTGGTTAAGAATTTGCCTTGCAATGCAAGGGATGCGGGTTCTACCCCTGCGTAGGGAAGTAAGATCCCACATGCCACAGAGTAGCTAGGCTGGTGCACCACAGCTAGAGAGTCCACGTGCTCTGGAGCCCATGTGCCACAACTAGAGTCTGTTCACCGCAATGGAAGTTCCCACATGGAGCAACGAAGATCCTCCGTGCCTCAACTAAGACCGGACACAGCCAAATAAATAAATAAATATTAAAAAGAAATAAGCCCACAGCTAAGTCAGAAATAGAATTCCAGGGTCCTGTCTTCCAGCCAGCCATATGCCATCATGCATCATATAGAACATGTTTCAGATGTGAGGATGAGAGATCAGAAAGAGAATGTCAACTCCAGTGGTTAACAACACCATCCCCTTCCCCGAACTTATTTAAGGACTGAAAACATTTGTATTTTCATCCTTTTTTGTTTTTTAAAATTTCCTCTTTCTAGTCTCAATAAATTGTCTTTCATTTAAAGGGGCAGGAGAGACCTAATGTCCAGAGGAGCCAGCCCTCTCTGGCCATGAACTTCTCCTTCCCCTCAGTTCCTATTCTGGGAGTCGCTGCTTTGTTTACATTTTTTTTTTTAAAGCATGGAAAAGTCTAGTCTTTTAAAGTTGACCTTGTGCCACAGGGCACACTTTCATGTTATATTCTGGAGATTCCATTTGACTTCCCAGAAACGCTTAGCATAGGAGTCATAAATTGCAATGTTTTTAGAGAAGGAGTTTCCTCATTGAAAGCGCCCTCAATACTGACACTGGTTGGTACCAGAAGCCCATTACCTTTTTGGAAATCAAGGCTACATAGCAACCTGCTTATCCTCCTCCAGGCTGATTGCACAAGGACTACACCCTCCATGCAGAGCCGAAAGAGAGAGAGAGAGAGAGCGAGCGAGCGCGAGCGCGCACGCGCGAGCAAGAGAGGAAAGCAAGCTTCTTGCCTTGTAAGAAATTTGTCTTTGTAACCACTCCCACTCCAAAGGAGTAGGGGAATGAATCCAGAGATAGTAGTCATGAAAGATATTCCAGAATCCAAATCCTGCTGTTTTAACCACTTCATTACTGAGCTTTACTAGCCTGCCTCATTGTAAGAATAAAAAAAAAGTACTAGATGATTAAACTTCTTTTCTCCCTAGAATATTATCTTCAGTGTTTGATCATCATTGTTCCTGTCATTTATACATATCAAGTATCTTCATCTAAGGGTCATCAAGAACCTTTGGTTTCCTGGAGGCAAAAATTATTATTCACATTTTACAGATGGATAAGCAATCACAGAGAGAGGGTATGCTTTGACTTACCTGAAAGTGTCTCTGAGACAGTAGAGGATGACTATTCCCTCAGTCTTTTTAAAAGAGATCTGGTGATGGTGGTTTAGTTTTAAGTCATGTACAACTCATGATCCCATGGACTGTCGCCTGCCAGGCTCCTCTGTCCATAGGATTTCCCAGACAAGAATACTGGAATAGGTTGCCATTTCCTTCTCCTGGGAATCTTCCCAACCCAGGGATCAAATCCCCTATCTCCTGCATAGCAGGCGGATTCTTTACCAATGAGCCACTAGGGATTCCCAAAGAGACGTGACTTCGGTGTAAATAAATTAGATTTTCTGTCTGGAGCTTACTCAGGTACTTCTATAAGCTCAGTCTTGTGACCATGAAAAATTTCCAATAATGAAAATATTTTTAAAACCCAGTTCACTTATTTGATTTTTTATTTGTATTGGGATCAACCAAATTCTAGTACAATGAAGTCATACTGCCTTGGCAGATCTAAATATCACAGTCATCGAAAAGGAGAGAGGGAGGGAATGCCCCGATTTTTGTACCTTCTGCTAAAATGAGCTTAGAAAAGATTCACATAGCTGTTTCCTGACCAATTAGGTCATTGGACAGGAAATCACCTTTTCTGAAAAGCCAATAAGCAGATTCCTTCTACCTTAAATTTCCTATAAACAGCATTAATGATCATCTATTCCAGCCCTCACACAGGAATGCTTAAAAGTCAAAAGACATTAGAGACCACTGAGTTTTCTAATTGAAAATAAAATTACAAATTTATAGTAACTGATAGCTTCCCCACTTCCCTTTCTCAAGCCATGCCACCACCTGTAACCACTCTTCGATTGTTTTTCCATATTCAGAGTCCTATTAAGTGAAATAACTTTTCAGTCTTCACCAGATTTTTTAATCCTCCAACCAGAGAGGGTTAGTTTCAGGCCACCTGATTTGCCTGAATCCAGTTGCTGGGCCAGTTGAGTGAGGTTAAATAACTTGCCACGCCAGGGCACGTAGTGTCTTTCTGGAAACCCCTTGCCCTGGGTTATTGCTGTACATCAGAACAGAGGAAGCCGAGTGTAGGGCCTGAGTGACGCACAGAGTTCAGATGAGTTGATAAGATGCTCACAACATACTTCCATCAGTGTCTTCCCAGAGATAAGCCTCTGGGCTCTTCAGGCCCTTCCCAGCCACCACCACCCCACCTGCCCCAGGCTGGCAGAGTGGCCAGCTATTTGACATAATGAGCCTGCTGCTGCTGCTGCTAAGTCGCTTCAGTCGTGTCCGACTCTATGCGACCCCATAGACAGCCTCCCACCAGGCTCCCCCGTCCCTGGGATTCTCCAGGCAAAAACACTGGAGTGGGTTGCCATTTCCTTTTCCAGTTCATGAAAGTGAAAAGTGAAAGTGAAGTCGCTCAGTCGTGTCCAACTCTTAGCGACCGGATGGACTGCAGCCCACCAGGCTCCTCCGTCCATGGGACTCTCCAGGCAAGAGTACCGGAGTGAGGTGCCATTGCCTTCTCCGGCATAATGAGCCTAGAGAAGGCTAATTGGAATAGTGGTTAAGACCCAGTCATATACCTGCTACTATATGTAAAAGAAATTACCAACAAGGACCTACGTGTATAACACAGGGAACTCGACTCAATATTTTGTGATAACCTGTAAGGGAAAAATGGAGAAGGCAATGGCACCCCACTCCAGTACTCTTGCCTGGAAAATCCCATGGACGGAGGAGCCTGGTAGGCTGTAGTCCATGGGGTCGCTAAGAGTCAGACACGACTGAGTGACTTCACTTTCACTTTTCACTTTCATGCATTGGAGAAGGAAATGGCAACCCACTCCAGTGTTCTTGCCTGGAGAATCCCAGGGACGGGGGAGCCTGGTGGGCTGCCGTCTATGGGGTCGCAGAGTCGGACACGACTGAAGTGACTTAGCAGTAGCAGTATAAGGGAAAAAACCCTGGAGAAGAAAATGGCAACCCACTCCAGTATTCTAGCCTGGGAAATCCCATGGACAGAGGAGCCTGGCGGACTAGAGTCCATGGGGTCACAAAGAGTTGAACATGACTAAGCGACTAACACATTGGTAAAGGAAAAGAATCTGGAAAAGATATATATAATCTGAATCACTTTGCTGTACACTGGAAACCAATACAACATTATGAATCAACTATACACCAAAAAAAAGACTCGGCCTAGTTTTGAACCCTGGCTCTATCATTAACGAACATGTGACCTTGGGAGAATTACTTATCTCTTACAGCCTTGGTCTGTTGATAGGGATGATGATATTACCTACCTCATAAGGTGGTTTTCAGGATCAAAAAAGATGTACCTAAGATACAAAGCTCAAACAGGGTATAAGCCCTCCTTATTTAAAGGGCTTACCTAGTGCCTAGTTTATAGTATTATACTTTTAAAATATTGTTTTTCCTTATCAACTGTTTAACGTTTAACATTTCCCATTTCCTTATCATCTAAGGTCCTGCTGTTATTGCTCTTGTGGTGGCTTAGCATTTGTAAACACTCCTGAAGATATAGCTCCCTAAGCTTGCCCACTCAAGGTTTCCACTGGAAAATTTTCTCTGGTTATTGTTGCTCATGGCCTTGGGTTAAGGACCCAAGCTTACCTGTCTGACAAGCAGCCAAGCATGTGGGTCCTTTTCTAAAATTCTGTTTTCATTCGTTTAGGGACATGGAATTCTTTAAATAAGCACTGCTGCCTTTTATGGCTCTGACCCCTGTAAACATCTTTTGGACCCGGGCAACACCTACAGTTGTATCACCACTTTTTTTTTTTTTTTTGAGTGCGTAACTCATTAGCAACTCCTCAGTATTCACATGTAGCTCTTCCTTGGTGAACTTTCAAATTCAGGCTCAGTTCCTCCTATCACTTAGTGGGCATCGGAGCCACAAGCTTCTAGAGTTTGCTTGAAAAATGTAAACCTATTAACTTTGGCTTAAGCAAGATCAGATTAAGAATGTAAATCTGCTGCTAAAACAAATATATAACATAGTTCAAAGTTTAATAGTAATAACTTATTGACTATTTAACCACAGTTTCTGAAGCATCTTTTGGGTCTTCAACCTCGTGAATCAGGCACACTAATATAAATCAGACTTGGACTTGATCCTCTTAAAATATACATCAGAGGTGCTAAGAAAAGCACACAAGTAGCATGTCACAGGATAGAAAATGGCAGCAACATGAGAGCATAATATAAAGTGTCATGGGCATTTGAAGGAGGAAGGCATTATTTCTGTGATGACCAGGGAGGTGGCGTGTAAGAAGGAGTACTGAAGATGATGCGTGGGCATGGGAGGTGGGGCACACGAGAAAAGAGTGATTACATTGGAGCAGACAGAGTCTTTATGAAGTGGAATGGAGGGAAGACGTGCGCAGAGGCAGGTCGGACACAGCTGCACGAGCACCAATCTTAGGAATTTAGAACTCTTCAAAAGAACTCGGGGGCCGCCAAAAGTTTCTGAGCTTGCTGCTCGTAAGTGGAAGGGCAACACGCTTAGCTGTGTGCCTGGGCAGCTGAAACAAACAGTAGAATAAAGGATGTTTTCATAGGGAGAAACTCAGAGCAGCATGGTGACTGCAGCCATCCCAAGGTGAAAGTAATGTGCCTCTGATCTAGGATGGGGTAGAATGAACGGATGTAGGTGAGACATTTACAGTGAAGCGAACCTGACTTCACAGTTTATTGAAACTGAGAAGCACAGGAGAGGGAGACATTTTTTAAATGGAACTAAGGTTTCAAATCAGATTAACTAGAAGGCCAAAGAAGGAGGAGTAAATTTATACAGGAAGCGTATAAGCTTGATTTGAAGATACTGAGTTTATAGTACCCAAATTCATCATATTAGGCCTGCAGATCTTGTCGTTGAAAATGAGAGACAGGGGCTGAGGTAAGTGGGACACTAAGACAGAGGCTTAGAAGTCATTCCCTCTGGGGGTGTCATCCTTGTCAACAGTGAGGACATCCCGCATGGAGCAGACATTGCAAGCTTGGTGGGAATGAGTCATTTAACATGTTTAAAAATTGTTTTAAATAAACCAGCATTTTCCAATCAGAAGATTGTACTTAAAGTATTAGTTTTTAAAATAAGATCAAAAGATATGGGGACTTCCCTGGTGGCTCAGACGGTAAAGCATCTGTCTACGATGCGGGAGACCCAGGTTCGATCCCTGGGTTGGGAAGATCCCTTGGAGAAGGAAATGGCAATCCACTCCAGTACTATTGCCTGGAAAATCCCATGGACAGAGGAGCCTGGTGGGCTGAATTGTCTGATTCACCACCATCTCCACTATTCCCCATCATCTCCTAGCACTTAATATTAGACGGAAAGTGGATTAATAATTGCCTAGGGCTTCAAGACAGGAAGGACGGGCTGCAGGCTTATGGCTAAGAGATCTGGAGTTTCTTCTGGGGGTGATGAAATGTTCCAAAGTTGATTGTAGTGATGGTTGATCAACTCTGAATATAGTAAAAACCATTGAACTGTACACTTTAAATGGGTGGATGGTACAACATGTGAGTTGTCTCAGCAAAGCTGTTTTGTAAAAATGCAAGAAAAAGGAACACCAGTGGCTATTGTCCTTGCAGTGTTGGCTTTCTTGTAGCAGAAAATACTTCTCTGTTAGTGTGTCTCGATCAAAAATGGGGGAATGAAAGACGGACTGAGAGGTCCATGTATTTCAAGAAAAACGGGAGGGAGTACATCTCTTTGTGGTAGTAAAGACTTTTCTACGGGCTAAGATGCAGACACTTGGTCTCTTTATTAATATACATTACCTTCCTAGCCACTGAAGGCATGTGGGTGTTAGGGAAATAACTGCTCATGACCAGTTCTCCGAGATCCACCCACAACTAAGGAGAGAGAGAGAGGAAAAGCAGAGAAGGAAAAGGAATACTCAACATGATTGATACAAGGAGAAGCAAAGAGGCTAGTATATTGGATGCTGGAAGAAGCTTTATCAAATGCTGACAAGAGTTCAAGGAGGATGGAGACAGAGAAGTCAGGAGGTTACAGGACCATCCATCCAGAGAAATGGGGCCAGAGAGATGCAGATGCAGATGACAAAGCATTCAGAACACCTAGTCCTGAAGTTAGCAGTGTGATCAGATCAGCACAGTCCAGATTATTTGTTTTCAAATTAATTCATTTGTGTTTTGAATTGTATATATGATGAACCAAGGTCACCCTAAATTTTATTCTCTCCTTCATTAAATTCTCCCTCAGTCTGAAACCCCAGATTTGTTGAAGCCCTAATGTGGATGATATCCAATTCCCATATCTGCTTGAACCAGAGAAAAATATGTGTTGTTGTTGTTGTTTTAACCCATGGCTTCTCACCATCGGCTCTGTTGTATCTGGGGCTGGATAATTTGTTATGTGGACTGGGCTGTGCATCACAAGGTGTTTAACAGCATCCCTGACCTCTACCCTCTGGACACTATAGCACTCATACCTCGATACTGCCCACAGAATCATTTCCAGCCTAGAACCACTGAACCACATTTATCTGTTGCTGTATTTGAGTCCAGGAGTTATCAAATCCCCTATGAATATGCAGTGGAGGTGAGGAATAGATAAAGGAATTAGATCTGGTAGACAGAGTGTCTGAAGAACTGTAGATGAGGTTTGTTACATTGTATGGGAGGCGGTGACCAAAACCATCCCAAAGAAAAAGAAATGCAAGAAGGCAAAGTGGTCGTCTGAGGAGGCCTTACAACTAGCTGAGAAAAGAGAAGAAAAAGGCAAGGGAGAAAGGGAAAGATATACCCAACTGAATACAGAGTTCCAGAGAATAGGAAGGAGAGATAAGAAAGCCTTCTTAAGTGAACAGTGCAAAGAAATAGAGGAAAACAATAGAATGGGAAAAACTAGAGATCGCTTCAAGAAAATTGGAGCTATCAAGGGAACATTAATGCAAGGATGGGCACAATAAAGGACAAAAACAGCAAAGACCTAACAGAAGCAGAAGAGATTAAGAAGAGGTGGCAAGAATACACAGAAGAACTGTACAAAAAAAGATCTTCATGACCCAGATATTCATGATGGTGTGATCACTCACCTAGAGCCAGACATCCGGGAGTACAAAGTCAAGTGGGCCTTAGGAAACATCACCATGAACAGAGTGAAGGTTATGGCAATCCAGCTGAGCTATTTCGAATCCTAAAAGATGATGCTGTTAGAGTGCTGCATTCAATATGTCAACAAATTTGGAAAACTCAGCAATGGCCACAGGACTGGAAAAGGTGAGTTTTCATTCCAATCCCAAAGAAAGGTAATGCCAAAGAATGTTCAAATTACCACAAAATTGAGTTCATTTCACACATTAACAAAGTAATGCTCAAAATCCTTCAAGCTAGACATGAATCCTTCAGCAGTACATGAACCAAGAACTTGCAGATGTACAAGCTGGATTTATAAAAGGCAGAGGAACCAGAGATCAAATTGCCAACATCCATTGGATCATAGAAAAAGCAAGAGAATTCCAGAAAAACATCTATTTCTGCTTCATTGACTACGCTAAAGCCTTTGACTGTGTGGATCACAACAAACTGGAAAATTCTTAAAGAGATGGGAGTATCAGACCACCTTACCTGTCTCCTGAGAAACCTATATGCAGGTCGAGAAGCAACAGCTAGAACTGGACATGGAACAATGATTTCCAGCCATGGCTGGGAACCCACTGGTGCTGCCTCCTGACCAAGCACTCTCACCAAGTGCTCGCATCCCTGATGGGGTTTGTGGCCCTGTTTATTACCATTCTTATGTCCAGGTGTGGGCCTGATTCCCTGTGGAAACCAGGGCTTCCATCACAGGGATTTTCCCTAAGCACAGGGTTAGGATCAACGTGGTCAGTAAATGTGCAAATGAACATTTTTTTAAAACACCAAAAAAAAAAAAGGGAAAGGAATACGTCAAGGCTGTATATTGTTACCCTGCTTGTTTAACTTCTATGCAGAGTACATCATGTGAAATGCTGGACTGGGTGAGTCCCAAGCTGGAATCAAGATTGCCAGGAGAAATATCAACAACCTCAGATATGCACATAATACCACTCTAATGGCAGAAAGTGAAAAGGAATTACGCAGCCTCTTGATGAGGGTGAAAGAGGAGAGTGGGAAAGCTGGCTTAAAACTCAATATTTAAAACTCTTAAGCTCATGGTATCTCGTCCCATTGCTTCATGGCAAATAGATGGAGAAAAAGTGGAAACTGACAGATTTTCTTTTCTTGTGCTTCAGAATCACTGTGGATGATGACAGCAGCCATGAAATTAAAAGATGCTTCTCTTTGGAAGAAAAGCTATGACAAACCTAGAGAGTGTATTAAAAAGTGGAGACATCACTTTGCCGACAAAGGTCCATGTAGTCAAAGCTATGGTTTTTCCAGTAGTCATGTTCGGATGTGAAAGTTGGACCATAAAAGAAGGTTGAGTGCCTGAGGAATTGATGCTTTCAAACTGTGGTGCTGGAGAAGGCTCTTGAGAATCCCTTGGACAGCGAGGAGATCAAATCAATCAATCCTTAAGGAAATCAACACTGAATATTCATTGGAAGGACTGATGCTGAAGCTTCAATACTTTGGCCACCTGATGTGAAGAGCTGAGTCATTGGAAAAGATCTTGATGCTGGGAAAGATTGAGGGTAAGAGGAGAAGGGAGCAACACAGGAAGAGATGGTTGGATGGCATCACTGACTCAATAGACATGAGTTTGAGCAAATTCCAGGTATAGTGAAAGACAGGGAAATCTGGCATGCTGTAGTCCATGGGGTTGCATAGAGTTGAACATGACTGAGTGACTGAACAACAACAAGCTTAAGACCATGCAGAGTTGGGAGAGCACCCTGAAAGATGGTGACCCAGAAAAGAGGACCAATTCCTATTTCACACAGACGGTGAACATGAGATGATCATGAGCAGGCAACAAATGAGACATTCAAGGCCTCATTTTGCTTTAGTTGATTCAGTGGACTTCGGCCTTTTGGTACTTGGTCCCCTCATTGGAAAGAGATAGCATTTTGAGGACACAAGACAAACTACAAGTCCACATGCCCCCTCAGGCTAAGACCCATTTCATGGCCCAGGGCCAAAGTGAACACAGGAGCTTGGAGGAGACCTCAGAATGTGCTCCAGATGAGAGTCAGTGCTGACTTCTAAGTGATGGGACTTGTAAGCCTGCTGCTAACACAGAAAAGGGAGAAGTGCAGGAGTGGGTTCTTTCTAGTTATGTCAAAAGAGGTCAGTGATGCTCTGGAGATGTCAGAGGGTAGCTGAAATGCAACTTGGTATAGACTAGAAAGTCAGATAAAGTTTACTTCAGATCCTCCCCCTTATAGGAAAGTCTTAGAAGGTAAAAGAATGTTTCTCTTGGGATAAGAATGTCTAATACAGATTAGATATGAAATGATGAGATCTTCCAGATTCCTCTTTGGGGTTCATGTGTGTTCAGGTTGGAAAGGCATAGAAATTTTATATACATGTGCCATCATTTCTATATTGATAAGGGAAACTGAATTAAGAGTCTTATCAACCTGGAAAAGTCTTACAACTTTATTAAACTAAGACTATTTCATAACAGGCTCGTATTCTGTGTCGTCAAGTTATGCCTTTCTGCCGTGGATGTTGAGTAGCTTGATTTATTATTAGCGATGGCTCCAACCTGCCTTGCACTGTAACCTCTTATTGATATATAACTCTGTTATCTCTGAGCCCAATGGTGGTTACTTTCACTGAGGCTGAAGGAAACCCATGCTGGTTTTTCTTTTTCGTCTCATATTCCTTAAGCCCTTGCTTCCTTCTTTCCTTCATCAACTTTTGTAGTAGTGACCTGGGCTCCCAAGTGCTGTCTGAGCAATGAACAGTGACTGGACTTTTGCTTAAGACCATGATGAGACTAGGTGTCCATAAGCATGCTTTCGTTCTGTTTCGTTTCAGGCACTTCTGGATCTAGCTGTTTGACAGCTGCGCTAGGAAACACCTGGAGTCACAGTGTGAACACCCGGCTGATTCTCCAGTACCTTGGTTCAGAGAGAAGACAGGTGAGTGCTTTGACAATGTTCTCTGACTGTCAAGGTCAGAGAACAAGATGTACCAGCAGTCTGGGTGTTCATCTTCTGAAAGCATTGGCCATGCTGTCTGTCCTGGGCCAACACTGTCAGAGGGTGGGTAAAGAAACCAGTCTCCCTACCCACCTCAATAGCAGTTCTAATAAACTGGGAAGATAAGTCACACACAAGGAAAAAAATACAAAAAATAGAGCGTTGACCCCTGATTTTTTGCCAATAGCTTGGTGAGTGACCAAGGTTTCTACCCCTAAGGGATCTCCAACACTCTACCTCTAAAGGGTGAATAAATGATCATTTCTCTTAGCTAGTATTTGTTAAGGGCTAGATTATTTGTGTATAAATTAAATAACGATGATGCTTTTTCTTGAGGTTAGGATGTTTTGAAATCCTTAGGCACACAGACTCTGCTAAGTGAATACACTCTTCTCCAGATCCTGGGTACTTTTGCATTAACTCATAAACCAGTAGGTTAAAGTACTGAATGATGCCAGAAATTATCCAAAAGGATAATGACTCTCTCAGAACTCTATTAATTCTGTCTATCCTGGACTCAATTCCCCACCTGTATCCAGAAAGGTTACTTTTTACATCTTTCTTAATTTCCCCTCCCACTCCAAAGAAAGGAACACCACAGTTTGACCCTTTCCATGAAAAGTTTCATAATTAGGAAGTTTATTTTTCCTGATATCTAACCTCAACTTTATCCTGCTATGTGGACCAGGCTCCATCTTGACTCTCCTACAAGCGGGAGAAAGAAGACAGGGGGATTATCCTGTTTTGTTGGATGGAGCAGAATTCAGAACCCAGACTTGCCCATCTTGCTAAATATATAACAAATCCAAGTTATTAACGAAAGAGGCATGAAGTATCATGATGGTGGTCCTTTCTGGAGAAGGTGGTAGGAAGGGAGTTGTTTCCCTTTACCTGCATTAAGTAAACTGGCTGTTTTTCAAGGAATCAGGAATCGTCAAAAACAGACATGAGTCTTTGCCTGTTGCAGACATGACTTTCTGAGTGCCCTTGGTTACAGACCAGAGACTTCTTAGTTTGCTCGGGACTGTGTAAATAACATTCCAGCTCGATGATTGAGTCGGCCATGTTCTGAGAAGATAGAGCTGCTTGTTTTCACTGAAGGGAACATTCTTGAGTGTTCAGGCCCTGGCCTGCTCATTACCTCAGTGATACCTTTTCCCTGATGACGTAAGTACTCTGGGTTCTAAATCCATTACTTCTCTTTCAGTGGAACATGTTAAAAAATGTTCCGGTAGAACCCAATAACCTTTGGTTTGTACCTTAAGTTATAAATCATGTTAAATAAACCCTGTTTACAGCCATCGGGGATACCATTAAGGATTGTCAAGCACTACTACCTAAACTCTAATTTGAGAAAGCAAAATTGCTTGTGTGCTTTCATTTTCATGGATCCTTAACTTTATGCCTTCAAAACTTGCAGTTTATCTCTGTTCTTGATTTTAGATGGTACACACAGATTTTTTGATTCAGTTTATTGTATAGGGTACCATGGATTCCAGGTTCCCAGATCCCAGTTTTAGTAATTCTACTTAGCTATTAGTAAATAAAGAGGTCAGAGCCACATTTTTCTTTTCCTTTTGTTTTAGTAAATTAACTAGTCATTTCTAGTTTGTCAGTGTCAACAGGAAGTAGCAGGCAGGCTACTGTTATTTGGTGAGTGGAGGGTTTGGGTGGCTCTTGGTTCTTGGCTCATAAGGTCAAATGCAGGCCACTAGTCACAAGAACAGAAAGCAAAGCAGGGATAGATCAGTGACAGTCTATCAACTCCTATCCTATTAGATAGGTCAGCAGCGTTATCTTAATCTACAAAGGACAACTTGTTACCATCATTACTAATCCGTCGAGTGGACTTAATGTTTTTGAATCATGTTTGCACACAATAATCGGAAATTAAAGTAAAATATGACCAGTGTTAAAATGGCCAACCCAAGCAAAAGAATGTACATTTAATTAATTTCTAGAAATGTATGTGACTTTTGGGACCAGTTGTTAAATGTGTGGCCTAACAACCAGGATAAATGTTGGTACTGAAAACATGTCTCTATTTGATGACCTTATCTTGCCTTAGCAAAGGGGGTACCTAGTGATTCACTGAACCTTTCCTGTGATCTTACTTCCCGATCAAGTAGAAAAGCTGTATGCAAGCCAAACTTTTTCTGGGATATGGGCACAAAATAACATTTGAAAGCCACCTCTTAAGGTAATTGCACAAAATATTTCCTTCTAACTCAATTTAGGAGGAGAATTTGCCTGGATCATTCTAGTACGGGCAAAGCCATGGAGCACCAGCTACTTGGGGAAGATACCAGGATAGCTTTTTTTTTTTTTTAATGCACAGGTAGAGGCCACTAGACCAAAGGATCAAGGTTATAGAATAAGGATTATGTTTTATCCCCTTTCTATGACACTGAGCTCTACAACAGGGCTCTTGAATGTGAGGCTTAGTCTGAGACCACAGAGCTGGAAGGGGGTCAGGTCAAGCTGAGCAGATCCGCAAGCCGATTAACCCGAAAGTTGAATTGTATAGTCCAAGGCAAGGAGTCCGCCATGGGTGATTATTTTCTTTACACCCTGGAAACTTTGTAAAATTATATAACCAGGAAAGAAATCTCCTTATCAGGGCACAAGCCAAGTTAATTCTCTTGTTTATTCTGCTTCGGGGTTGCAAAAAAAAAAAAAAAAAACCCTTTTAAGAAGCTGGGAAACATTTTCTTTTGGACTAATTTAGCTTTTTTTTCCATTTGACTTTTATTTACTCTTTCCCTCCTCTCCTTCAATCTTGCCCCACCCTTTTTGCAGCATTTTTATTCTTACCAAAGACATATCCTTAGAGTTAAAATGGCCTCTACTAGGTGTTTTGGTTTTGTTTTTTTTTTTTTCTTTTTAATGCTCAAAAATATGTTTTGGTCTACTGTATGCATGGCGTGGGGATGCAAAGAAGTAGAAGACACAGCTCCTGCCTTCAGGGTTCTTCCAGCCTAGTACAGGAGATGAACCAAACTGCAGTGAGTCAGTTAAAAAGCAGACTCACACTGAGGGCCTGTCACAGGCAGTGTTTGATGTGTGATCTAATACGTGGTTAAAAACGATAACTGCTTTGAAGCCAGAGGAAGGTGAACTCCTCGGAGGCACGTTCGTCTTTTCAGGAGAAGGTGGAACTTGAGTATCACTTTAAATCATCATTTCTCAAGCCCTGGCTGCACCTCCCACTCACCACAGGAACATTTACAAAATGCCAACGCCAGGGCTGCACCCCAACCAAGTAAATCAAAATCTCTGCTGATGGGGCCAAGAGTTGGTGTTCATTTTATTTATAACACTCCCTCCAGTGCTTCTACTGTGCAGCCAAGGTTGAAAATCTCTGCCTTAAATAGATCAAATTAGGTGAGTGAAAAAGGAAGGGAAAGATGTGGGAGGGAAGTCAAACAGCAAAAGAAGAGAAACAGAACGACAGGTCACATGTTCAGAAGATCCGGGCTGAGGTTTGCCTTTTAACAAGAGCAGAGGGTTTGGGTCACACATTCATTTGATACACCTTTATTTAATCACCTCTTGTCTGCCAATTTGTGTGTAAGATGCTAGGATTCAAAGTGTAAGTGGATGTCCTGTAGTTGTTCACAGATAAACATCTAAAGAGAACATGCTGTACCAGCATCATGCATCCGGTGAGCATAGAGGAGGTGGCGGCTGCTACAACGAAGGAAAACCATGAATGAGGCAGTGGCACCCAGAATGGATTGGCTAAGGACTACTTTGGGGCAGCTCTTATAGTAACCAGGTGCCTTGTAACAAGGGACTGGAAAAGTTAGAAGGAGGGAGGTTATACTTGAAAGAATGATGAAAAAACTTGATGAAATATTCATACTATTTCTCATCAGATCCTCATGTAGTCTGTTCATACAAACCACATATGGGATTATATAAATTTTTAAGTGCCCTGGAAGGAGTAATGAAGTAAATTAATCCCAACTAAGCTTCACACCCCCTTGATGAAATAAATATTATGACTCTCTTATTTCAACAAATTGGAGAGAGGTAACTTTTTCATATAGGAGGTTTATTTAAATGGACTTTATAATAATATTTTCATCTTCTGCTTAGAAGGCACTCTGAAGTTTCAGAACACTGGAGGGAAGAGCCTAAAGACCAATCCAATTACTCAAACTCTGATTCTTACTTGAATCCTTAGGCTTTTTTGAAGTCCCTGGTTATTTTGCATCTTGAAGGTATTTGGTGTTTCCTTTCTGGTGACGGAATTCTTCACTCAGTATCCATTTTGTGTTTTGAAGGACTCAAACCCCATCACTGTATAGATTTTGTAATGCATGCATGCTCAATCTTGTCCAACTCTTTGTGACCCTGTGAAGGCTGTGACTGAATCTTAACTGTGTACCCTCAGAGGCAAGACAAGTGCTTGACACTCACACATTCAATGCATGTATTTTGAGAAAGAAAAAAGAAAAAGAAACTCCTTATATCCACACATGAATGCAGTCTTGAGGAAGAAGGATATACTGCTTATTTAGAATCACTCTTCCCCACAGAATTTGAGTTTTCCACTGTAAAAGTTCCTTTAAATTGTTAGTAATAGTCATTTTTAAAGATGAGCATCAAATCAATTCAAGCAGATACTTCTATAGATATACTGTAAGAATACTGAGTATAGGAATATCTTTTTGCAGAACCCGCCTGCTGGGGGCTGTCGGAGAGTGGGAGCCAGGCTTTCCTTGAAATCCTAGTTGGAATTCCTTTGTGTAAGCAAGCCAGAGGCCTAAACACAGACCCAGGCGGAGCACAGGAGTCCTGCAGCTGCTCCCAGGGAACAGGCAGCCAGGGGACTTTGGCCTCTGGGAAGGATAAGAAATCTTTGCTGCTCTCTTCCATAGGTCTTAAGTTCTCTACTCTGTGGTTGGAAAGGCTTAATGAAGGACTGAAAAACTGAAAGAAAAGATGATAAATCTTTTCTCCCAGATAAACTGAAGGGCAGATTTGGGGCAAGAATGTCAAACATATATCCCTATTCACCCAAACAAAGACAGAGATTGGAAATGATGTTTTGCCTGATGTTAAGTCAGTTTTAACTTTTCAACTTTCAAGTCAGTTTTATAAACCTTTATGAACCTCTACCTTTGTAGAATGGTCCAGGGCACTCATCTTGTTTGTTCCTTTATTTTCTGCCCCAACTCATTTGCTTTTCTTAAGCAAAGAGACGTTTTTTTGTTGTTGTTGTTTTCAGTGGTGACTCGATCCAGCCAGAAGAGAGGTTTGGCTGTCCTGCAGAGGTGGGAGAAATGTCTTTTTAAGCATAAATATCTGCAGAAATAGCAAAGGGCACAGAGAATCCCAGCCAAGTACATTGCCATGGGTATAAATGTTGCCTCCCTTTCAGAGCCCCTCATGTGTGAAGTCTAACCCACTGCTCACACTCTTCCATCGGAAGTGTTCTAACAGCTATTGAGAATCTGGGAGAATGTATGAAAGGGGACCCCAAAATAGGGACTTTAAAGAGGATTCTTTTTTCAGGTCACCAGGTAAGTGTATTAAAATCTAAGGAAATCGCACCTTAAAGTAGACAGTAGCAGCAAATGAATGCAGTGAACTAAGACTCGAGGAGCAGAAAGACAGGTTCTGACCTAGAAAGGGTAACTCACATACCCAAGTGCACACTTCCTGTTTCTATCTTCACGTTCGAAATAAGAATATAATTATCTTTCCCACCACTTAACCAAAAAAACGTAAATTCCATAGGGCTCCCTTTGAAAAAAATCAGTGTGCTCCCAAAATCACTCCTTGTGAATGGGCTAAAGTAGAGAAAACTTTTCCCTTTTCCAATGAAGAGGTTCCATTGGAAACTGACAGTTTAAAATGTACTTTGCACAACTGCCCCCAGGCTTCTGATGGGGGTGCCCCTTTCAGATACTTTGTACATGAAAGACCACAGACCTCTGCTGAGGAAAAGTGCCCATGTCCCTAGGAGATTTTGAGCCACTTGAGGTCAACAGAAGTTTAAAGAAAAATCAAACCAAAGCAAGAGTTGGGGAACCAGCATAAAGTTTTAAATGTCTTTTTTTTTTTCAGTCAAATAGAGTTGCAAAATTAATTGTTGCCACCCTTTAAAAAGGGTTAAAATACCATTAACACCAGAAAGTAGAAAGAATACATCTGTGAATAAAGAATACTGCTGTAAATTGAATACATTTGTTTTTATGAAAGACTTAGTACATGTCTTCATTTCTCTGTTTGAGGATCACAGCCTCTGACGGTCAGGGGCTGAATGAGGGGTCCAGTCACTGAGTGCTTAGGTAACTTCCCCTGTGATGAACCACTCATTTCACCGGTGTTTTGTTACCTCCGTCATTCTCCTCCAGCTCTGACTAGTTTTATTTTTACGCACTGTCTGGCACCAAATCTCCTTATTCAGTGACCCTCTCAGCTCTAGCTTGCCAAGTAAACCAGAGCAAATAGGTGAATGAGAGATTTCTAGAGAAATCTCAGCTGTGGCAGGAAGTAGAAGAGACTCAGGGTTCTGGAATCAAAACTGAAGGCCTCACTGTCAGGCTAGGGAAACAACAGAGGAAACAGCTACAAGCTCTCATGGACAAGGCAGTGACCTGGGAGTCAAGGATGCTGATGATTAGTTGGCTCATTTGAAAATGAAGGTTGGACAGGATGTTGTATCTTAGCCTTGGCTGGTTAGCTATAGAAAGTGAAGTCGCTCAGTCATGTCCGACTCTTTGCGACCCCATGGTTAGCTATGAGTGAGGGAAAAAACTGGGTTCTTTGGTTAGGAGAAGCAAAGGAGAACGAAGGATTCCGTATGTCTATAAAGTGTAAACTGATTTACAAATGAACCAGCACTTTCACTAGAACAAAACCATTTAGAATATGACAGAGTCCCTGTCCTGAGATACCCTCTAGGAATCATCTCATCCAGTGATTATCAACTACAGTGAGAGGGAGGCGTAAGAGGGAGGGGATATATGTAAACTTACAGCTGGTTCACATTGTTGTACAATTGTACAGCAATTGTACAGCAACATTGTAAAGCAATTATCTCCCAATGAGCAAAATAAAAAATAATAAAATTTAAAACAAGAAAACAAAATCCCAAGTGTTCATTAACAGTGAAGATACCTAGGCCCTGCCCCTAATGACCACTCAGATAGGGCAAGCACTTTCAGTGATTCTCACAGGAGTGGTCTTCAGACCCATAGTCTATTCTAGTCCCTTCATCAAACGGTTAACAGTTAGGGGTGACTTATTCGGTATCACACAACTAGTACACAGTAGAAATGGAACTGGAGTTAAATTCTCTTCACTTCTAATTTGTCGCTATTCTCACTTTGCCAACTTTTAGTAAGAAAAGTGGGCAAAAAAGTCCCCAACCCAGTCAAATTACTATGTTTGCAGGCGATGTGATATTTATATTCCCTCTGATTTTCCGTGGTGTATAGAAAGGTTCTACAGAACTCTGCAGAAAAATATTTTTGAAAGGTACCATCCCACCCCACATTGCAATGAATTATCAGCCTTTTAAATGCTTGGGCCCAGGCATGTGAATAAGTGACTTTTTCCAAGTTGAACCTCACCATGAGTGTGGACTTCTCAGTTGAATGACTTACAGACAACATCCTGCAAACAGGGCTGACTTCTCTGCCCCTCTCCTGCAAATGGTCTTTTGTGCTCGTAGAGGGTCACCCTTAAAATCTTGAGCTTCCTGTTGCCTATCTTCACAGGCTAGATGTGCTCAATGGTTTTTGAGTACTGGAATTGTGTGTCTAGTTTTCTCAACATGGGAGAAACTTCATAGCTATATTTTTTACGTGTTTGCGTCTTTAGTTTAAGAAGTCAAAGTGGGACAGAGAGAGCAAAGAAGGCAAGAAGTAGCCCATGTGGGGACCTGTTTTCTACCATCTTGGGGTCCCACTGTTTGGTCGTGAAAAATATCTTTTCTCCATTTCAGTGCGCTAGGCAACACTAATTTAAACCTTCTTTAATTTCCAGGAATGGAAGGAAGTTCTTTGTGGATATCAGATTTTATAATTCCACATGCATTTTTCCATTAACTTCAACAAGAACCTTTTAGTATACATCTCATCATCTTCCTTTTTACAAATAGATAAACTGGGCTGAGGATAATACTGTATATCCAGTAGTAGTATTGAGATTTGAAGCCAAGTTTGTGTT
The DNA here is from genome assembly GCF_003369695.1 of Bos indicus x Bos taurus. Classification (NCBI taxonomy): domain Eukaryota; kingdom Metazoa; phylum Chordata; class Mammalia; order Artiodactyla; family Bovidae; genus Bos; species Bos indicus x Bos taurus. The sequence continues at coordinate 74,049,069 of NC_040085.1, forward strand.
AACTCTGGAGCTTAAGTGTTTTTGGCTATACCATATTCTCTAAGATGAGGGAATTTATTTTTAATTTAGGAATGAAATGAGATGCTGGAAAATGAAGCCTTGTCTTAGTGATGATTCTTTTGGCTTGTAATGAATAGCTCTTGTTATCTTTCTGTCTGATTTTTCCCTGGAGATGGCTGGATCTTGAGTGTCATTGAGCTTACCTCCAAAGTTTACTGAATTGCATATTAGAACAGCACTTCTGCTCTGGGGCAGGGACATTAGGAAGTAGATGATGGGCTGCTTCTTGCTTTTTTCTCTTACTCTTGCCATTATTTGGCTTGTGACTTCTGGCACGTGACTGATTTAGAATGCTCCTTGCCCTGTCTGTGTACAGGATTTGAAAAATGTAGTTTGTCACACATATGAACCAAGGAGATCCAACTTACAGAACTCATTGTCTGGTTGGTTGCTGTGGATGGTAGAGTGTGCCTGCCTGAGCCTATGGCTCTGCTTCTCTCCCAGGGATCTGCGTGGTGCGATGCTGGTTTGCCTTTCAGTCTAATTGGAGCAGCAAATGCGGTGGGGCTTCAGACCCTTCCAAAATCTTAATGGCTTGTGAAATTAGGTGTAGGGGTATGGGAAGCAGACAAAGCATTTGCATGATGGAGATGTGAGGGGAAATGGATCAAGTATGTCTCTAGAATTCTATTTGAATATATATGTCTGATTGTGTGACCATAACATTTTATGATATGCTAAACATTATCTAATGCATGATTGGTTGTCAACTGCAGTTTAACTCATTGAGCATTCCTGATTTCTGCTAATCTAAGTAATTTGTGATTTTCAGTTACCAGAGTTGACATATTCACTCCTTCCTTCCCTCAACTTTTTCCTACCCTGTTGATCCTCTCTCCACACCCACCCCTCCAGTCACCTTCAGATTTTTAAACCAGTCAATGACTGCTGGCAACTGCCTTACAGTTCAAATGCTTGAAGCAGAGATTTTTCCACAGAGGGTCTCTTTCTGAAAGTTTCCCTTCTTGGCTTGGCAAAGCTTAAGAGTTCTGGCATCTAGGACAAAGAACATGTGTGCTGGAGTCTTGGACCCTTGTTTTATTGTTACCAAAGGGATCATGATTTGGCGAACACCTTTGGAGAGCCGAGCTACAGTGGCCCTACCCGTGCCTACTTTCTGAATCCTCGACTCAGAACTGGCAGTGAGCGACTGAGCCGAGATCATGATCCGTGACTCCAAGTAACAGAATTCCCTGCGCGTCACACTTCCAGAAAGAGACGCATCAATATAAACCTGTAAACGTTAGAAGTGAGGCATCTGGCGTGTCGGGAAGGGATTGAGCACAGATCACCCAGCACAGCCCTGACTTTCTGGTTGCTTTGCTCAGTCTTCTCAACCATTTATTGAGTTTCCTTTGTGCCAGTCACTCTCGTAAGTACTTTGTGGGCATTTTCTTGGTCAAGCCTCACAACTACTCTATGAGAGAAGTATTACTTGGTATACTTTAAGATGAGTGTATTGAGGTTTACAGAGTTTTTTAAAAACTGCTCTGAATCACATGGCTTCCAAGGGGTGGTCCCCCTATACATACACACTCTCTTCGCTGCAGCCCTCTCTTCTTAATCATTATCCTATATTGAAAATGTCACTCAGTTGTGTCTGACTCTTTGTGACTCCATGAACTATAGCCCACCAGGCTTCTCTGTCCAAGGAATTCTCCTGGCAAGAATCCTGGGGTGGGTTGCCATTCTCTTCTCCAGGGAATCTTCCCAATCCAGTGATCGAACCCAGGTCTCCTGCATTGCAGGCAGATTCTTTACCGTCTGAGCCACCAGGGAAACCCATCCTATACTGAACCCCGTGTTAATATAAGATCATTCATGCACACTCCTTGGAAGTAATTGCAGAACATTTCTCCAAACAGTCACTGTGGTGTGGCCACCTTCAATGTTTGAACCAGGAAGAATGATGCCTTCAAAGAACAGACTGAGTCTTTGCCTTGAGAGAGCTTTGTATAATAATCCCTAGTTAAATAATCCCTAATTATTTCCTATGATGATGTGGCTCTGGGTAGCTACAGAACACCCTTGAGGAAGAATGAGCTCCATGGGACATGTTCAGCTCCTCTGAACCTCACCATCCAGACAGGGGACAGCCTGGCCCTTCCTCTCTCAACTGCTAAGTTCTGGTCTTTCCAGCCAGTTTCTTTTTCACATTCTGATTTGGCTTCAGTGTTCTGCCATGTTCCATCAAAGCCGAAAAAGATAGTCTCTGTGGAGTCTTGCCCACACTGGAGACAGTCTGTGCCCACCTGTTCATGGTCTCTTCCGGTGGGAACCTGCAGGCCAGGAGGTACAGTGGCAGAGACATGCCTTCCCTCATGGATGATACAGCATGACATATAAGCCATCTCTGCCTCTTTACACTTCCCTTGCAAAGTCACTTTCCCCACAGAGTAGTCAATGCCATGTTTTACATTTACAGCCTTCCTGAGTTGTCTATTCCTCTCTGAAAACATTATTCTACCCCTGCTGAGGAAGATTCGGTCACTGTCTAGTGAAATGGGAAGACTCTGACAGTTCTGTGTTCTCTGATGGGGGCCTCCTTAAAATACAAGTGCAATAGGTCCAGTGTGGCCTCTTCCCCTTCCACAGGCATGCTTATACCATGCTGTTCTCTCTTGTTTATAGCTAGGCAGTATTCTTTCCAGACACACTGTTCTATATGGCCACACATGGAAACTTAGGCTATTCTTTGTGACTGGTCTCCACTTTCTACCTGTAACTAACCTTACATTCTGCGACTAACCTTACGTGTTTATAGCCCTCACTCTGAGATCCCTGGGACAGCCTCTGATAAGAGCATGTCAGCATTTCATCCCATTGCCTGGAGAAGAATAGTTCTTCCCAGAAGCCAGCCTTTAACCTATTAAACAGCAGACGTTTCTACCAGAGGCTTCATTTGTCTCTAGGACCCCTGTGTATAGGGAGTCTCATTACACGCTGTGGTTGTCCGAAAGCCAAGTATTCGCAAAGAAAACCCACTGAGACAAGTTGGCTGAGCGACGGCCATAGCATCTGTGAAGTTTTGGTCACTTTTTTTTTCCTTCTCCTAAAAATTGAATATTTTCTCTCAGTTAAGAAATGGTATACATTACAGCTTTAAAGTCTTTCACAATAAATCTTCTAGAGTCTGCAATTGTAATAATAGTCCTTTGTGTTTGCTCTAACCATAGACATGGATCCTCTTATAACTCTTCTCTTTTTATCTGGACGAGACCATTAAGTGCTTGACACTCCCCTTTCCTGCCATCCTTTCCTCCCTTCTTCCTTTTCTACCTTCAGATCTTTGCCAGGTAGATGTGTGTGCCAAATGCTGGGGATGTGAAGTCAAATGAGTCTGATTTCCCACCCCAACAAGCCATACAGCAGAAGGAAGATGCCTAGTAGAGAGTGACAGACATAAATATCAATATAAACAAGAAGGGACTGAGGGAACTTCAGTGGAGGACAGAGTGGTCATCAGCATTGGGACGCTCAGAACCCTCAGCAGCGAAGACATGGTCAGGGGAGGATTCAGAGGAGGGTATCATGTTTAAGACTTGAAAGGCATATCAGTACTGGCCAGGTAGGTGGGAAAGAAGGCTGAGGAAGCTGTGTGAACAAAGGCTCCAGGGTGGGAACTGCAAATGGTCCTTCTTTAGTGCTGTTGGGGAGAGGATATGGGTGTCTGTGCAATGGGTAGGGGTGGGGGGAACTGAGGCCTGTGTAGAGAAATAAAGCAAGGAAAGATAGGAGAGATTAGACTTGACTCTGAAGGCTTGGAAGCCCCCATGAGAGACTTCCAGCAGGGCTGTGACATCAGATTTATACTCTGCAAGGTGCTCTTGAGCAGGAGTTTACATATGGGTTTGGAGGCGTTTGAAATAAAATGCAAAGAAATGAGGGCCTGAATGGGAACAGTGGCCACTGAGATGGAGAAGAAGGAAAAGAGATGCAACGACTAGGACGCAGGATCAACAGCATTCTAGCACAGTGATTGGCTCTGGAAGGGGGTTGGAAGGAGGGTCGTTTCTGATATAAGTGAGTAAATGAGGTTATTGTTCATCTACTCACAGACTGGGCCAGTCCAGGAGATGAGCAGGCCTGGGAGGGGGACAAGAGCTGGCCTTGCCCAGAACACACGCCATTCCCTACTTATGGGACAGAGTAGCAATTTCCTCTCTTTCACCAGACCTCAGTGACTGCCGTCAGGATGGAGATCAGAAGGGATTTTTATAACTGTGCAGAATCTTAGGTCCAAATGTTCTCTTCCCCCTGCTGACCCTGCACCATCTCTTCCAGCCCATCATTCCCTTCTTCCCAATCTTCAGTGCTATTTCCTTCTTTTAGAACCCTGGTTTCCATAAAGAGACAGTGGTCATCAGAACGTGCAGGAAATGAAGTTTAGAAACACATGCTGGGGAAAGTGAGGACAGGTGTATCTCCTGCTCCAGGGAATTCTGGCAAACTTCAGGTCTAGGGGTGTAGAATCAGTAACCAGTTTGGAGAACTACCAGTTTAGGCTTCAAAGTTTTGTTTTTTGAAGATCCTTATCTGCAAATTGGGAATCAAGAGGCCCTGCCTTGTTGGGTCCTGCCAGTCAATTGCTTCTTCGCTCTCAGATACACTCCCTGCCTTTCCTCTGCTCAGGTTAGTACCACAGGGAACTAACCATGTGAGCTGCCTTTCCCAGCTCCCTTTCCATTGATTCTGCTTAGTTTGGGGCCCTGGAGGGAGAATGAAAAATATGGGAGAAGCCACACATTTCTGCCTCCCTCTCTCTTTTTCCAGTGATGTCTCCAATGACCCCAATTCCTCCTCCGTGATCCCTTTGTATGGGCTTCTAGATGGTGCTAGAGGTAGAAAACCCATCCATGCAGGAGATGTGAGAGACATGGGTTCAATCCCTGGGTCAGGAAGATTCTCTGGAGCAACCCACTCCAGTATTCTTGCCTGGAGAATCCCATGGACAGAGGAGCCTGGAGGGCTGCAGTCTGTAGGGTCGCAAAGAGCTGGACATGACTGAGCAACTGAGCACAATCCCTTTGTGGACCCAGCTCTGTGAAGAGCTGGAGATGGGCAGCTCTATCGTCTGAGCCCTAACAACAGCACCCCTTCCTTTGTTAATCCAGCCCTAGGGGTGACGGTGGCTTCTTACTCTTGTTAGTCTCTATGTTGCTTCACTGTTCCTTATTCTCCTTTCAAGCTCTTCCAACACATTTGTAATTAGTTCTCAACATTAAACTCTCTCTCTTAAACTACCTGGGGTGAGTCCCATTTTTCTGATGGACCTTGACTGCCATGATCTACATTAGCTCTTTGGTTAGCACATGGATATGAGACCCTAAATCATCTCCATTGGTTCTGTTCCCCAGAGGGCTCCTCTGTCTGCCATGATTCTCCAGTCCTGAGAGTTGGGTTCCTGGACTGGGCTGTCTTAGAGGGCAAACATTTTGTGCAGTGCTTCTTGAATGGCATGAGAAAAGGAGTTCTCTTGGCTCAGTCTCCTTCCTGTGGGATTTTCCAAAACTTTCCAGATGTATCTAAGCTCAGGAAACATTTTAATGGCTGGAAATAATGCCTCATGGGGGCTTGGGGGCTTGAAACCCACAGAACACCTAAAAGAGGTGTGTTGAAATATTTCATGGCCTGTATGTACGTATCCAGACCCTGCCTCTCCCTTGTTGGAAGCCTGGCAGGCTCCCTTCCTTGTCGTGGAAGAGGAGTTGGCATTCTCTGAATGCACTGATGTCATGGAGCAGAGGAGCAGCTCTGAAGGTTGGAATTCTATCCAGGAAGGACAGGATGATTAAGTGGTTAACTATGTAGCTGGATACTAATTCAGATTCCACCTCTGATTCTATAAGGAGAATTCTATTATCCTCTTCTAAGGCCAATAATAATGACTATAAGATTGATCTGGTGGTGGTGGTGTAGCCGCTAAGTCATGATTGACTCTTGCAACCCCATGGACTGCAGCCCTCCAGGCTCCCCTGTCCGTGGGATTTCCCAAGCAAGAATACTAGAGTGGGTTGCTATTTCCTTCTCCAGGGGCCTTCCTGACCCAGAGATTGAACCCAGGTCTCCTGCATTACAGGTGGTCTCCTGCATTGCAGGGAGATTCTTTACTGACATGAGGGAAGCCCCATAAGATTGATCTGCTGCTGCTGCTGCTAAGTCGCTTCAGTCGTGTCCAACTCTGTTCGACCCCATGGACTGCAGCCTACCAGGCTCCCCTGTCCCTGGGAGTTTCCAGGCAAGAGTACTGGAGTGGGGTGCCGTTGCCTTCTCCGAAGATTGATCTAAGTCATAATAAATCTTTTCTAAGGCCACCATTACCAACTTAATGAATAGGAGCCTTCTGAGATTCTCAGAGGGTGGGCATCATCCAACTGCAGAATACATTACTGATTTTCTCCAAACAAAAAGCTGAGGCTTTCACTGTGCTTTGTTGCCTACATGTCTTAACAGCTTTCAGAAGGGACTCTGTTGGGGGATCATCGTTATCTTAAAGCACTCATCAAAGAAAAATAGAAGTGGGGGTGCTATATTTGTGTACCTTCTCAGATTCTTCAATATTGGGCCAAGAATTAAGAGAGTAATCACTTCTAGTCTGTGGGGGTGAACCCCCCAGAAATTGCTAAGAGGCTCTTACATACTGCTGGGAATATCTGAAACTCCATCCTTTCCAATGACTCTGAATCCAACCCCATATTGATTCATCTGGGCTGTGTCCAGGAAGTTCCCAAATTCTTTAACACAGTAACCACTAAAGAGGATGCTTGTGCGGTTATTTGATGACGCACAGAATTTTATAGGTCTTGGGGTCAGATATATGTTTTATATTAGAAGAGCAGAATTTTAATGAAAAGGAAGCAGGTGGTGTGCACTAATGTGAAGAGAGTTTCTGGTGTCTCTGACATGTCCAGCATTGTATGGTGGTGTTACTTCTTTCTTCTAACCAAGTTTCTTCCATTAGCCTGCAAAGGAGCTGATAGAATGAATAATAGCCCCAGACACACCGTGGGAGAACTTTTACGTTTTATTGCATCAAAAAGCTAGGATGATTTTTTTATTCTCTCAGCGATTAAAATTAATTCATAGTTCCTAGCCTATAACAAAGATACATACATAGCCCTTTGTCTTCACCTCTAAGTACCTAGAAAAAAGATTCTCCATTGTGAAAACAGGTAATGATATTTTAGAATTACATTCTAGCTTTGTTTCTAATTAGATGCGTGATCTTGGGCAGAGGACTCTGAGTCACAGGTTCTTCCATAAAATAGATCTAGAAGATGAGGCAGTGCCATGTTCTACCTCAATTACTATTTTGTACAATGGGAACATTCTTCATTATTTATGGTAGGGCTTGCCACACTGCTTGTGCTGAACCATGGGCTACAACCCTAGGACTCTGCACAGTTCTTAATATTTATTTGGCTAATGACTTCCTCTTGTAATGTTTCTTGACCAGTGGTCAGAGGAATACCTCTGGGAATCCACTAGTAGAACTTGTTAGCATTCAGATTTCTGGGCCGTCCTAGACTAAATCAGATGGTTCTAGATATCTGCATGTTTTATACATTGCCCAGGTGATTCTTAGATACACTGGGTCTAAGACCCACTGCCAGCTGATAGCACATGGTATCCTCTGTAATATGAATCACTTTAACTCTTTTTACCCTTTGTATCCAGTCTGCAAGGTCTTAGCTCAGGATCTACCACTAACTGGATGACTTGGTCACACGTTTTCATCACTGATGGCTCAGATGGTAAAGAACCTGCCTACAGTGTAGGAGACCTGGGTTCAATCCTCGGATTGGGAAGATCCCCTGGAAAAGGGACTGGCTACACACTCTGGTATTCTCACCTGGAGATTTCCATGGACAGAGGAGCCTGGCAGGCTACAGTCCTTGGGGTAGCAAAGAGTCGGACACAACTGAGCAACTTAAACTTTTCATCTCTCTAGGACTGTTTTCTTATGTATAAAATGTGGGGGCTGGAGTATTAATCTCTAAGGAATCCTTGGGTTCTAATAGTCTATGATGGTAGTTCTCTGGTGACTTGTTAGAGTTCCGGAACCAAGCTTAGCAAATCCTATTTCTTGAGTCCCTACTATGCCCTAGGTATTGTGCAACTTTTACATATTCTTTATTTTTTTCTTCACAGTAACCTTTGATATTAGCACTATTATATTCACTCTTGACACTTAAGGAACTGAGGCTGGGAAAAGTGAAGCAGCTTGTCCAAGTCTGCTTAGCTAACAAGGGGAACCGCAGTGAACTGGGATTAAACTGGGGTCATAAACACATGAATAGTTGCCAGAGTTGCTGTGCCCCCCATGACTTCGAAAGGCCTGGGGCTTGTCCAGCATGCCTTTCACTCACTCTGCGTTCTACTATCCCAGCAAAGGAGCCTGGTGTTGGTTTCCTTAGATGTTTACTTGGCCTCTTGCTAAAGCATTTGCCTTTCCTACTCAGTAACAGTGAAAAGACCTTTAAAAAAAAAAAAAAATCCCAGGGCTGGAAACATTTTGTTTCCTACAAAAAGAATATTTTGCAGCCAGCTCTGTGGTCGAAAGTATTTTTCCTGTGGTCTAGGGATGGGTTGGATCCCATCTCTTCTTGGCCAGTGTCTGAGAACTTAGCCCATGGCTTCCCATCAAGTCAGCACACAGTACGTTGTGTTTTTTAAAATGAGTGTCTAGTGATGTTGAGTGTGTGCACAAGTGGACGGATCCGTTTATCTGGGTGTATAAGAATGTGTACATGTACCTCTGGCCTTTCCATGGCAGAGAGAACCCTGGAATGGTTTTCCACATGCTGCACACATCAACATAGCTTTTAAGGTTTCATCACTCACACGACAACCAAACAAATTCAGATGCTGACAAAATGAGAAGAGAGTGATATGTGAGCCTTATGTGGATTTGCAAGTAATTAGAAAGCCAAGGGAATCTGAGATTTTGACCTGTCACATTTCTTTCCACTTTCAGATGTTCAAAATCAAGACCTGGGGCTGGTTTTATTAGATGGCAGGGTGGTCTGATGGTGATGGCAGAAAACATGAATTCTGAGATCCGCCACCAGCCTGGCCGCTTGTAAAGTTCAGGACACTGACCTTTGCCCATTCTTGCATAAGTCACTGCTTCTCAAGGACTGCTTTTTCCTGTCTAAAAACATAAATTAAAAAAAAAAACACACAAAACACAGCTGTATGCTTCAAATAATAAAAGCTCTTCCATGGGAGATGAATCTCGAGCATTCCAACAGAATTTGCAGATAAGAAGTATTACTAGTACTAGGTACATTTTCTTTATTCATAATTTATGTGCTTTCAGTAAAATGTTGCACTGTGTGGTAGTGCCTAGAACTTTCTACCCTTACTTTCTTTGCTCAGGCTGTATTACCTGCCTGGAAGGCCCTTCATTTGAAGAAATACTACTTGTCCTTTATGGTGTGGCTTGGATGATACCATTTCTTTGCATTTGTCTCAACCACAAGGCTCTCTGTCTTCCCACTGAGTGTGGTTTTAGGTAGTACTTTCCTGCCACATTAGGCGTTCAGCTAAATTAGAAGGCAGGGCTGACTCACTCCTAAAGGTCCCGGCACAGTGCAGAGCAGATGGCCAGTGTGTGTTTGTTGACTCAAATGGAATTGACTTCTCCAAGCATGACAAGCTACTGTTTGTAACTTCATAATTCTCTGGTGTGAGTCCTCTATGTAGCTGTCCAACTGGGGACATTTTGAAAACTCAAGGCATCATGGCTATCCAGGGAGAAAAGTTGTAGTCACGGGATTTGGGGGTACCATTTGAAGAAATAAGCAAATCCCAATGGTGGAAGGAGTTATGAATCCTATTGTGTTTACAATTTTTGAGAGGGGGAGATATTAGGGAAGAATTGAGGGGCTATTGAAATAGAAACTAAGCCATCATGAGTGGTTCCCTTGAGAAGGGCAGGGATTGAGATAGAAGTAGACCCCATGCCCAGGTTGAAGCATTGGTGACATTGGCTATAGAGCTGCCCCTACCCTGGGATGCAGGAACTGGCCCATCCAAGAGAGTCCGTGGGAAAGGATGACCACAAAGAGATCAGGGTTCACCAATGGGGAAAAGCTGGCCTTTGCTCCACTTCCTCACAGAAGGCAGTAGAACTATTCTCACGATAGGGTTGGGGTGGGGTTGGGGTAGTGGTGGTGATTTTAGTAAACCAATTTTCCGATGACAAGCATGTTTCTGTTTTTACCCCTTAACAATGAGACAACAACCCAAATAACAGATCCCTCAGTACATTGAAATGCCAAGGCTAAATGAACTGGTGGAATTTTGTGGCTTTGGCTCTTGGCTTACAGGCGTATCCATGCATTAGGGCCATGGCTTGGCAGTAGACAAAGCGGCTGTGTGGGTCCATAGGGAGCTTTCTGGCTCTGTGGCTTTCTTTGATATGCAATTGAACTTTGGCAAATTTTCCCTCTCAAGTCTCTGTTTATGAGGTTCAGAGGTAGATAGAGACTCTCATTACGGAGCCCAAAGCTAACAGCAGACTAGAACTACAGGATATCTTCCCACTTTCACACTTTGCTTTCAAGGGTAAAGAGCTGGCCCACAAGGCTTACAACAAAGGGACAAGTTAGGGGTAGAGACTGCTGAATTCTCTTCCCAACTTCATACATCTCTAAACCTGTAAGCTTGGCCAGAACTCTTAAATTTTCTTTCTTTCAAAATGAAAAAGATCTCTTGCTTGTCAAAGGACCAGTAAGATCATCAATTTACTGGTTTTCAATGTAGCTGTTCTTAACAACAACAGCTAACATCAAATGCTTAACCACTTACATGGTCCCATGTAATTATCTATTTAGTCATCACATCTTTGTAAGATAGGTACTATTATCCTCATCTTACAGATGAAGGAACCAAGGCACGAAGAGGTTAGGCCATTACTAGTTGTTGCTGTGCTTAATTATTATTCACTAAGTTAAGGTCCAACTCTGCAGGTATATCTTAAAATTGACTGGCTTTCCTGAATCCATTTCTCCTCAGATTTTATCACTGGGCCAGAAATAATAAAATTATTGGAGTTAATAGAGTTAGCATTCTTAATTGCTGACTCGCCTTAAAGTGTAAGTAGTCTTTGGCCATGTTCAAGTTACATCATTCTTATATTGAGAAACCTTAGAAATTAAGACTTTGGAAAGTGATCGATTTGGTGAACAAGGGGGATTATCCATTCTATTGAACTTGTACAGTAAAGAGAAAACAAATGTGGTATTGGGCTGAGAAGAATTTTAAAAATTGAAAGTAGGGATTCTATTTAAGTGCCAAGAGCAAGCCAGTGGACTCCAGGGAGGCTGAAAAATGAGGCTGTATGCCATGGTTTGCATCTAGGTTATGGCTGTGCACCTTCTTTCCTACTCACTTCTGTAAGAAAGAGCCTTTGTGGGGTAGCGTTTGTGCTTTCTATAAATGCCCCAGGGAATGCCGATGATACCATTAACTGTCAGCCATTTTTGTAACAGGCATATGATGAGAGCTATACAAACTTTATCTTTACAATATACTATGAGATGGGTTTTTACAGTAACACTATGAGATGGGTATTATTACTCTGATTTTACAGTTGGGGAAATAGGCTCTCTGAAGCAAAAACAACTAGTAAATGGTGGAAAATGGAGTCAAACTCAGATTTAACTCTGAAGTAACTGAGCCCTGATTTTCTATAAGGAGACACCTCTCTTCCATTTTCAGCCTGCGCTGTATCCACTGGCTTGAGGTCTGGCCAATGGTGGGATCACGCACTCTCTGTAAAGATGGTTTGCAGCAGTCAGTTTAGAATCAACCTGGGACTTTGCTAAAATAATCAGAGTTGCTACATTGGGAGAATGTAAGTCCGGCACTCTTGGTGGCCATCTTTGCCACTATCCAGAGGGAACCTACTTGGGAATGACAGTGAAGTCAACCCAGAGGGAGACAAAACCAAGAGACTCCATGACGGGGAGAGGGGGAAGTTCAGAGGTCATCATTTGAGGCCCTGGATCCAGCTGTGCCTGAGGTCACATACCCTGAAGATTCCAGTTATGTGAGCCAAGAGGCTTTCTTTTTATTTAGTCTCAGTTGCATTTCTGTGACTTGCATCTGAATAATACATGCATTAGATGTTCATAATTGTGTACCAATGTGCAGCCAGAAAATTCTAATAAGGAGAACCTTTATTATTAAAGGGGCTTCCCTGGTGGCTCAGACGGTAAAACATCTGTCTGCAATGCTGGAGACCCGGGTTCAATCCCTGGGTCGGGAAGATCCCCTGGAGTAGGAAATGGCAACCCACTCTAAGACTCTTGCCTGGAAAATCCCATGGACAGAGGAGCCTGGTAGGCTACAGTCCATGGGGTTGCAAAGAGTCGGACACGACTGAGCAACTTTACTTTACTTTTACTTTTATTATTAAAGTGGTTTATACCCTCCCATTAGGTAGAGACCAGTCCTGATTATTCAGGCCCACCTTCCATGTTTCTAGATGATTCTACTCCTGTGCATCTCTTCTTCCTCCTTTTACATTTGTTGAACCTCTCACTGGTTTCCTTTCAGACTTTTTCTTATTCACCTCCACTATTCTAGAGAGAAAAAAAGGCGTGAAACTCACATTCAACAGCTTTTCTGGTTTATGAGGCTCTTTGAAACAGTTCAGATAAAGAGTAAGTTAAAAATAATGACTTAAAAGCAATTAAAAAATCATTTTGAGCTTTTAGTTAGCCATGGCTTCTTTGCTACGTACGAAGTTTTATGGAAGTACTTGATGTCATTTCTTCCGTGATAAAAATACATTTTCTGGTTTAGTTTCACTTAATCATTAATGATAGGCTGTAAAATATTCTTTCCAGTTCAAAAGTGGCATCAAATAAGTAGCTGAGATTAGTAATAATTTTGGAAATGTGGTCATTTAGCAAGCTGGCATTTACTGAACATCTACTGTGTACTGGACTAAGCTCTGGAAAAAGCAAAGATGAATAAAACATAATGTTCAAAATCTAGCTGGATCGGCAAGGCTAGGAAACACTGACCATAATGTAGTGTGACGAGCAGGAGGATAGTGCAAGCATTGTACGACTGGTCCTGAAGAGGGGGGGACCAGGCAGGACGGATGCCAGACCATGGGCGAAGGGGCTTCTGCAGCACCCCCTCCCCCGCGCCAGGCAGTAACCCCTTAGTACTGGATCACGTGGCGGGGGAGCCTTGGGCTGGTGAAATAGTGGAGCCCTAAGGGCCTTAGGAGCCGCAGATATTTGCCAAATGACATGGCAGTATTTCAGTATTTTAACAACTGGAATGGCCTGAGGAAAAGCCTGGGAGTCATTCTGTGATCAAGGCCTCTTAAAATAGAGGGGAGGGAAGAATGACAAAGAATGCGGAGACAGGAGGTGACTTTTGAGCTGGTCTCTCATGAAATTCATTCAGGTAAGAGAGATCAGCCCCAGGTAAGGGATGCCTGACATCTTTAATTAGCAGAGTTAGATTGGGGAGTGATCAGGAGGGGAGGAGTTAAGAGGTGAAATCAGTGAGTTGGGCCAGGTTGAGAAGGACCTGCCCAAGAGTTTGAAAAGATACTAGAGAGCCAAGAATGGATTTTGAGAAATTAAAAAATGTGATAGTTCAATGGTGAGATCCTTTGGTTTATCTGCAAAGGGTCTTGCTTCTCTGATGGAGAGAGAACACTCATTTTAAGATTAAATGGATATATGATCCATATGATCTACAAGGACCCCTCTTTTATAGATTGATCTGATTAATCTGGAAAAGCTAGAAGTACAGGGCTTTATGCCATGAAAACCTTGGACTGCCATTCACCCTGAGGCAAGGGGCTGGGAAGCAAGTGTTTTCTCCCTGTTATCTTCTGGATCCCCAAGGCCTTGGGTTACTTTGGCGCTAACCATTTAGCTTCTTATGGGTGGGGACCTCATCATATTCATTTTCATTTTCCCTAATGTCTAGCTTAGTACCTAGGACATAGGACGTACTCAGTAAATATTTGTTGAATTAGTATAACATTAACAAAGTCATTCAGTTCTCAGCAGCTGTTGCTTACACTTATTTTAAATATGGCTTTATTTAATTGCAAAGTATCTATCCTTTTTAGGTCCTGTGTTTTTGTTCTGGCATGATCTACTTTCAGTGGCATTCAGCTACAGTCTATGCCACTCAACAGGAAATTTCTGGCAACAACAAATTGCATATCCTGGCTAGATTGCTGACTAAGTATGGCAGAACACTCACTTTCTCTTTAACTTGACTTTCCCTATCTGTATGAAGGAAAGAATGTTTTTGCTTATTTATTCTGAAACAGGAAACATAAAAGTAATGCTTGCTTGTGGGGGAAAAAAGCAAGCAATATACATAGTAGAAGGGAAAATCTCCCAGGGGTATATAATCTCCTCGGCTTTTCTGTGCATATATTAAAATATGTGTATGCTCACAATATCATCCATACATCATGGATAATCTTTCCATGTAAATATAGTTACTATCCTTTTTTTCACAGTAGCATAGTATTCCATGATAGGGATATATAGAAATATAGGCAAGAGGATGGCAAGTGGAAAATTCTTAAAGAGATGGAAATATCAGACCACCTTACCTGTCTACTGAGAAACCTGTATTCAGACCAAGAAGCAACAGTTCAAACCTTACATGGACAATAGATTGATTCAAAATTGACAAAGGAGTATTACAAGGCTATATATTGTCACCCTGTTTATTTAACATCTATGCAGAGTACATTGTGTGAAATGCTGGGCTGAATGAATCACAAGCTAGGATCAAGATTGCCAGGAGAAATATCAACAACCTCAGATATACATATGATACCACTCTAATGGCAGAAAGTGAAGAGGAACTAAACACACTCCTGATCAGAGTGAAAGAGGAGAGTGGAAAAGCTGGCTTAAAACTCAACATTCAAAACACTAATCTCATGGCATCCGGTCCATCACTTTATGGCAGGTAGATGGAGGAAAAAGTGGAAACTGTGACAGATTTTCTTTTCTTGGGCTCCAAAATCACTGTGTCCAGTGAGTGCAACTATGAAATTAAAAGACACTTGCCTTGGAAGCGTATTGCCTAGACAGCATATTAAAAATCAAAGACATTACTTTGCTGACAAAAGTCTGTATAGTCAAAGCTATGGTTTTTTCAATAGTCATGTACAGATATGAGAGTTGGACCATAAGGAAGGCTGAGCGCCTGAAGAATTGATGCTTTCGAACTGCGGTGTTGGAGAAGACTCTTGAGAGTCCCTTGGGCTGCAAGGAGATCAAACCAGTCAGTCCTAAAGGAAATCAACCCGAAATGTTCATTGGAAGGACTGAGGTTGAAGCTGAAGTTCCAGTACTTTGGCCTCCTGATGTGAAGAGCTGACTCATTGGAAAAGACCCTGATGCTCGGAAAGATTGAAGGCAGGAAGAGAAGGGGACAACAAAGGATGAGATGGTTGGATGGCATCATCAACTCAATGGAACATGAATTTGAGCAAACTCTGGGAGATAGTGAAGGACAGGGAGGCCTGGCGTGCTGCGGTTTATGGGGTCTCAAGGAGTCGGGCACAACTTAGTAATTGAACAACAACAGGCAAGAGGATGATGACATTAACATGATTGAAATGGTACATTCCTTAAACTCAAAATATTTAAGCATTTTTGTTTTTAATTATTTAAATAAAACAAACAACTTTGATCTAAGCTAGAGAAGTAGCATTCAATAGCTTCACTTCTGAAATAGCTGGCAGTCTACTAATATTTGTCGCCATTCTTTGCTTCATTGTTAACCTTGCCTAACCCCTTCTAGCTAGAAACCCCAAAGAGCACAGTAAATGTTATACAAATACTCCATAAAAGTTGTTCTTTACTGATCTGGACCGAAATGGATCTTAAAATATAGTTGGTTTTTTTAATGTCTTTTAATAGGGCTTGCCTTAATTGGTCCTCTCTCTTGATCCTGATTTTAAAAGGAGATGATGGCTCAGAAAACTGCTCCAGGTCACCAAATAAATCCAAGCTCAGAACAATAGGATTCCTTTAGGCCCATCCCCCAAGCTGTCCCCCCAAATCACACTCTCCATCACATGACTTCTGTGAGCTGGAGATTCTGCAGCTGTTTGGAAGAGAACTAAAATCTCTGCTCTTGGGTTACTGAACCTGGCTTTTGTTTTTTTGCTTCCATTCTTTTTTTTTCTTGCCTTTCTTCCTTTGGTGTCCCAGTTTTTATAGAGTCCTGGCTGGCTCCCCTAGAGATGAATCTGCCTGCCTGTGTATAGAGGAATCCACGGTGTCATTAGGGGAGTTACCTCTAACCATTCTTCCTCATTGCTAATAGAGGAACTCTGAGCGCTAAGAAAACGTCAATGTGTGGGCTCTTGTCTATGCGATGAAAGCTTTTGTCCCATAGTAATGAGGCAGAGCTCTCGTTTACTTCTAAAACATGATTAACTCCTTGGGAAGGAGGGGGAAAAAACAGAGTTGTTATTTAAGATGGTGCCCTGGGGGAACAAAGGAGAGGCTTTTCACATTATTGTACCTCCTAATTGGGCCAAGCCAAGGTTGCTGTGTACCATTCCAGAAGGCAGTTCCCTGCTTGGTGGCGGGGACAGGAGCAGAGGGGTGACAGATTGAAGCTGACATTGGAAAGGCATGGAACCAGAAAGAGCTTAGGACTTTTTAAGGCCAAATCTTCTGGACTTGCCTCCCATCCCACCTCCAAAGGGCCCCAAGGGAGAGAAGGGAGCTTTGACCACCCACCACCTCCCCTAACCCCAGCTCCCACTCTGTGGTCCCTGACATCAAGAGTTCCCTTACCCAGAATTTCTGGGAAAGTGCTGGTTTGCTTTGTTCCTCACAATTCTATATTTATTGAATTGTTTATAGTAAACAGGCATTATTAATATAATCAGGGAAACATAAAGAAAGCTATATTCATAGTGTGGCAGGGGAAAAGAGAGAGAAAGTCAGTAGTTTGGTAGAACTGGCAAATAATTCCTTAGTGCAGTCCAGTCAACATTAAAGATAAAAAGTTTATTTGGGATTAGGATACTTTAAAAGGTGCCTAAATTCTTAACAGAGCTGATCATTAGCATGAAGACCAAAAAGGAAGACTAAACACCCTCACCTCCTTCCTTTAGGGGCTCCATGCCAGGCCTTGCTGGACCCTGCAAAGCATCCTGTCCAGATTTCCCAGCCCAGAGAACATCTACATTAGACAGTTTTCTACCCTCTTGATGGTCAATATTCATCTGTATTCTTCAGGGTCGTGCATTTTAGGCAAGATTATCTACTGACTTATTCTGGAGAAGTTTCTCTGCCTGATAGAACACACTGTAGGTTTACCTGAATGTCTGATTCCAGTGAGAATTTCAAACCCTAACAAGTCAGCAAGAGAGGGAAAATTTTGACTAGGGACCTTTGGCAGCCCCTCCAATCAGATCCCATGAGTGGCTGCCTAGTGAGTGCACTTGTTCTCAATATTGTATAAATAAAAGTTTTGGACATGGACATGGGCAACCAGACATGCCCCTCTGTTGATCAGTCGACTTTCATGATCTACATCTCAACTTCTTCATTGGTTAAATGGGATAATAATAGCATTCACCTCGTAAGGTTGATATAAGGATAACCTGTCTTAGGACAGTGCCTGGCACATAACAAGAACTTAATAACTGTTAGCTCTTATCACTATAATTACCAAGTCTGCCAGGAGTCCTGATGTTTAAAGTAGGCCCCAAATGGAAATCTGATGGGTTCTCAAAGAGATCAGATAGTTTTAGACTCCTTCCAAATCTGATCCGGTTGCTATCAAGCTCTTCTTCCCACGTCCTTTCTAAAGCCCTTCTCCTGCAGATTCCTATTTCTTGAATTATTTCAGTCTATGAACCTATTTCTATAGGTTAAAAATACCTTAATTTTCCAACAATATGTAATAAATGCACCACTTTATATCTAGTGTAAGATTTAGATAGAGTAACATTAAAAATACAAAAGACTAAACAGACAACTCCCAATTATGCCCTAACAACACCAGAGAGAGTTATTATATGAAGTTGCAGCTTCCTTCCATCTGATTGAACTTGTTGCAAAGACTGGTTCCAACTAGACTGAGTTGAAGCCCTAAAGGAAAGGATAGGAAAGGTACTCTATTGTCTCTCTGTTACACCCATGAAGTCATCTGAAATCCTGTCTTGTGTTTCCTTCGTGTCCTTTGCCCTTTTTTTCACTGGAGGAAGGCTTTAGGGAAATAGTAAGAATGCTGCGGTAACAGAGGGAATTAATTTGACCCTGCTCTGAAGAAACAGTGTGTTGACTCCCACTAGCAATAGTTTCTCCACCCTTCAGAACAGGGCAAGGGATGTGGTCCATTACACAAGCCAGTCCCACTTGACCAGCCACTTTTGGAGATGTCAAGTCCAGAGTTCAGCCTCTCTACATAGAAACATGTTGCCTTCCTCGAATCAATTCCTTTGAGACTATAGAAAACCCCGTGTGGCCCAAGCATGATGTAACAGGGATGTGTGCTTCAGAATTCAAGACACACCCTCTGAGTTCCTGGCATCTTTTTTACCATAATAATCGCACAGTCACAGCCTTCCTTCAGTGACCCTTGCAGGCCAGAGTTCCCTTGGCTGTGTCTCCTAGCAGACTCGCGACAAGAAGGGCCAGCTCTGCTTCCTCTGGGTCTGTGGACAGTGCTAGGAAGTCAGGCCTATCTCACCAGGTGTTCAGAGAACTTAGCATTTATATCTGGACAGAGTTCCTGTGCATCTTATTTTTATGGTCATTTTTATACTCCTGGTTTATGGTAGAGAAAGGGAATTGGTTTTTGTCACTTGAAATTGCCTGTAACAGTATTTAGTTGCTTAATTAGAGCCAGATTGAAATTTCCAAATTTCTAAATTCAGACAATGCAACAAGCACATACTTGTTCATACTTGAAAGTTAAAACCAGTAATACTTATACCAACTTTTGATTTTTAAAAGAAACATTAAAAATAAAGTTTAAATGTGGTATTTGATGGCCATGAACTTGCTAGTAATACAAACATCTCTTCTTTCTTTAGCAGCACCCCACAGCAATACTAACAAATGATAACACTAACAATTTCAAAAAGGGTTAGAAATATCATTTTAAACCTAAATGT
Source organism: Bos indicus x Bos taurus (assembly GCF_003369695.1). Taxonomy (NCBI): domain Eukaryota; kingdom Metazoa; phylum Chordata; class Mammalia; order Artiodactyla; family Bovidae; genus Bos; species Bos indicus x Bos taurus. The sequence goes on from NC_040085.1 coordinate 74,068,285, forward strand.
ACAGTGCTGTGGCCTGTGTATAAAACTGTACATTAGCCTTATACACATAGACCCTCTTACATGGGCCGTAAAGTAAGCAAAGGCAAATAGATCATGGAACTAATTCTTTAGCCTTCAAGATAGGGAAAAATCACTAACCTTCCTACATTTTTTACCTGCTCCCCCACCACAGTGGAAAGAAACTTACATTTCTTAGGTTCTTATGATGTGCCATATTTTCCATTCATTTCATTCATCTCACTAATTTTCACAATAAGCCTATGAAGCTGATATTACTGTGCTCATTTTAGACATAAAGAAAGTGAGAGGTAGAGAGGTTAAAATGCCCCAAATCATACAGCCAAGATTTGAAGCCATAGTAACTAAATTCAAAGCATCTTACATTTTGTAATAATGATGATCATACTTGGCCTCAAGCCACCTTTTTTCAGTCCCCTGAAAGGATAATTTAAAGATAGTTAAAAATTATATTAACCACTGAGAGGAGCTTTTAGGTGTATGGTAATCTTATATGTAGTATGTGCATAAGTGTATGTGTGTGTGTGTGTAACTGACCCTCAAAGCTGATATTGTGATAATACCACCAATTCACTACCCAACTGGAGATAAAAGAACTAAAGCTCACAAAGAGGGCCTCCTCTCTAATGTGAAGGTTTGACCACTTAAATCTCCACTCTTTCTCATGATCTATCTGAAATTATTTCCATTTAATAATAATAAAAATGGTTAATCCCAAAGGGCAGGAAGATTAGGTCTCTTTGAGACATCAACAGGTTTCTACAAGATATTAGAAGACAGGAAGTGATGGAAGATTGACAAGATATAACTGAGGAAACTATAAGCCAAAGTATTCTCAATGTAGTGTAACAGCAGAACACTTAAAAGATTTCCTGGGACTTGGAAGCACCAGACATCACAGAAAGCAGAGAAGATGAAAACAGGAGATTGGTTGAAAATTTTACATGAAATATAGGAAATAGTTGGACCACCTGTCTCATCCTGAGAGCCAGGTGACCAATCTCCAATCCAAGTTGACGACCAAAATTTATTTTGGAGAAAATGAATTAAAGAAGTTTTAGACTTAGGACTTCAAATAAAAGTGGAGGACAAAGTGGGAGGCATTGCCTAAAACAAGGGATTACACCTGTCAAATGGTGAACCTGAAGCCCCTTTCTCTGCCCTGCTTCTAGAATGTAGGAACTAGACAAGAGATTGGGCAAGTCTTTTCTGTAAATACCAATCTACCTCTGAGAAGATATCTCCATGTATTGACATTTATAAGTCCCCAGTGAATCCCACCAGTTTACCATATGCACGTTATTTCTAATTATAGTTTTAGAGTAAATTTTATTTTCTATTATATAATTTAAAAATGACTGGACAACCAAGGATCACCCAACTCATAGAATGTACCTCACACAAGAAGGCAAAAACTAATAAAAAGAACACTGAGGAATTATAGATAATACAAGATTTAAGGGAGGAAAGTCCTTACTATAATTAATATCCTCAGAATTAAAAATTATATAAAAACAAAGGTAGGATGTGTTGAATTAGAAATAGAAGACAAGAAAGAGCTCTTGGAAATTAAAAATATGATGGCTGACATAAGCTCAATTAAAGAAGTAGAAGATAATACGAAGTGATATTATCTGAATTATGTGTAAGCATTAAGTTGATTAAAAACAAAATAAAATAATCAGTTTTCTAGAATTGTGAAAATAGGGGGAGATAACAAAGACAGATGTTGAATCAATGTTTAAAAATTTGTCTTGGGAGACTTAACATATAGAATGGCAGAGTAAGGCACTCAGGCAACTTGCATCTCCTCAAAAATGACAAGAACATTGATTAAACTGTCAAAATCAACTTTTTCAGAACTCTGGAAATTACTGGAGGCTTGGAAAATCTGGCAAATTTTTACTCAAGAAAGCCAGGTGAATCTCAGTAAGAACAGCAAGATTTGTGGCCTTAAACTTTTACAAGTTCCACCATTCTTTCCCCAGTTGTGTAGTAATCTTGAAAGCCAACCATCTCACAACTACAGTAGCATTGTATTGCAGCTTGGAAAGGTTTGGAGGTCCCTATAGCCCCACGCAAGAGAACTGTCACTATTTGACCTGACTCAGAGCTTGGTCTGTGTGAATAGCCCTACCCTATAGGCTGGTGGCAATTGTTTACATCATGGCTGCCTAAGGTGTTGTTACCTGGTAGAGCTCACAAGAGGCTGACCAAAATATTTTAAAGAAAAAAATTGGGTGATGAGATATCCATAAGGAGTTTTGTAAAAGTCCTACGTATACCAGGCTAGAATGCCATACACCTTGCTCATGGCCAAGAAGAACCCAAGAAGACCTTTAAGCTGTCACTTCTGGCTGACCTTGAGGCTCTGTGTGAACAGGAAGTGAACGTTAAGACAAAGCTTTAAATTCCCTGAATGCATGCCCCAACACACACACGACACACACATACACACAGCTTGGGAGACTTACTGATCCAGGTTATTTAGGGAAACCTGTTCAATCAAATTCAGTTCAATCGTTAATCACTAAGTGACTTCATTTACAAGGCATCCTCAATAAAATTATAGGCTGGCTTCCAATCAGAAACTCTGGAGGTCAGAAGGCAACAGAATGATGTATTCAAATTGCTGTCAATCCACAATTGTATATCCAGCAAAACTATCCCTCAAAATTGAAGAAATTAAAACACTCTCAGAAATACAGAATCTTAGAATTTGTCACTAGAACACCAAGCCTACAAGAAATACTAAAAGCAGTTCTTCAAGTTGAAATGAAAAGACTCTAGAGGGTAACTGGAATCCATATGCAAAAGTAAAGAGCACCGGTAAAGGTAAATACATAAGTAAATATAGAAGTATGAATGTGGAAGGTGTTTGTTATTTTTTTCTCAAATATGATTTGAAAGACAACTGCATAAAACCATAAATCTAAAGTTGTGTTGGTGGACTTCTAATGTATAAATATGTAATTTGCATAAGAGTAGTTGTGCAAAGGAGGAAAAGAGAATGGAGCTATAATGGAGCAATTTTTTTGTAAACAATATAAGTTAGCATCAGTCTAAACTAGATTGTTTTAAGTTAAAACATTAATAGCAACTTCCAGGGCAACCTATAAGAAAATAACTCAAAGTAGATAGTAAAAGAAACAAGAGAATTAAAATGGTAAACTAGAAAAATACCTAACATAGAGACATCAGTAATAGAAAAATAGAGGAACATAAACCACAAGATATACAGAAAAACACATAGCAAAATGGCAGACATATATCATGTCTTATCAATGATCACATTAAAAGTAAATGGACTCAACACATCAATCAAAAGGCAGAGATTGGCTGATAGAGTCAAAACAAACAAACCCCACCCCCATGATCCAACTATATGTTGCCTCCAATAGATACACTTTAAAGTCAGACACAAATCAGTTGAAAGTAAAAGAATGGAAATTATATACCGTAGTATTGCAGAGTACATCATGAGAAACGCTGGACTGGAAGAAACACAAGCTGGAATCAAGATTGCTGGGAGAAATATCAATAACCTCAGATATGCAGATGACACCACCCTTATGGCAGAAAGTGAAGAGGAACTCAAAAGCCTCTTGATGAAAGTGAAAGTGGAGAGTGAAAAAGTTGGCTTAAAGCTCAACATTCAGAAAACGAAGATCATGGCATCCAGTCCCACCACTTCATGGGAAATAGATGGGGAAACAGTGGAAACAGTGTCCAACTTTATTTTTCTGGGCTCCAAAATCACTGCAGATGGTGACTGCAGCCATGAAATTAAAAGACGCTTACTCCTTGGAAGGAAAGTTATGACCAACCTAGATAGCATATTCAAAAGCAGAGACATTACTTTGCCAACAAAGGTTCGTCTAGTCAAGGCTATGGTTTTTCCTGTGGTCATGTATGGATGTGAGAGTTGGACTGTGAAGAAGGCTGAGCGCAGAAGAATTGATGCTTTTGAACTGTGGTGTTGGAGAAGACTCTTGAGAGTCCCTTGGACTGCAAGGAGATCCAGCCAGTCCATTCTGAAGGAGATCAGCCCTGGGATTTCTTTGAAAGGAATGATGCTAACGCTGAAGCTCCAGTACTTTGGCCACCTCATGCAAAGAGTTGACTCATTGGAACAGACTCTGATGCTGGGAGGGATTGGGGGCAGGAGGAGAAGGGGACGACAGAGGATGAGATGGCTGGAGGGCATCACTGACTCGATGGATATGAGTCTCAGTGAACTCCGGGAGTTGGTGATGGACAGGGAGGCCTGGCGTGCTGCGATTCATGGGGTCGCAGAGTCGGACATGACTGAGCGACTGATCTGATCTGATTGTGATTTAGAAGATATATATAGATATAGACATATATTTGGTCATTCAGATAACCAAAATATATTTCTCCAAAATATATATATTTATGCTGCTGCTGCTAAGTCGCTTCAGTCGTGTCTAACTCTGTGTGACCCCATAGACGGCAGCCCCCTGGCTCCCCCGTCCCTGGGATTCTCCAGGCAAGAACACTAGAGTGGGTTGCCATTTCCTTCTCCAATGCAGGAAAGTGAAAAGTGAAAGTGAAGTCGCTCAGTCGTGTCCAACTCTTAGCGATCCCATGGACTGCAGCCTACCAGGCTCCTCCATCCATGGGATTCTCCAGGCAAGAGTGCTAGAGTGGGGTGCCATTGCCTTTAGTTTTTATTCGTAGTTCCTAACTCACAGGTTCCAAAACCCTTGGAATTTTCTGAGTGATAAGAACAACAGGAGCATCATTTGTTGCAATATTTTCTCTCTTCAGTTCAGTTCAGTTCAGTCGCTCAGTCGTGTCCGACTCTTTGCGACCCCATGAATCACACACAGCATGCCAGGCCTCCCTGTCCATCACCAACTCCTGGAGTTCACCCAAACTCATGTCCATTGAGTCAGTGATGCCATCCAGCCATCTCATCCTCTGTCTTCCCCTTCTCCTCCTGCCCCCAATCCCTCCCAGCATCAGGGTCTTTTCCAATGAGTCAACTCTTCGCGTGAGGTGGCCAAAGTATTGGAGTTTCAGCTTCAGCAGTTTTTGAAAATGCTTCAGAGCCATCACAGTGAAATGGGTTACTTGTTACTTATAACAAGCTGTTTCCACCACAATGGGGTTCATGTAATGAAGTTGACTTTTGTATAGCACCTAAGGATGGGTGCTAGTTGCCAGGAGAACCAATCATGAAAAGAGAGTGGGAACTTCCAGTCCCACGCCCTGATTTCCGGGGAGGGCAGAGGGGCTAGAGGTAGAGTCAACCAGCAGTGGACAATGAGTTAATCAATTATGCCTGTGTAATTCAGCCTCCATAAAAACTCAAAAAGAGAGGTGTTTAGAGAGCTTCCACACTGGGGAACCAGAACACTCTCCTATGCCACCATGCTGGGCTCCAAGCTCCACTAAGACAGAAGCTCCTTTGTTTGGGACTTCACCCTATGTATCCCTTCTTCTGCTTGTTGATCTAAATTAATAATAATAAAAGGAAATTTGGGGGATTCTCAAATGTGTACAAATTAAACACACACTCACATACTTCTAAATGAGCAACAAGTCAATAAATAACAAGGGAAATTAGAAAATACTTTGAGAAAATGAAAACAAAAATATACCAAAACTTATGAGATGCCGCTAAAGCCGTGCTTGGAGGGAAATATATAACTTATATACCTGAATTAAGAATTTTATTGTATGGACTTCCCTGGTGGCTCAGTGATATAGAAACTGCCTGCCAATGCAGACGACACGGGTTTGGTCCCTGGGCAAGGAAGATCCCACATGCCAAGGAACACCTAAGCCCATGTACCAGAACTATTGAGCCTGTGCTCTAGAGCCCAGGCGCCACAATTACTGAAGCCTGCACACCGTAGAGCCTGTGCTACGCAGGCAACAAGAGGTATCACTGCAATGAGAAACCCTCGCACTGCAATTAGAGAGTAGTCCCCACTCACAACTAAAGGAAAGCCAGCACAGCAGTGAAGACCCAGCAGAGCCAAAAGTAAACAGATAAATAAAATTATCAAAAAGAATTTCATTATATGCATATTCACCTCAATAAAGCTGATATTTAATATAGAAATAATGACCCATATTCTTTGACTATACAAATTTGCATGCTACCATACAGGAGTAGACACTAAATTCTCTCTAATTTTAGTATAAGTTGGAAAAAATCACTAATACTTTCAAACCACATATAAAGTGCACTGGAAAAAAACAAAAGAACCCTAACATGATTTTTAAAATATATGGACAAAAAACTAAGCTTATAATTAATTATATGCATGCTGAAGTATTTAGGGGAAAGTGCATGATGTTTGCAATTTACTTTAAAATGCAACAACATAAAGCTAAGATGGGTTGTTGTATAGATAAGTAATAAAAACAAGTATTATAAAATGTTAGTGGTAGAATCTACTTGTTAGGTTTATGGGTATTCACTATAAAATTTTTTAAATTTTGCTGCATGTTTGAAATTTTTCATAATAAAATGATAGGAAAAATAATAAACGCAAAATACCACTCTGACCTGAACTATTATGATTGCATAATTTACTAAGTTAATAGCCTATTGATCTGAAGAAATGAATGTTTTCTTTAAGGAGCAAGTTATTTTAGTTTATAAACTTTGGGAACCTAACGTATTATATAAACATTTTTAAACAATCGCCTCACCCAGAGAGATGTTATGAAAGAGCATAATGATACTCTGGGGGGGAATAAGATCTTGTAGCCTCAGGGCCAAACTTTCTAGGAGAATCTTCCCAGGGTCTAGAATTATATGTCATAAGGGATTCAGATCAACTTTAGATTTCTGCCCCCAGTTTCTGTCAGAAAAGTTGTGAAATAGGCCACATGTAGATAAATTAATAAGTTCATGCCTGCTCAAATACAGTGCCTTCTTCCACCTTGTCATTTTCCAGCACAGTATTACTACTACAGATCTTGCTTCCCTATTTTGAGAAGGCAGTTTAGACACCATTCACTTCTTTCTCTACTCTCCCCTCATAATCTTACAAAGCTGTTGGTACTGAGGCTTCAGTGTTCCATGGAGAGTGGTTTTCCAAGTGATGAAGCAGGTTCTAATCAATATACAATCCAGATATGTACTGGGACCTGGATCTCTGCCACCTTTCCCTCCAGCTCTCTTAACACAATGACTAGGGAATTCCTTTGAGGATCACTGAGTATGCTTCAAGCCACCCTGTTCCTGTGGCCTCCTTCCAGCCACAAGATCTTCCTGTCTGGAGCATTTCCGGCCCTTCTGTCCCTTGGCTTGGAGAGTTCAGCTCAACCTGGGGAAAGGACAGAAGACTCGAGGTTATCAAAAGCCTGTTGAATTATCTGATGCAAGACTGGCTGGCTTGTTTGCCTCCCTGGCTCTCTTCCTGGGCTTCAAAGCAGCTGAGAAAACAACCTTTTTCTAAGTCTTGGACAAGGAGGAAAATCTCAGGCATGAAGGATTTCTGTCGCAGACATTTGGCACAGCTAGAGGAAAGGTTTGGTTAGCTTGCAAAAGGTTTTATTAGCCCAGACATGCAGGCGAAATGAGATAATGGGGTCCCTGTTGAAGGACATTTTAGAATCAATGGGTTTGCTCCCTTCCTTCTCAGCAGGTCCCTTGTGTACAGATGTAAATATTAGAAGTGTTTAACGAGGACACCGCCGGTGAGTTCATCAACTACCACACAATCCTGCTGATCATGGGGGAGACTGAGATAGGGTTAAAAAATTAGCAAGCTAGAAATCTGTGGATGGATGCAAAGTCCTATTTCTGAGCTATCCAACTCAACCGTTTCTCACCCCAGCTTTCTTAGCTGAACACATTACAATGTCTTTGGTCCCTGCATTTTGTGGATGGAAAGAAAGGGATAGAAAGAAAGCCAGGCCTACCACCTGCCCCTGCAGGAAGAAACTGTGCTTACACTTTCCTTCTGCCAGCTCATTTTACTCTGCCCTTTGCCCCTGACCAATATGAGATTTGGGGTAATGGGTGGGAAAGGGAAGGAAATAAAAGAGAGGAAGGATTCATTAACAGTGTTAAAGGAAGCCTGCCTGGCACAGGAGTCAGAGAAGAGAAAGTGAAAGAATTGGTGCCAGCTAACCCTCAGCACACGGCTGCCTATTCATGTCTGCTTCCCTGGGCCACAAAGGCAAAACTCACTTTTTCCTAAAGTCAGGGCTCTTTTGCAGAAACTCATATACCCTGCCAGGACCAGAATTCTATAAAAGCAGCCTCCAAGAGAGCCTGTACCTAAGGTTCCTGATGTCTTTGTGCTGTCTTGTCCACACTGACCTTCCTGGCCACCCATAGAAGAGAAGGGTAGGCCGGGTTGCTCTGGAGGAGGGTCACACCTGTACTTTAAAGGGACACAAGTACTATCTCTAGAAGGTGTCACCATCCTGGAGGATGCTTGAGGTTCCTATGTCCAGCACTTTCTGTTCTGTGGCTCCTTTTCCACTTTCTGAGCCTCTTGGAAGTGGGATCAAGCCAGGAAAAACATGTGATGCTATAGCAAGCTGAAACCAAAGACTTGACTGTGGTTCTGCCCAAGCCAAGTCTTGGCAATGATTGACGGGGCAGCCTGCACTTTTCTATGTGACATAGTCTAAGTCCCCCAACTTTGGGGATGGGTTGCCAGATAAGCCTCAAAATAGGTATGAGTCAGAGCTTCAGAGAGTCACCATTTTTTTATATTTTATAATTGAGTTTCCGTTATGCATACAACATCATACTGGAGGTTGCTAGGACTAGAAGCAGCAATGATGATGATGTCCTTTGCCTTCAAACACATGGTAATAAATTCAAGGGGCATTAACTATAAAATGGTGGAGAAAACAGTGAGTGCTGTTAGAGAGGTTATAGATACAGTGTGATAGATTTGAGAGACGTTACCTCAGGCTAGAGAAATTGGCATGAGCTTTCTGGAAGAGGTAGCATTTTTACAGCATTCCAAGAGGAGGTAGGATTTGGACATTGAGACAGGAAGGACAAAAGGAAGATTATTAGTGTGGAAGCTTGTGAGCCTCTTAGTCAAGCTGCATGGATGCCCTTCTTTGTCTTGAACTGTGCAGAATCCATGCTGGAAAGCAAATGCCTTTATTTGTTGTTATGTATTCTGCCTCCTTGATGTCTTATCCCTTGGATGTGGATTTATCTATGCATGACAGATTAGAGGTTACCATCATGCTGGTTGAAAGTACAGACTATAGAACTGGTTGGCTTGGGCCAGAATCTTGTCTTCAGCACTTATAAGCTGTCTGCCTCAGAGGGCTATTGTGAGGAATAACATCTATTGGTTGTTTGCATCATCATTACTGTGGGACCCTTGGAAGGTCCTCCAGCCCACCCCAAACCATAAGACTTTCCACCATTTTTAGGTCTATTACTCTCTTCTGACAGTCTTACATTAAAATGCAAAATGTAAAGTTTCCTTAGCACTAGAAGGTTTAAACCAGCTCTGCTTTAGAGCAAAAGAGAATCAGCTGATAACTTATTTGCTTAGAGCAAAATAGGCACCTGAGTGGAGAGATATAAAGGAGGAGAAGAGATTCTGTACAGGGAGGCCAGTGAGCTCCAGGAGCCAACTTCTCCCCCCATGTTTTATTTAGAGTACCCAGGCTTCTGGGGTTTCACTTGTACACTGAGAGAAACCTTCACACATATACTATGGGGATAATGTGAGGAACAGTGAAGAAAATGTCCATCTGTCATTTTCAGAGACCACACATGCAAAGCACTGAACTGGGCTCTATGAAATGGAAGAGTATGGGATCAAAGGCAATGCCCTTGATCTTTGCAATCCCACTGAGAATTCAGAACATATTTCTAGGAAATAAATTGACGTAGAAATGTATAGCAGTCTTTTTTTTTTTGTCATCATAATGGTGAAAGTGATGATATTCCAGTTGAGATATTTCAAATCCTAAAAGATGATGCTGTGAAAGTGCTGCACTCAATACACCAGCAAATTTGGAAAACTCAGCAGTGGCCACAGGACTGGAAAATGTCAGTTTTCATTCCAATCCCAAAGGAAGGCAATGCCAAAGAATGCTCAAACTACTGCACAGTTGCACTCATCTCACACGCTAGTAAAGGAATGCTCAAAATTCTCCAAGCCAGGCTTCTGCAATACGTGAACTGTGAACTTCCTGATGTTCAAGCTGGATTTAGAAAAGGCAGAGGAACCAGAGATCAAATTGCCAACATCCGCTGGATCATCGAAAAAGCAAGAGAGTTCAGAAAAACATCTATTTCTGCTTTATTGACTATGTCAAAGCCTTTGACTGTGTGGATCACAATAAACTGTGGAAAATTCTGAAAGAGATGGTAATACCAGACCACCTGATCTGCCTCTTAAGAAATCTATATGCAGGTCAGGTGTTGGAGAAGCAACAGTTAGAACTGGACATGGAACAACAGACTGGTTCCAAATTGGGAAACGAGTACATCACGGCTGTATATTGTCACCATGCTTATTTAACTTATATGCAGGGTGTATCATGAGAAATGCTGGGCTGGATGAAGCACAAGCTGGAATCAAGATTGCTGGGAGAGATATCAATTACCTCAGATATGCAGATGATACCACCCTTATGGCAAAAAGTAAAGAAGAACTAAAGAGCCTCTTGATGAAAGTGAAAGAGGAGAGTGAAAAAGTTGGCTTAAAGCTCAACATTCAGAAAACTAAGATCATGGCATCTGGTCCTGTCACTTCATGGCAAATAGATGGGGAAACAGTGGCTGATTTTATTTTTGGGGCTCCAAAATCACTGCAGATGGTGATTGCAGCCATGAAATTAAAAGACGTGTACTCCTTGGAAGGAAAGTTATGACCAACCTAGACAGCATATTAAAAAGCAGAGACATTACTTTGCCAACAAAGTCCATCTAGTCAAGGCTATGGTTTTTCCAGTAGTCATGTATAGATGTGAGAGTTGGACTATAAAGAAAGCTGAGCACAGAAGAATTGATGCTTTGGAACTGTGGTGTTGGAGAAGACTCTTGAGAGTCCCTTGGACTGCAAGGAGATCCAACCAGTCCATCCTAAAGGAGATCAGTTTTGAGTGTTCATTGGAAGGACTGATGTTGAAGCTGAAACTCCAATACTTTGGCCACCTGATGTGAAGAGCTGACTCATTTGAAAAGACTCTGACGCTGGGAAAGATTGAGGGCAAGAGAAGAAGGGGACAATAGAGGATGAGATGGTTAGATAGCATCACCGACTCGATGGACCTGAGTTTGGGTAAACGCCGGGAGATGGTGATGGACAGGGAGGCCTGGCTTGCTGTGGTCCATGGGGTCACAAAGAATTGGACATGATGGAGCAACTGAACTGAACTGAACTGAATGGTGAAAGTTTAATTATTTGTCAACTCTATGATTGTGTCTGCTTTCTCTTTAAAAAAATTTTTTTTGTATTTTAGTACAATTGTTAAAGATACTTTCCATTTACAGTTACAACAAAATACTGGCCATATTCTCCATGTTGTACAATACATCCTCAAGCCTAGCTTACCCCTAACAGTTTATACCTCTTTTCCACCCACCCCATGAACTCCCCTCACCCCCACCACAGGTCACCACTAGCTTGTTCTTCATATGTGTGAGTTTCAGATGGCAGTCTTTTAAAAAGTACAAATTCTCACAATAGATAGGATTGTGGCTCACAGTACCACACACCTGTCTTGTGGAGTTCCAGAGTTTTCAGAGCCGCACATGTCTGTACTCATTCTTACCCAACTATATATTTCCGTGAACCCTTAGAAAATTCTAAAACCAACTTCACATATTACACACAGGGTTGAGTGGGATAAAAACTTTTCACGAAAGCCCTGGATTCTATTAAGCTGCAGGGCTTATGTATTGAAGAATCCAGGAGGGCACTCGAAAACAGCACAAGTCAGACAATGATTAGAACACCCCAGCTGTATAGGTTGACTGACCTTCTGAAACAGCCTGAGTTATCGGCTAGGGAGGGTTGTTTGCTTTATAAGAGGGTTATTTATTGTTTGAAAGGCACAAGGGCATGGGGTGCTCATTGAAGTCTAAAAGAGGGAAAAGTCAATATGTGTTCACAAGGACAGTGTGGCAAACATCACTTTTTTTCCTGAAATCTGTTAAGCTAAAAAGCTAATTTACACTTCTTCACTCTGCCACATAACACTAGAGAATCTTCAGGTCAGAAAACTCATGTTAAAAGCAATATGCATTTACCTTTACCCCAGGCCTCTTACCAGCGTGTTTGCTTTGAAGTGTTTATGGTCATAGGTTGGTTTGGGTATCTAACCACCCTGATGGAGTTCTCCTCCCGTTGTTCTCTTGTCAGTTTCCCTGTAGAAATTTGGGCTCCAGTCCAAACATATTTCATCCACCATGGCTGAATGAGCAGAGTAGCACCTTGTTCTAGATACTCTGTCTCCATTAATACAACCTGAGATCACACTGCTGCTGCTGCTGCTGCTGCTGCTAAGTCGCTTCAGTCGTGTCCGACTCTGTGTGACCCCATAGACGGCAGCCCACCAGGCTCCCCTGTCCCTTGGATTCTCCAGGCAAGAACACTGGAGTGGGTTGCCATTTCCTTCTCCAATGCATGAAAATGAAAAGTGAAAGTGAAGTTGCTCAGTTGTGTCCGACTCTAGCGACCCCATGGACTGCAGCCTACCAGGCTTCTCTGTCCATGGGATTTTCCAAGCAAAAGTACTGGAGTGGGGTGCACTAGATTTTTGCAAACCACATCTCCCACCTGACTGGTACTGAACTGTAGTGAACTAACACGTAATTCATTTTCTGAATGTTAAATCTCATCTTCCCCATTCTGAAACCAGAACAAATTAGTCCCCTGTTCTTAAGGGCAAGGCTTTACATGTATTTCAATAAAATTGTGTCCTAAAGATTCATAGGGTTTGTCCCAACATTCTAACCAAATTGAGGTTTGTTTTCATATAATGGCTGTCTAATATATTAACTGTTCCTCTAAATTTGGTGTCTCCTGTTGCCGTATCCAGCGTCTCATCAGTGGGTTTAATTACATGATTCATGAGTCCAAATGTCACTTTTAGGGTGAGATCTTCTCTTAACTCCCTCTTTTAATCCAATATGTTTCCTATACTCTTTCTCTGCTTTTTTTCTCCATAGCATATATAATCATCTAATATGCGATATATTTCACTACATATTCATTTTGTTTATTATCTTTTGCCTCCTTTAGAATGTATCTCCTAGGGTAGCAATTTTTTTCAGTTCTATTCCCTGTTGTATGGATGTGGTTGAATACAGCAGTGTGTGCATCCAGGTCAGTAAGTACGTTGAATATGATAGGACTGAGGATAGAATGCAGTACCTTCTACTAGAGGTTGTTACCCCATACGATTGTTACTAAACTTTTGGATACTTTCAGATCCATTTCATGGTATTAGCATCCAGTCCACCTTGTCTTCACTTTATCCAAAAGGCTACTGAGAATTTGTTACCTTTTTTTTGCTGAAAATCTGATAGTTTATGCTGGTGGTAGCCCTCTGAGCTATCAATCTGGAAGTTCTTTCCCAAAAAAGGAAGAGGGATTCATCTGACGTAACTGATCACTTCCTCTTTCCAACTGCATACAATCATCCTTTTGATAGCTCATTTTAAACCCTGTCCAACCCTTGATTTCCTGGAAAGGAGGTACTTCCAAGTGTGAGAACCTTCCATGTGAGGTCCTTCTGGCTCGAGCTCTGGGCTTGTTCACAGAATGGGCACATGCTTCCTGGAAGAGGAAGTCATCAGATGATGGTGGGTACACCACTGAGCTGAAAGGCTTAGGTTCAGGTGGCATTTATTGTGTTGCATTGGAATATCATATCCTTTTTCTGATTCGAAGATTCTGTGGTCTATAAAATAAATTTTCAAAAATATAGTATAATAGTTTATTGAATACTGTTTATTTACACCCTTCTGGCTTTTCATGTCCAATTTTTCATGCGGGCAATGAAGATCTGAGGTTTGGTATATGTTTATTTATATTGATTTTTGATCTAAAGGCTTTTTATTTCTCTTTTTATTTCAATTCTCCATTCCTCTTTTCCCTTTCTTCCTGACACACCTGTGGTTTAAGTGTCTCCTCATCCCTGAATTATTACAGTAGCTCCCTATCTGACTCCAGGACTCCTGTCTCTTGCTTCTCCACCTCAGACTCTTCAGTCAGGCTAATTTCCTGAACCCAGCTGTTCAAAATGTGGTCTATGGACCACAGCATCAGCATCTCCTAGGAGCTTGCTAGAAAGGCAGATACTCAAGCCCCACTCAAAACCTAGTGAATCAAAATCTACGTGTCAGGACCTGCAGGTGATTCATACCAACATTAAAGCTTGAGAAGCACTGTCCTCTGTTCTGCCATTCCCCTACCAAGGAGCACCCATACATGCACGTTGAACCGTCCCTACATCATCTCTGTCAGAAATGATCCACTTTAATTATCAGGTGAGAAGTTTTTGACATAAAGATGTAAGTGTCCGCCTATACCATCTACTCATTTGTTCTGAGAATGAGCGCTGGTTTATCTAGATAACTTCAGAGCAGTTATCAAAATTGAGATTCAACTTGAATTGAATCCTTCAGGTAAAAACCAAGTATATTGCTTTTTGGTAAGTGAAAGTTAAGGGGAACTTGGGAATCATATGTAGTGAGTTGGTTGGAAATATTCAAACTGAGGTTTTTAGTTTGACACAGGTGTTTTTAAAGGTAATTTATTTTAGTTTTATTTATTTATTTTTGGCTCTGCTGAGTGTTCACTGCTGCACGGGCTTTTCTCTAGTTGAGGCAAGCATAGGCTACGCTTCATTGCAGTCCCCAGGCTTCTCCCTGCGGTGGCTTCTCTTGTGCAGCACAGGCTCTAGTGTGCAAGGGCTTCAGTAGTTGTGGCTCCCGTACTCTCAAGTACAGGCTCAGTAGTTGTGGCTCATGGACTTAGTTACTCTGCAGCCTGTGGGATATTCCTGGACCAGGGATCAAACCCATGTCCCCTGCACTGGCAGGCAGATTCCACCAGGAAAGCCCAACACAGGCATGTTTTATACTTAATCTTCAACATTATCTCATTTAGGTGGGTGTTGTTATCTCCATTTTACCTACAAGGAAACTGAGGCTCAAAAAGGTGAAGTTGTCCAGAGCCAAAGTATTGGGTACGTTTCAGGCTATACCATAGGCATCCGAAATACAATGGTTCGCACAAGTGGCTCTGTACTGAGCTGGACAGGTGACCAGGTGGGAGGCTTTGCTGATTTATGAGGTCACCCAGCTTCCTTCCCACATGTTGCTTCATCATCCCCCAGGATGTGGTTGAAGCTGGGTCTGGCCCTTGGGAAGAGGGAAAGGGAAAGTGAAGAGCCCATACTTTTCTTATAATCCAGAAGTTCTACCTGTCACTTTTGTCATCTTCTGTCAGTCAAAGCTTAGCCACATCAGCACACCTAGCTGCAAACAAGGCGTAAAAATGTTGAAACCTGGGGAGTTGTTAACTCTAAGGAAGAAAGGATGTGGCTACTAGGGGGAGACTACACAGCCGTCAGTTGACTTGCCATAGGCATCAAGTTGATTAGTGGAGGAACCTTGATTCAAACTCCATGCCTACAACCTGTGATCTTTCTACCATTCTGTTCCACCCTTTCTCACAGTTGACAGTGAATGTTTGTTGAATTGTTGTAGATTGAGATAGTACAAGTGTAAGCCTTTGGTTATTTGAAATTATTTCTTCCTTCTCCCCTCTCTCCCTGATTACTTAAGTGGCTCTGTGCCAAACTATCACTATTTTTTGATGATGTTTATTTGCAAAACAGGAAACAGATCGTCATCTTCCTTCAGGAGAAATACAATAATAAAACATAATCCACCAGTTCTTAGAGGTTCTGTGGAATCATATGCAGTGTGTTAAAGGGTTAAATAATAGTAATCTTTTAACCATCAAATGACCATCCCTTTTAAAGTAGGTATCCTCATAGTAGAGTGCCATCATGCAGAATATTTTTGATACTTTGTGTTGGTTGGTGTGTCAGCCAACTGTCACTGCAGTAGTGCTTTGTGACAACTTCAAAATCACAGAGGTGTGCATACAGTCATAATCATTTAACCCATGTGTATGTAGATCTCCTGGGGATCAGCTATTTAGATTGGACCTAACTGGCCAGCTCTACGTCAGGTGTCTCTCTTCCTCCTTCTGAGACAGCAGATTAGCTTGAACATATTTTTATCTGGCAGTAGCAGAAGCATAAAAAGAACAAGTGAAGTTTTGTGAGGCTTCTTGAGGCCTAGGCTAAGAACTGGCACAACCTATTAGTCAATGCAAGTCATGTGGCCAAACCTATGGTCAAGGATCATGGGAAATACTCTATACCTCCAGGAGGAGGGAAGGTAGTCACGTGGCTAAGGATGTGACTATAGACTTAGTGAAGGGTTGGGGGCCAACCAGGCAACCTGCCATGGCTCTGCCTTTAGCAAGTTATTTTGAATATTTGCAGTGATGTTAAATCTTTATCTTTTAGGGGTAGATTTGAATTTTTTAATAAAATAGCTAAATTTATGAATATAGTTAAAGGCTCAGGCTAAATGATCTTTGGGCGGAAAGGTAGCTATTTAAGCATGTGAGATAATAATGAAACTTGTATCTAAAACTGGCTCAAGAATATGGCCTTCATTGATAGAATAGTTGGAATTGATGTACAGCCTACCAAGGTGGTCAGTTGTTTGAAGGAATAACACTCATTTGGTTCTAAAATAATTTCAAAGTAAACAAACCTCATAGTTTGTGGTCACATGTTACCACTTTGCTTCAGAGTGGGAAGAGGAGTGAACAGAGGCTCGTCTCTATTTCCTTTGACTAATCCTGAGCAAATATGCTTTCTGTGCAGATTCTCATTGCCAAGTCCCCTCTGGCACCCTTCACCGCCTTTGTCTACACCATCGAGAAGGAAGGCCTGGTTCTTCAAGGTAAGATCTTCGGACGAAGCCATTTCTTTCATCTAATTATACTCAGCACTGCCCATTGTGGGTGATAATTACTGCTTTGCTCCTGATGGAAGCTCCTTCGGGACAGAATCAAAGGCCAAGAAGAACTAGCCGGTGATGTTGATCCTGATAAGATAAAAGAGGTTGGCAATTGTGGCAAGAATTTGACAGAGGTCAGGGAGAATTACAGAGTTCCCTAACAGAGTGGGACAACCCAAGAATGAGGGACAAGTCGAGCAGGCTAGGAACTGCAACTCCTCCAGTCCTCTTTGCAGATCCCACAGGGGAAGGGACCCAGCCCTGCCTCAGAGCCTTCTCACTTAGCTGGGAGAAACCATCTGGGCTGGCAGCCTGTGGGGCACTTTGTCATGGCTCCATGAGCACCACTTCCTCGGCCTCCGTCTGGTTACTCTATTTCCTCCCCCTGTACTCAAGTCCCGACTAGGGACCAGGCCTTGCAGACCTGCACTTTGTGACATGGGCCTGAGTTCTGACTCACGGAAGAGCCCCTCAAGGCCACAAGCTGGAACTAATTCAACAAACAGGGGAGAAAGCGGATTGAGAGGCATCATTCCTTGATGTAGGATCAGGGTGATTAGGAAAGGTGTCGTTTTATGGCAGGTCTGCAGAAAACAATGAAGAGGAGGGGTTAAATTCAAACCCCATTGAACTTAGCCTGGAGGGTCAGATGTCCCACACTGCTTTGTAGATTAAGAAGGGTCCCCATAAAAGTGCTCAGAGTACACATCTGTCCCCCACTGTTGGGCTGGAGACGTCACCCAGAGATGCTTGGCACATGTCTGCTCAGAACCTCCGAGGAGCATATTGTCTTTGCTGTCTGTGGGAGGAATATCTGCCCTTTAGGATTTTATAAGCTGAATGTTTTCCCCAAGTTAGGGGAAGGGTGAAATAGGGTGAGCCCTTACAGTATCCCCATGGAGACACCTTGCATTATAAAGCTCTAGCAGGACTTCTAGGCAGGCGGCTGGACAGTGCTTCTGACTGAGGAACAGGCTTCAGCCCTCCCTTTCCTTGCCTTCTAAAGCATCCACTTCTTAACGGATCCAGAAAGCAGTGTGTTTGTTTGGTGTAGCTGAGCTCCACAGCAGGGACTCGGGTCCAAGGAAATTTGGAGTAAGAACTCCTGACCTTTGGCTCTTAGCCTTTGACTTATGCTATCCAAGTTCCTTGGTAAATATTTTTTTTTACAATTGCAAATATTGTTTTCTGACAAAGAAGCAGAGATTTTAAGACCAGATTAAGCAAAGCAAACAGCAGGCCTCTTTGTTACGGACTCTCTAAGGGTGTATAAGTAATAAGCAATCAGAGAGCTGGACTTGGGTTTACCCTGTGCGGTATGCCCTTCGGCTTTTCATATTTAGAGCCTTGCTTTAAAAGATTAGAACTCCAGCAAATAGCAGATTTAGACGAAGATTTCAAGATGTTCTATGCAAGATTATAAGGTAATTTCAGGAGGGAAAGAGCCCATTCTGCCCAGATAGTTTGTAGGAGAGCCTTGATATGGTGCCTATATCTTGATCACTGGGCATTTTGGTAAACAACAGTTGAAAGCCTGGTCTTAATTGGATAACTTTGGGATAATATTGTGGAAGCGAGATTCACAGAGTTGCCTCTCTGACTCTCATTGCTAAGATCATGATTTTGACGGGAAAGAGGAAGTTGTTTAGGGAAAGTAGAAACTGAAACCACAGTAAATTGGTAGGGGTTAGAAAGCTTCAAAGAAAGACTATTAGAAATAGTTGGAAAAGGAGAGAAAGTGGATTACTAAAGGAGGCTGGCCTGGAACCGGGTGTCCAGGAAATAGAAACATTCAGGAAAGTGTCTGATGATGCAAGAATCCCAACCAGTAAATAAAAATGTCTGGGAGACCTCAGAGCCTCACCTGTTTGCTTTTGAAGCCACACCTTCCTCTCTGAGGTTTTTTGGAGGCAGCAGGAACCTTCTGCCCCTATCAGCAGTGCCATTTCATGTAAACCTCTGGGCATTCCCTCCCCTCTAACTATGTGCTCCCAAGGCTTTAAGTAAACAAAAAGGAGCTCTGATCCTCAGAAAAATGGGGGCCCCTCCTGTATTAGACCCACCTTGGATTTCCGTTCCAGTTCTGGTATGTTCTTGAGAAAATCTCTCAAATCCTAGTTTTGTCAGCTTGAAAAAGACAATGTTGACCTTGACTCAGTGCTCTGCAAACTGTTTTGTGACTCATTGGTGGGTCATGAAATAAAATTAAGGAATCACAACCAGCATTGGGGGAAAAAAAAAAAGAAAGAGAGAATAGAAAATAACAGATTATATCACATATGTTGTACTGCTTTGTGAAATATTTCCTGTGTGATTGCGTGTGCATGTACCTGCATTATGAATTTATGTACAGAGGTTGCAGTGCAAAATGTTTTTCTTCATTGCATTGTAGTTATCAGCCTGGCTGATCTCTAAAGGCCTTCCCAATTCACCTTTATCTGATTCTCTGAGGAGATGATGTACTTATCATTCACTGAGCTCAGTAGAGTTGTACCCTTGAGATCTCCACAACCTGGAAAGTAAAAGCTTACTTTCCCCCCAGTTTTAACAGATGACTGAGCTAAAACACACCTGCACCATTTCCCAGGTTTAAAGCAAAGAAAGCTTTGATCCCTGGGTGATAACCTTGGAAAGGTCTCAGAAGTCAAGGCCAAGAAGCTTTTCTTGTGAGAGGTTGTTCTGGCATGATAGTCCTGAAGTGGCATGCAGGTTGGCACCCACAGCTGTGGCAAGGTGGGGGCACGTACAGTCCTTGTCTGAGGGACATAGAGACAGAGAGGGGAAGGGCTGGAAGAGTGAGGGCAGTTCCTGGGTTACCAACTAAAGAAGAGCCAGCGGCTGTGGCTCCACTTTCCGTCTTTGTAATGGAGCCAGCCTGGGGTGGCAGGAAAAAACCAATCCAAATAGGCTAGCCTGGCTTTTGGCGGGGGTGAGGGTGGGGGTGAGGGACAGAGCTATTAGTGAATCTGGGAATGATCGCTGGGTGCCTTTTATCCCCTTAGCAAGCCCCGAGATTCCTACCAGCCTGCTAACCAGGAGGTTTTATAATACCTGAAGAGCTCCTGAGTACAGAAGCAGAGGGAGGGAGAGAATAAAAGGTGAGGCCCACATTGGATTTACCGGCTCCACAGGCCACGCCCCACCCCAGTTCTCAAGGATTAGGATGCTGAGAACAAGCCAGCCACCGGGGCCTTTCAGCCTTCCCGCCCTTTTGTTCACAGGGATGGGAGGGACAATAAAACGGCAGGCTGGGGAGACTGAGGGGCTTGGTTAGAGATTTCTCAGGCTGCTTTTTGAAACACTTGAAGGAGCCAGTCCATGCTATTGTTGTAGTAAAATAGAAAGCGGAACTATTCTCCTTTCGCAAGGAAAAAAGAAAGAAAGAAAGAAACCCCCCCACCCCCCACCCCAGCATCTTCAGGAGGCTGCTGGGCTCAGGCTGTTACCATGGTAATACTGCGTTGTTCACATCTTCTTTGTCTCCCACTGGTCCAGGATCCTGGCCTCTCCTGGTTGAGCTCAAGACTCTGGAAATACTTGGGCCCCTGGACTCTGGAAACATTTGGGCCCCCAAGGAGAGGGATCTCAGAGCCCCCAACTTCTTGATGGTTCAGACTCTGACAGGGACCAGGTCCCAGCAGAGGAAGAGTTCAGCTGTTTTGTGCTACTCAACTGGGAAAGGTGGAAGGGGGTCAAGAAAGATCCTATTAATCCATTTTCCCTTTTGTTCCCAGAGTTCACCGTGAAGTCCCAGTGCCCACTGAATGGGAAAGCTTAGAGGTTTGACTAGCCCAGAGTGAGGCCCAGTGGTGCCAGGACCTAGTGGAGAGGAGAGGGAAAAGCGAGACTTGGCTTTGGGAATTGGCTTGCATGGAGTGGGTCCACAGAACCGAGTGGCTGCGGATGGGAAGGGAGTGTTGACTCTGAAATCCAACTTGATCCACATCTATTCTGGTCATGTCCTCTGCTTCCCCAGTAAGTTCCAAATGTTGTGCCACCCAGAGCACAGCCGGGGCCCCTGGACCTCTGTGTCAAGGCCAGGAATAATGATTCTGTCCCTGAAAGCAGCCAGACTGTTGCTGATGCCACAGGAGGCGAAAGGACAACCTAGAGCCCGAGTCTCCTGGAGCTGTTGTGGCTTTCATGGGTAATAAAGCCCTGCCAACTTGGCAAAGGAGAGGATACCCTAGGAGAGGTTGGCCAGGGAAAAGGCAGGAGTGGGCTCGGAATCTGGGTGGGGGGGGAGTGTCCTCCTTGATCACTCTTCCCTGCCCTCTAGTCTCCTTTTACTTAGGGATCTAGGAAGTGTTTGAAAAACAAAAAAACAAGTTGATTTGAACAGGATAGAGGACAATGGTTTAGTTTCTCAACAGGGCAGAATTATGTGCTTTTAAATTGTTTTTAAAAAATAAAGATCAGGTCAGGCAGGTTGAATCTTGATTCTGGTGCTGCCTTTATTAGTTTAGTTTGAATAAGCAGCATATACTTTGGGCTTGGGACCCTCAGGGAGCCTAGAGCACCCTGAGATAGGTCCAGAAAAGGTTCTGGAAACAAGCTAGTTTCCTGTTTTTCCAACTACCTGGTATATAGGGACTCAGAAAATAAAAAATAATGATTTGAGAGCTGGGAAGCTATAAGCCTCATCTTCCTTGTAAAGTCAAAAATGATTGTTTGATTGCTTTTTTGAAGCACACTGGGAAGACATTAATCTCCTCTGTTTGTTCCCTTGTCACAAAGTTGGGTTAGATTCTTCCACCCCATTTTCTTAGTCACTGAGCCAACTGGATGATTCACTGAAAACTTCTTTGCCCCCAAATACCACCATCTGAGTTCATCAGATTTCAGTTACAATCAGTAACCCATCTAAATGTTTCTGCCCAGTGGACTCAGAGTGACCCAGAAGATTCTCAGTCTGAATCCATCCATCCAGGTATGGAGGTGTCTGCCTGGTAAATATCACCCACACCTGGCACAGCCTGGCATGCTCTTGGGAGCCTGGCAGAGAGCCCTGGGATTCAGTGGAGCAGAGTGAACTCGTTCTCACAGGGCGTGGAGGAGAGGGCCGCGGATGCCTGTCTCATTGTCCTGAGCTGCTTCTGCCTGCCCCTCTAAGAGGTGCTTCCGAGGGCAGAGAACACAGGACTCCCATTCGCAGAGTTGCCCCTTTTTGCTTCACATCCCCTCCCTCCATGACAGCGTCCCACACTGGCCCTCAGCTTTTGGTCCCTTCTTTCACTCTCGCTGTTAGCCTCAAAGACAGATTTTCTTTTTAATGTGGAAAATATAGTTTAAATATATAACAATACAGAAAATAGTAAAGCCAAACCCATGACTCTAACATCCAGAATTAACAAATGTTAATGTTTTCTCAGATTTTTTTAGGCTGAAATATAGTTGACTTATAGTGTTGTGTTAGTTTCAGGTATACAGCAAATTGATATCAGTATATATATTCTTTTTCAGGTTCTTATCCCTTATAGGTTATTACACAATACTGAATAGTTCCCTGTACAGTACAGTAGATACTTGTTGTTTCTCTATTTTATATGTAGCAGTCTGCATATATCAATCCTGGGGCTTCCTAGGTGGTGCCGGTGGTGAAGAACCCGCCTGCCAATGCAGGAGACATAAGAGACACAGGTTCAGTCCCTGGGTTGGGAAGATCCTCTGGAAGAGGGCACAGCAACCCAGTCCAGTATTCTTGCCTGGAGAATCCCATGGACAGAGGAGCCTGGCAGGCTACGGTCCATAGGGTTGAAAAGAGTTGGACACAACTGGTGCAATTTAGCACACTCCTATGTTAATCCCAAACTCATAATTTCAGATTTTGTTTTAAGTATAGAAATATAACCTTACAAAGTTCAAAGCTCCTTTGTACCTATCCCTAGCCGATTCTCTCTCTCCTCTATGTTGCTCCACAGAAGTAAAATCTCTCTAGGGTTTGATATATATCTTTCCCCCACTCTGAAAAACTTTTCTACATATATGTGAATCCAAATATCATATTTGCTCTGAGTGCGTCCTAAATTTGCATAAATGGTCTGTTGTACACATCATTCCACAACTTGCTTTTTTCACTTAGCATCATGCTTTGCGATATATCTGTGTTGATACACGTGGATCATATTCTTTGAATTTAACTGAGGTGTCCATATCCATTGTATGAATATACCACATGTTATACATTTCTCTATTGATGGAAATTTTGATTATTTGTTAACTTAATGAATCCTGTTGCACATGTTTCTTGGTATATGCAAGTATGAGAGTTTCTCTGCTGCTGCTGCTGCTAAGTCGCTTCAGTTGTGTCCGACTCTGTGCGACCCCATAGACGGCAGCCCACCAGGCCCCGCCGTCCCTGGAATTCTCCAGGCAAGAACACTAGAGTGGGTTGCCATTTCCTCCTCCAATGCATGAAAGTGAAAAGTGAAAGTGAAGTCGCTCAGTTGTGTCTGACTCTTAGCGACCCCATGGACTGCAGCCTACCAGGCTCCTCCGTCCATGGGATTCTCCAGGCAAGAGTACTGGAGTGGGGTGCCATTGCCTTCTCCCAGTATATATAATTTTTAAAAATGGAATGGCTAGCCAGGGGATGCACATTTTTGTCTTTATTTTCCCAAATTGTTCTTCAAAGAGGTTTACCAATTTATGCTTCCTTTGGAAGTAGTAGACCAATTCCTGTGTAACTGTGTATAATGATAAGTGCATTGTCATGTTTCCATGGGCAATCTTCTTATGTATTCTTTATGGCTGCCTCTTTTATCTACACTATTGGGGTGTAAGCTTTCCATAGCTTCTAGAGGGATTTTCTGCATAGTTGTGAGCTTCCTTTGTGGCTCAGATGATAAAGAATCTGCCTGCAATGCGGGAGACCTGGGTTTGATCCCTGGGTTGGGAAGATCTGCTGGAGGAGGGCATGGCTACCCACTCCAGTATTCTGGCCTGGAGAATTCCATGGACTGTATAGTCCATGGGATCACAAAGAGTTGGACATGACTGAGCCACTTTCACATGTGCTTTACGCATATAGTTACATTATTAACTGATAAAAATTATTCTACTCCTCTTAAATTATTCTACTCCTCTATCTCCCAGAAAGGGATCTTTTCACATTCATCTTTATTTTCAGGTGAGGGGACTGAGTGCCAGAAAGGTGAAGTGATGCTTACTGCCTCAGAATTGGGTTTGTAGCCATTTCCAAGTATTCAGCCTGGGCTCCTGTGATTTTTCATAAAATCAGAAATGAGTTTGGGCCCCCTTGTCTCCCATCATGGCAGCCCCTGTGACAATTTACCTCTTGGGCTTCATAAGCCTCCATTGGGGTAGTCTAGGCCCATTCTGAATCTTGAATCCTGAAATCCTAAGCTATGATGGATCAGTCACATTGGTATAGTGATCCTTCAAGGAATTTCCTTAGTTGGATCATAAATTTGGCTGGGTGGAACCATAACCTAGATCAACAGTGGTGTACAAGGTAGAAGTTGACTGCTTTCTCATGTAGCATTATGGAGGAATGCAGTCCAGAGCTGATATAGCAACTCAGCCTCACATATTAGTCCAGCTGCTGCTGCTGCTAAGTCACTTCAGTCGTGTCCGACTCTGTGCAACCCCATAGACAGCAGCCTGCCAGGCTCCGCCGTCCCTGGGATTCTCCAGGCAAGAACACTGAAGTGGGTTGCCATTGCCTTCTCCAATGCATGAAAGTGAAAAGTGAAAGTGAAGTCATTCAGTCGTGTCCGACTCTTCACAACCCCATGGACTGCAGGCTTCTCTGTCCATGGGATTTTCCAGGCAAGAATACTGCAGTGGGGTGCCATTGCCTTCTCCGATATTAGTCCAGAGACCCTGGCAATTCTCTTGTTGCTCCAGCATGCCTGGGAGGCTGTCTTCATTGTCATGATCCAAAATGGCTCACTATCATGTCCTATATCAAGGTAGTGGAAGTTATATGGGGCAGAGATTCAATAGGAGGAAAGGGCAGCCCCCTTCCTTAAGGGTATTAACAAGAAGTTACATGTATTATTTCTGCCAATCTATAGATGTATAGAAAGTAAGGCTGGAAAATGTAGTTGTTAATCTCAGTGGCCATGTGCCGAGTCAAATTTGAGGAGTTCTATTATCATGAGAGAGAGAGGAGATGCATATTCAGTGATACATTTCGTTCAGAAGAGCATAGTTGCAGAGATTAGCCCCCAGGGTACAATAGTACAGACCCTAGAGCTGGACTTGTTGCATAATGTCCAAATGCAGTATAAATATTGCAGTTTCTCAGAGTTACCTGGAAAATAGTTTGGCTCAGATACATCTCTTTTCCGTTCTTAAAAAAACAAATGTATATTTAAAATGGTATCAGGACATTCTTTAATAGAGTCTAAAACAGAGTAGTGGAGTTTCACAGTCAGCAATGCCACCAAAGATCAACACCCAAAAATCTTGGTTCCCCTTCCAAAACAAAATCTCTGTCAAGCAGAAACGTAGGACGTGTTTTGCTATTGTGCACTATTCAAGAAAAATACTTGAACAAGAGCTAGTGCTTATAGCACAAAGCAGAGTATAAATTTGGTTCCAAAGTCATAGACTAAACACATTTTTTTCCCAAAATGTTTTTTCTGTCTCCACCGTCAAAAAAAAAAAAAACATGAAACAAAATGTCAGTTTGAATAAGGTTATAGAGAAAAACTTATTCCAAGGCCTGGACTATGGTTAGAATCAATCCATACTCCGCTTTTGGAACTGGGAAGCCATTTGGCTATCTTTGCAGAGTTAACAATTTGCATTTGTGAAAATGCCCAGGTAATAATACCCAAAGATGTTAAATCAATTCAGGTTGTTGATTTTCTTTGAAAACCTCTTCCAGAAGGACTTGGAGTTCTTTCTGGAATATGACTTAGGCTCCATTTCAGTGAGTTCAGTTAAGCAGGTATTTCTTGAACATCTATTATATATAAACCATGGTGCTCAGGAGAGAGAGGCTGATTAAAAAAAAAAAAATCCCTTATTTTAGTAGTTGACAATCTAAATAGTTAGCTTAAAAACAAACTAGCAGACTGCCACACCTGTTATCAAGGCTTAAACACTGGGATCTAAAAAGATAGAGGAAATAAGACTCATTCCATCTGGGATGACTGAGGAAGATTCCTGAGAGGACAGGGGACTTGAACTGGATGTCAGCTCCTGAATACTGACAAAAACGGCATTTCATTGTCTCTTGACAGAGGCCAGTTTCTTTTGCTGTTTGAGGATAGATTTGGGCGCACTGGGGAATGCTGATTAGTGCCGTGTGACTCGTGTTGAATCATGCTGACTAATGTGTTCTAAATGGATTGATTCAACAATAAAGGGAACACTGAGAGTCAAGAGTTCAGATCCTGAATTTTATCATGTGATGAAGTATAAATCACTTAGCCTCCGTACTTCATTTTTTTGTCAATTAAAATGTGCTCCTGATGAGAAGCCAACAAATCACCTTGACTAGAAAGTGCTTTACAGAGCTCAAGGATAACAGAAATGCTTAACAACAATTCCCAGGACAGGCTTATGCAACCTTGGGTTATTCATGGTCCACACAGAATCAGAGCATCCATCACATGCTGCTCCCTAGCCATGTGAAACTTCTATTTCCTCACACATGCCATGAGAACTGACAAATAGTGCACTGCACTCACAAAAACTGACAAACAGAGGAGCTTTTGAAAAATCTTCCTATATACCTACTGGGGTGTCTCTGTTTCTCGACAACAAATGTCGCCACAGAACTGAGAGCTTGCATTGCACACACAGCTCTTTCTCTCTTTTGACATCTCCGCAGCTAGACTGCTTGAGAACCTGGCCTTCCGTGTCCAGATGTTTACTGAATTCTGAAGGCCCCCCCAAAGGGCCCAAGTTCCTTTGTTGCTCTCCAAATCACTTCCCACAGAGACTGACCAATGTCCTGAAGGAGCCCTTCAATAGGGAGGATAAATGGAGGCAGATGAAGACATGACCCCCTGAGGCTCGCCCACGTCCACGCTAACAAAGGGTCTGAGGCACAACCTTGTAAGGAGCATTTTGGTCAGCAGCATCCCCTCGAGAGGCCAGGTCTCCCCCACAGGGCTGTTTTCAATGGCTCCCATCGCAGTGGAAGCCCTAGGCATTTGTTCAGGGCCGGGGTGTGCTAGGTATAGCACAAAACATCTAAATCATAGCCCCCAGCCTTTGTGAGGGCTTCCTGGCTACAGATGGCAGCTGGCTTTCTCAGGGGAAACCTGGGGGCAGTAGAGGAAGCTGAAGGGGGGCTCCCGAGTCTCTGGATGACCTCTTCCCACTCGGCCCAGAAAGGCTCCCCTTTTGTTTACAGCTATCAGCAGTCTAGCCAGGGCTGTGGGGCCTTAGCCCACACCTGTGCTGAGTTTCTGGGTGTCTGGTTTACGAAGCCATTGGCTCCCTGAGTAATAGATAGATAGGTACGCATGTCAGAGGACTGCCACCGGAAGGAAAAGTTTATTTAGACTGCTGGTGAGAAGCTAGTGCATTTCATGACAGCGATGGTTTTTCAAACATTCTTTCTCTCCCTCTCTCTCTCTTTTTTTTCCTTTAGACCAACAGAGGCCATAGGGACACTATGACCTTTGTCTCAAGCTGATGGGGGCGTGATTTGTGAAATGAAACAGGACCGGGCTGCTTGGAAGAAGGAAACGGAAGCCAACATAATGGGGATTAATTAGTTGATTGCTGTTGAGATGGTAACAGATTTGCTCCCCCACCCCTTTACCATTGAGCCAGCCATCTCAGACCTAGCAGGGAAGGTGAAGATGAAGAGGCCTTTGTTCAGGTCTCTAGATGCTTGGGGCTGAAGGCTTTGCCGCCATGGGATGGCAACAGCCATAATAATAATAATTTGCACTTATATAGCACCTTTCAACCAGGCACCTCAAAGCGGTTTAACCACATTAATTAATTAAAGCCCACAATCCCCCTGGGGAGAGGAGGAGGATGACTAACAGGATTTGTAATTACAGGAGGGAACATTTCCGAATAAAGTATTGTCCACCAAATAAAAAGAGTAGGTGTAAAGGAATTGGGGTCTCCAAAGAGTAACTGATTCAGAAATGAAATCTTGGAAGGATGGGGGAGGCTGAGGGAGGGCATGGGCGTGGGGGTCTGCTCTTGTGTCACAGGGAGGTCAGTGGGCTCAGAATTCACTGACAGGTTCGGATCCAACTGAGAAGCGGGACACGTATGGTATTAGTGGCATTTGGGAAGGTCATTAGTGGTACATGTATTGTGGTGTAAATTCAAGTTTCACTGGTATATTGTGTAGAGCCCTGCAGGACAAAGAGTGAGATTCATGCAGTGTTTAATAAAGGATGAAATGATTTCTTTAGATTTAAAGCCCAAGGCTGGGCCAGTCAATGAGCAAATCAATCAATTGGTGACCCATAGGATAATTTAGTCATTTTCAGCAGAAGACCCAGCCTACTCCTCGTACCGCATGAGGTTTCCAAACGAAGCATCAAAGCTGGGGGGTTCAGCCCCTTCAAAGCCAGGCATCAAATCTTCCCAGCCTTTGACATTGGGACCTCTTTCCCCCACCTTGTTGCTGACACTCAGGCTGTCCTCTATAAAATCACTCTGTATCTGCTTCCCCTTCAGAGGTTTATAAATGCCTTGGGTGCTAGAATCAAGTTTTGTCCTATCTCATGTCTGCCATCAATGCCCAACAGAGTGTCGTACCCAAAGTAGGTACCTGATCAGCGAAGAATGGTTAAATGACAAAGTCTTTTAACAAAACTCAGCATTTGTTGAACACGTCCCAAATGCTAAGGCAAAGCTCAGAAACATAGGTTATGTGTATTATGAGGAATGGAAATGACTCATGTACTCCCAGCTATAATATAAAGCAGAATAAAATAAAGTCGACATTGTAGATGTACGCCCCAGTCACAGGCTGAAAGCGCAAAGGAAGGACACTTTATGCAGCTGGAGTGAATCAAGGAAGATATTCCTGGAGAGCAAACAATGCACCAGGCATTGGAAGGTGAGAAAGATTTTGCCGGACCTGGAAGAGGTGGAGGACACCGAGTTTCCAGACTGTGGTCATCTGTCTCCTTCAGAGCGAGGGGCCTTTGGAGAGCTTGCGGTCTTCAATAGAACATTTGTGGAAACCAGGCTGAGTTTTTGCAGCTGATTCAATGTACATTTCCTTTGAATTCTTGAAGATGAGCTGACTAATTTGAAACAGCCAGGGACTATTCGGGAAGTTGAGAAAGATATTTTGTTCTCTGTAACTATTAATTCGCTCTCTCTGCACTTTTACTGTCCACCAAGAAAGAAAAGCTAAGCAGTTCACACATTAAACAGGGCACTTAGGAATGTCTGAGAAAGGAATGAGGAAAATATATCTCAATCCCAAATGTTAAAGATTAAATAGCTTCCTACTTAAGGTCGAAGATTTTTCTCTTTTCAGTTTTTGACCATGCTGGGTCTTCGTGGCTGCGTGTAGGCCTTCCCTGGTTGCAGTGAGTAGGGGCTACTCTCCAGCTGCGGTGTGCAGGCTTCTCACTTGAATGACTTCTCTTGCTGTGGAGCACGGGATCTAGGTGCAGGGCTTTTAGTAGATGTGCGCATGGGCTTAGTTGCCCCGTGGTATGTGGGATCTTAGTTTCCAGATCAGGAATCAAACCCATGTCCCCTCCATTGGCAGGCGAATTCTTAGCCACTGGACCACCAGGGAAATCCGAGGCCTTTTTTTTTTGACCCCAGAAAACAGTAAGAC
Source organism: Bos indicus x Bos taurus (assembly GCF_003369695.1). Classification (NCBI taxonomy): domain Eukaryota; kingdom Metazoa; phylum Chordata; class Mammalia; order Artiodactyla; family Bovidae; genus Bos; species Bos indicus x Bos taurus. Next base: position 74,098,092 of record NC_040085.1, read on the forward strand.
AGTGCTCTCTGCTCAGTGATTGACAGACAAACCAGTCCCTGTGCTCTCCTGCTCCAAGGTCCACCAGCACTTTCATCACAAACTGAGCTGCCGGGAAAGGACCTAAGCACTGTCTTTGCATCGTGCTGACACTCAGTGTTGCTGTGTGTGTCTCACACACACACACACTGTAGTTGCAGCCGCTCATCTTACCGCCTCACAGTCTCACATGATAGGACTTTACGTCATTCCTTCTTCAAAGATGAGGGATGAGGCAAGAAAAGTTGTCTCTTGCTAGAACATGATGGGATGTGGATTTGAACCCTGGCAGTCTTGCTTCTTCCCCTCTTCCCCCTCACCCCTGTACTCTTTCTGTTCGTATCTGTTACAATCTTTCTTAGTCACCCTCACTAACATACTCAGCAAAATACTGTACACATAGTAGGAATTCAGTGAATATTTTCCAAATAAAAGAATCATCAGAGCAGTACTGGTAGTTGGATCTTCCAGTAGAAGTGACTGCAGAGAATATGGTAGAGGATCTATCACTGCCTTCTTCTCTTTTCATTAAAAATGGGGAGACGTGTAGGAAAGCTGCCCCAGGGAATATTGACAAGGAAGAAGACACAGGTGGCACTCCTGAGCTGAAAGTCTGCCAAACTGGTACCACTCATGGAATGCTAGTGAAGCATCTTGTATTATTGATTACTTTTATTGAACTTGGATGTAATGCATGGGATGTATTTCTTGTGATTTCTTGGGATGTACGTACCCGTACATATGTAAGGCAAAGTCCAGCTTTTGTCTTCCTAAGTGTGCTACCATCCTACCTGCTCTGCTGATGTGCTGTAGTCCTGGTGAAGATTCAGAAGTGCGTGGTCCCTGTCAGCCCATGGAGTAAACACTTTTGAATTAACCCAGAAGTGCCAAACTCTATGCCTAGTGTCTTTTAGTTTGATGTTGTGAACAAATCCCGGAGATGGGATTGTAGAAGTTTGTCCTGCAAACCCAGGATTGCCAAATGAGAATTCTGGAAATTGGCAATGAGGATTAGGTAATGGAGGACAGGGGAACGAAAGTAAGAGGAAGTGCAAAATATCAGATTCTGACCTAAGCAATCATGGTCTTAGAACCACTTGGGAGTGTCATTTTTTCCCTAAGCTTTGGTTTTAATACTATCACCATCACTTTTGTCTGATGGCCATGAAAGGAACGTCTTTACAGAATCCAGCAGAGGCCACTTTTGCTCAGATGGAGCGAAACAGTCCATCACTCCTCTCAGATGAATAACCTAAGTGGGAGAGAAAGCACATGGCCTACTTTGAAGTTCAGTGAAGGTGGGATTCAGATGTAGCACAAGTGCTCCAGAACTCTGAACAGAACTTGGAGGAGAGAAGACCAATCAATAGTGGGCCTAAGTCAGGACAGACTTGGTTTTGTTGCTGAAAGCAACTCCCTGAAATCTCAGTGACTTAAAACCAGTCTGTGCATAACTGAGAGACCCTCCCCAGAGGCTGTCCTCTGTGTGATGATTCAGTTCTTCAATTCAGTATCAACATGCATTTCACATTTGCCAATGGGGGGAGGTGTTGTATACTAGCAATTAAGTGCCTCTTCCAAGAAACAACACATAATCACTTCTTTCATGGCCAAGTAATCATGCATCCACCCATCCCCAACTCCAAGGAGCTGGGAACCTCGACTGTATTGGGAAGGAAAGGAGAACTGGAGATTGGTAAACACTCGCAATGTCTGCCACAGACTCTAGACCTAGCAAGTGGTAAACATCTCCTTCCTTCACATCCACCGCTTGTTCCTTTCCCTTGGATTACTGGGCATTTAGCAAAGACTTATGGGGTAGAGTTGAAAACTGAAGACCAAATAATTTTGTAGCCCATTTTAGTCCACAAAATGGTGACCTTTTTGAAAAAGAGGAGCAGCAAAGGAAAATCAATTAACTTTGGGTTCTTTTCCCTTAAGCTATCGATACTAATAACTCTAGGAAAGGATAATGGGTTAAAGGCAGCCATGGCCCAATTTAAATGATATCTAAGACAGAATGACTCACCTTAAGTTGCCCAGGACCATCATGCTTTGTGTGAAAAGACATCTGGAAATGTGCCCTCCTGCCTCCATCCCGTCCCTTGTTACCAGACATGATTCAAATTCCCTCTAAGCCCTGTGATTTTTCCAGAAAGCAGCTTTCCCAGCAGCAGAGAGAGAGAGAGAAGAAAAAAGAAACTTTCCCTTATTATTCTTCCAATAATGAATTCCTGCTCTGAGTGGGCTGCTTCCATGTGTTTTCAGTCAAGTGCTGATGGCAGCCTTGCTGGGGGACATTTCCAAGAGGCTGTGGACATAATGGCTGCGGTCTCATATTGACAAGAGCTGCTCTCAGTTTTCCTTCCAGTTTAGCCCTCCTGAGCCCTGAAATCCAAGATGAGAAATGATTCACGAGATCTCGCTGGTGAACCAATATGGCTGCCACACCTCTCTGCTCTTTTGAACTAAGTAAAAATGCATGCTTTTGAAGCTTCCCTTAGAGAGATTTGTTGACATGGATCCTAGTAACTTTAAAAGGTCCTACCTTTCTTAGACTAAACCAGTTCTTTGTAGATGCCAAGATCTCCTTTCTTCAGGACTGAAATGTAGTTTTGACTTGCTTTGACATCAGAAGAACAAAAGGAGAAATTGGGTCACACCATTTCCTGCCTAAAACCTAATCTCAAGAACGCAAGATGCTTCCAAGTAAGCCGTGGTGGTAGGTCATGTTTGCTAAGGGAACCAACCTACTCCTTTTCCCCAAAGCAAATGTATTCAGATAATAATTCAATTTCAGCTTACTTACAAGAATTTGAGCAAACAATTATAGTTAGGCTCTTTCCATTGAGAAGAAACTCAGTTACTCCGGTAAAAGGGAACAGATGTTGTTAAGGGTACAAGAGGTTTGGAATTGGAAAATCTTGAGGAGCAAAGGCAACCCTGGGGCTTCGTTACCTTAGAGTCTCTGCTTCTCTCTGTATACATGCCCAAGGCAACTCTCTCCCAGCAGACATGCCCTGCATACTACAGTTCTGCTTATTCAGAACTTCAGCTGGCATATACTCGTCTTGGTCTCTTGAGCTCCTCTCTGTCCATCTCAGCCTTTCAACTCCAAGTCTGTTGGCATTTTTCCTTGGTATTTAGTAGTTGGAATTCCTAGGAGAAAGTATGATTGATGTAGAATCATCTTATTGTTTTTTCTCAGATAACATCATTGGTCACTAGCCAGCCAGTCTACTGTGGGCTGAAGGAGGAGCTGAAAGCGTGGCTGCCTCAGCAGTAGCAGATATGGGCAAGGCAACTCCATAGAGAGGCCATGGAGAGTGAGGCAGGAATGATGAGCCATCGTGCACTGTTTATACCCTTAACCAGACTTCTGCACAGATTCTCATTCTCTCTCTTTCTTCTGTCGCCCCTTCTCATCACCGTAGACACCCCCCATCACAGCCTGGTCTCCCACTATTGCTCATCCCCCACCCCTGAGTTCTAGGCGGTTCCCAGGTGGTTCTATTGGTAAAGAATGCACCTGCCAAAGCAGGAGATGTAAGAGATGCAAATTCGATCCCTGGGTTGGAAAGATCCTCTGGAGGAGGAAATGGCTACCCACTCCTGTATTCTTGCCTGGAGAATCCCATGGACAGAGGAGCCTGGCGGGCTGCAGTCCACAGGGTCACAAAGAGTCGGACACGACTGAAGCAACGTAGCATGCGTGCACATACCCCTGACTTCTGTATCCTGCTTCTCATCCTGTGAAAGTACCCAGCCACAGAGGTGGATGACTGGGATGGAAGGAAGAGATCTTAACATGTATGTGAGAATAGAAGGAAAACCGGGGGAGGTGTGATATGGAAGGAGGAATGGAAATAAAATCCTTTCTTAGTGAAAGAAAATCTCATTCCCACCAGAAGCACACTTTCACCAGAAGCACCACTTTCCTCTTTCTCCCAATCTTTACAGCAATTTCCCTCTCCCCAAAACCAGACATCCGCAGAAGCAAAAAAAAAAAAAAAACATCCACTGAGGAACGCCACCCAAGCAGAGAGGGAAGGTATTCTGGCTCAACTAATCCTTAAGACCTTCTGACCCCTGATGATGAACCGTAGAATGCTTGGATGAACCATAGCATTCGAAGTCCCCATCCCAGATCCTTGCCTTTCCCTGGCCCCACCTAGGCTTCAGGGAGCCCTGATCTCAGATCCTTGAATAGTAAATGCCAAACAATTTACTTTCAAACTAAGGTTTAGAAAACCAATGAAGGACGCTGTTTAAATAAGGTCTTTGCCAATTGTGTCCTCCCAAGATGCACAAAGCTCTTCGTTGGCAGTTTTCACAAATCTTCATGATGCTTTTGGAGGACTGGTCATGTGTAGTGTTGCCCTATTTCAACTGAGTCAGAGAAATTGTGCTTGTGTAAATTCCACACATCAATAGAGGACTAGGGAGAAAATTGACTTGTGATTCTGAGCTTCGCCTTTTACTCATTATAGACCATTCCCTTTATCTCTCATCAGATAATAAAAATCCAACCCAAACCATCTACATTCAGATTTCAGTATTTCCATATTCCTTTCAGTGGACATGAAGCTAGAAATGAATTCAAGGGAAATCTAGACAACCCTGTGTTTTCCTGCTCTCTCCTGAGCCCTGAGTATGTTAGTGTTGATTAAAACACAGGTCGACCCTTGACCTATGACTGACACTTTTATCTACTGACTAAAATTTGAACTGTGGTGTTGGAGAAGACTCTTGAGAGTCCCCTAGTCTGCAAGGAGGTCAAACCAATCAATCCTAAAGGAAATCAGTCCTGAATACTCATTGGGGGGACTGATGCTGAAGCTGAAGCGCCAATTCTTTGGCCACCTGATGTGAACAGCTGACTCATTAGAAAAGATCCTGATGTTGGGAAAGACTGAAAGCAGGAGATGGGGATGACAGAGGATGAGATGATTGGATGGCATCACCGACTCAATGGACATGAGTTTGAGCGAGCTCCAGGAGTCGGTGATGGACAGGGAAGCCTGGGGTGCTGCAGTCCATGGTGTCGGACACCACTGAGCGACTGAACAACAACAACAAAATTGCAGTTTCCCTAGGAATCTAAGATGGCAGAGGAGGCGGTGCTAATGGTGTTTCTAAACCCGTTGCTATGAGATTCTAGAGCCAGTTTCATGGATCACTTCCAGATCTCTGCTCATTCCATTTGAAATCTGGGTTTGAAATCTCTTGCTATTGGCTGTCCCCTGGGATCTGAGGGCCCGTCTGGGGTTTGTCTGATGTCTCTCCCTCCCACCATCCCCCTCCACAGTCATTACTACTCTAACAGCTTGAAAGTTGATGCAAAGATGGAGCAGAAGCCAGTTTGGCTTTCCCCCAGTTCTCCAGGCCCCTCTGGGGTTAATCAGCAAACAACCACCTATCTTTGTGTTAAAAATAAAAGCCTCTCTAACTAGAGCACCTGGAGGAGACCCATAGGAAAGCTTAAGATGAAACCAATTCTGCAGTAATTATTCTGACCATCACTCTGTTTAAGCTTAATTCAGACTCTGCAGACAAAAACAGTTTGCTAAACCCAAGCAATGGCCTGGATGGACCTATAACTCTTAATGTACCTTAACCCACTTTGAGTTTTGCTAATACCCCACATCTCAGCTCCCAAGTCTCCTTATGCTGTGTACTTCAGGCAGCATCTCCCCATTTCAAGTTTAGCAAAATGCCCTGAGTGCATCTCGCTGGTAGTGGCCCCCTCCCAGCCCTTTCCCTACCTTCCCAGACCATCTGATGGTGGTGGTTTGCACCTTGCAGAAGTAACAGAACTTCTTGCCTGGGGCTGCTGACCACTCCTTTTAATAACTGATCCAAATGCCCTTAAGTGTTAGGTGATTACCTGTGCTGAGGAAAGGGACCAGGGGCTGGGGGTGCAGAACAGATGGGCAGGGAGTGCATGGAAAACAATTCCTTGCTGGTTTCTGCTAAGGCCGCCATAACAGAATACCACTGCTGCTGCTGCTGCTAAGTCTCTTCAGTTGCGTCCGACTCTGTGTGACCCCACGGATGGCAGCCCACCAGGCTCCCCCGTCCCTGGGATTCTCCAGGCAAGAACACTGGAGTGGGTTGCCATTTCCTTCTCCAATGCATGCAAGTGAAAAGTGAAAGTGAAGGTGCTCAGTCGTGTCCAACCCTCAATGACCCCATGGACTGCAGCCTTCCAGGCTCCTCCATCCATGGGATTTTCCAGGCAGGAGTACTGGAGTGGGGTGCCATTGCCTTCTCCGAACAGAATACCACAGAAGAGCTTAAACAGCAGAAAGTTATTTTCTCCCAGCTCTGGAAGCTAGAAGTCCAAGCTCGAGTACCAGGTGCTTTGGTTTCTCCTGGGGCCTTTCTCCTTGGCTTGCAGATGGATGCCTTCTTGCTGTGTTCTCATGCAGCCTTTCTTTACGTGCACTCCGAGTGTCTCTTCCTCTTTTTGTAAGGACACCTTGGATTAGGGTCTCCTCTTATGACCTCGTTTAACCTTAATTACCTCCTTTTAAAGGAGATAATGTTGCCAGAACTTCTGATTTTTCAAGGGAAGCCAGAATTCTGGATCTTCAGATGACATTTTTCTTCAAATAAATCTTTACATTATGGAAAGTAATTCAAAAATTATAAAATACTGTAGGTCAAATAAACACATTTACAGTCTAAATGAACCCTGGAGGCTGGCAGATTTCCATTCTCAGAATACTAGAAAGACATCTATAATGTCATCACATGAGGATGTAGGTGTTTAAGAGCTCAGGGTCAAGAGTACACTGTTGGGTTCATATTCCAGCCCACCACTTACTAGCTTTGTAATCTTGGGCAAATTATGCATGTAACTCAGAGGTTTTATGAGAATGAAATCAGTTAATACATGTAGATGCCTAGAAGAATGCCTGCTTCCTAGTAAGAAACTAATATCTGAGCCAGTATTATTAGGTAGTATCAATAAACCTCTTGGTTTCCTCATCTGTAAAATGCAGACCATGTTTGCCTTACCTGTCCCCCAAAGGAAATAAATGTAAATGAAAGGATTTACAAAAGTGTGAACATTACTAAAAAATACACCATGCATAATTTTTGCTACAGTACCTATAAATGAGACTCAGCCTTGCGCCATACAGGCATGGGAATCCCTAGGAGGAGGAGGAGGAGGACAGTGGTGACTGGATCTGGTCTTCTTTTTCTTTCAAGGGTCACTTGGCCATATTGCTGTTCTTAGAATTTGGTGAGTTTTTCTTATTTTATGACATTTTTAAACATTCAGCAACATAGAGGAAACAGTCTATGAACACCCAAGTAACTTATCTAGATTTAATCTTTGTTAACATTCGTCTTAGTGAGCATTCCTGGCAGAATGTAGGAATGGAATGTGACAGAGATGCAGTAAGGAAATGGGGTGGGGGGAGGAGTGGGCTTAATGGTGCTGAATGGGAGAGACCGGGAGTTTTAACTCCCTCAGAGACTCCTCGTATTTTGCAAGAAAGTAAAACCCAATCAGTTGTAGATGATTCCTTTTTTTAGATAGGGTCCAAAGAAGTGGTTTTTGTGAGGGATTGTTTATTAGAGATGATACATTAATACCATCTTAATGATAGGGCATTATAACCTGGGACGCAGAAACTTTTTCATTATTTATAAGGTTTTTATTGTTGTTTTTAAGGGTTTGGGGGTTTTTTTGTTGTTATTTTTAAGGTTTTATACATGAACATATTCATATATTGCTTGTGTAATTGAAAACCTAAAATGTCTAAAGAGACTTTTAGAGTACAAATGTCTGTCATAAAGGATTTAGGTAATGAAACTGTGGCGGATGTGTGTGAGAAGCCCAGTAAAATCATGGTGATATAAGAAAAGTTGGTCACTAAAAATGAAAGGCTTGAGGAGCAGAAACATTCAAAGAAAGTATATGCCAATTATAAAGGGCTCTTCTGTTGAAGCATGTAAAAGGGTCTCTAAGACACATTGCCCCATTTCTCAACATGAGCTCTTAACTGCATGTAAATGCAAAAGCTTCTACCCTGGAAAGGATGCCTTCCAACACGAAAGCAACTAAACCTTGCTTTAAAATTCTATTATTCAGACCCTCATTCATTTAAGCTGACATTCCTCCTCAATTGAGGCAAATCATCAAAGCTTTATTGTATTGAGAACCTTGAATTCAGCAACAAAGAGCGTGGGGTTTGGAGGGAAATGTGGAGGGGGGAAGAGGCTGAGAGCTCTGAGACCCAAAGAACCGGGGAGGGGAGGTAGGGGAGGGGAGGGCTGGAGTCCTGAGAGGCAGAGGGGAGAGCAAAGGAAGTAAAAGAGCCGAGAGGGACTACCGGAGGCAGCTCTTTGCTGCAAAGCTGCCCCTTGTTAATCAACATGGCAGAAAGCAAAACCAGCCTGCAACTCTGTCCTCCCAAATACTTTTCCAGAGTCAGGACAAGAAGGAAGAGAGGGAATAGGGAAAGCATTTCCCTTTCTTCCTTCATTCAGGGGCCTCTGGAGTCTCCTGTCCCTGGTGCCCTGAGCCGCAGCACAAGGCCTGGCAGGAAGTCGCCCCTGAGCCTGGATCCCAGAGCTCCCCCTCCCTCCTTTCATCAGTTCCATCTGGCCCGGTGGCACCTCCACCCCAGGCTTCCAGCAGGCTCTCTCTTCCTTTCTGGTGTGATTTACTGCAGGATGTACGAAGTGGGATGTAGAATATATTGGGTGCATTGTTGAGGCATCAGGCAAGAAAGGATCTTTGAAATGTGAGGATGTCACCCACAGACTTTTATTGAGCATCTATGATGTCTAATGAGAATAAAGTAAAATTTGTAAGACAGACTTGAAAGCCTAAGGGAAAACTGGGTTTTTCAATTAAGTAAAATACTGATTTTGAAAAGCAAATTACAGTAGTCCCTCCTTTTCCATGGTTTCACATTCTATGCTTTCAGTTATCCACCGTCAACCATGGCCCAGAAATACTAACTGGAAAATCCCAGAAATAAACAGTTCTTAAGTTTTAAATTGCAAGCCCTTCTGCGTGATGCAACCTTGCACTGTTCAGCTCCATTCAGCCCTAGACGTGAATCATCTCTTTGTCCATCGTATCTATATTGTATGCTCTACCCACCCATTAGTCTCTTAGTAAAGACGCTTACTCCTTGGAAGGAAAGTTATGACCAATCTAGACAGCATATTAAAAAGCAGAGACATTACTTTGTCAAAAAAGGTCTGTCTAGTCAAGGCTATGGTTTTTCCAGTGGTCATGTATGGATGCGAGAGTTGGACTGCGAAGAAAGCTGAGCGCTGAAGAATTGATGCTTTTGAACTGTGGTGTTGGAGAAGACTCTTGAGAGTCCCTTGGACTGCAAGGAGATCCAACCAGTCCATCCTGGAGGAGATCAGTCCTGGGTGTTCATTGGAGGGACAGGTGCTGAAGCTGAAACTCCAATACTTTGGCCACCTCATGCAAAGAGTTGACTCATTGGAAAAGACTCTGATGCTGGGAGGGATTGGGGGCGGGAGGAGAAGGGGACGACAGAGGATGAGATGGCTGGATGGCATCACCGACTCGATGGACATGAGTTTGAGTGAACTCCAGGAGTTGGTGATGGACAGGGAGGCCTGGCGTGCTACAATTCATGGGGTTGCAAAGAGTCGGACACGACTGAGTGACTGAACTGAACTGAACTGAGCCTTCTGGGTTATCAGATTGACTGTATCACAGTGCTTGTGTTCAAGTGACCCTTATTTTACTTAATAATGGCCCCAAAGTGCAAGAGCAGTGATACTGGTGCTTTGGTTGTGCCAGAGAGAAGCAGTGAAGTGCTTCCTTCAAGTGAAAAGGTGAAATTTCTTGACTTGGAAAGGTTACAATATACTGGGTTCAGTACTTTCCCCGGTTCAGGCACTGGGGGTCTTAAATTTACATCCTCTGCAGATTAGCAGGGGCTACTGTAGTCCCAGATGGTCTTTTTCCTGCACCAAAAGAGTCGTCAAGGACGCAACAGACTTATGTGGACACCGTGGAGCAGACAGATCCTGGTGCCCAGTGACCTGCTGCGAGTAACTCAAAGGAGGCTATAGGACTTTAGCTTCCAGACTGCCACCTTCCAACTCTGTGACCTCAGTGAATGCACGTGACCTCCCTGCGTCACAATTTCCCAATTTGTAAAATGGTTACAGAGATAATCTGTCTCATTTTCAGCCTGAGGGACCCATGAGGGTAAGCAAGTAGGCAAACAGGTGATTTTCCAGCCTTCCCTGTGATCTGAACCAGGGTTACTACATTGACCCATCCTCCGGCTTTAAGATAAATCAGGTCATGTTATTCTTATGCTCAAAACTCTGAAGTGGCTCCCTTTTCACTGAGACTGGAAGCAAAGTATCTCCCCTGTCCTTAAAGTCCCCCGTGCCCAGAAGCACCTGGTGTCCCATCTCAAAACTACCCCCAGGCTCACCTGCTACAACCACCCAGGTCTCCAAGCCCTTCCTCCAGTTACCAGGAGCCCTTCCCCTTGGGGTCTCTGCAACTCCAAACCCTTTGTCTGAATGCTCTTTCCCCAGACAGTCTGTAGCTGATGCCCACACCTCTTTCCCCAGATTCTGGCATGACTCTCTGACTGCTTAGTTTTTGCCAAAATGTCGTCTTCTCCATGAGACCTACCCAGTTTAAGCTGCAGCCCACTCTCCCTCCCCCCATCCTGTTCTACCTGTGCTTTCCCCAAGCACCCATCACCAGGCAACAGCACAAATAACTCACTGTGTTTACCATTCGTTGTGTGTCTTCCCCGCTAGTTTAAGCCCTGGTGGGCAGGCATCTTTGATTGTGTCCTAAGCACCTTGAGCAGTGTCAGGCACATTAAGGACCCTCAATAAATAGGTTGGATCTTTAAATCTCCTCCACCATCTCTGCAGGCTCTCTGTGGAATACTTCTTGCTCTAATGAGGAGGTTTGAAAACTGCTGACATTCCCTCCTATGTAAAACCTGTGTCTGAGATACAAAGTGCCATGTCAAGTCCAAAGGCCTGGCATAAACAGGTTGGTACAAACAGACACCAGGTTGGTAGAGTAATAAAGGAATTGGAGGGGTAGCAGGGCAGGGACAAGGATCCCAGGACTGGGTCTTTGCTGCCTTCACCACTCAGCCAAGCCTTACTTGTCTATTCTTCCTTTGTTTCACACAACATAACTATGATGATTTTAGACTGGAAAACACATTTTTAAGGACGTTTGTTGAGTAGCTACTGTGTGCTGGGCAGTGTCTGCGCTCAACTCACTACATAAGTGATCTCACAAAACTATCAGCCGTCTCACCGCTGTCACTATGGTATCTTATACCAGTCCTGGCACCTATAAGGTGCTCAATAAATGCTCACTTATTTCCCTAACAACTCTCTGGGGCGGTACTATTAACCCGTTTTTCAAGTGAGGGACCAAAGTTCAGGTTTGGGTAGCTTGCTTCAGATCATACAAGTAGTGAGTGACAAAGCAAGGATTTCTTTTTATTTTATTTTATTGTTGGAGTATAATTGCTTTACAATGTTGTTAGTTTCTGCGGTACAACAAAGTAGATCGGCTACATACATGCATCTATCCGCTCCCTTCACATCCATCTAGGCCATCACAGAGCAGTGAGCTGAGCTTCCTGTGCTTTAGAGCAGGAGCCCACTAGCCATCTATTTTACACATGCTAACCCAGTGTTCACTGCAGCACTATTAACAGTAGCCAGGACTGGAAACAACCTAAATATCCATTGACAGAGGAATGGGTAAAGAAGATATGGCATGTATTTCCAATGGAATATTACTCAGCCACACAAAGGAATGAAATGCGTCATCTGTAGAGACGCGGATGGACCTAGAGACTGCCATACAGAGTGAAGTCAGAGAGAGCAAGGTAAACATCACATATTAACAAATATGTGTGGAATCTAGAGCAAGGGTTTCAGTTCTACTTAGACAAGCTCCAGCCACAGTGGTTCTGAAAGAGAATTCAAGTTAGATCAGCCCTCCAGGCTCCCCTCAAGCAGATCGGTCTCCTGGCCACACCAGGAGATGAGGGAATGGGTATTTCTTTTCTTCTTGGCTTTCTCTTCTCCACCTGGCTCATGCCTTCCCTTTGTATATTAACTCACCTGGAGGAGGCTCCTGCCACCTTTTGATTAATTGGCCTGCCTTTCCCACCCTCTGTGCCTTGGTAACCCCAGTGTTAGCAGTGGTTCATCTTGAATCATAAATCAAGTTCTGAAAGACATTGTGTTTGTGCTTAAAATCTTCCTAGAATTCAAATTCTTTCAGAGGGTCCTTCGCTTATGAGTAGAAAGATGGATTTCACATCTCTCCCTTTAAGAAAAATCTGGATGGTATCTGCTGACTTCCCCTTGCCCCCTTCAAAAACACAGCCCTAGTTGGTCCATATGATGCAGCTAGAATTCCCCCAAGGACCTCACATTCCATTTCCGCTCAGGCCACACTAAGGAAAAGCTCCAATCATGTCATCTTTTTGCATAAACAGAAATCATTTGTAACTCACATGTGTTGTGCTTTCCATAACCCACCCTCAGCTGGATTTTTCTTTCTTCACTATTGCTGAAAGCCATGCCTGCTATTAGTAAAAGGCTGGAGTAGTTAGTTCTTCAGTTGTGTGGGACTCTCCTGTGTACTAGGGGACTTTATCCTTCCTGCCTTATCCATAAAATGCCAGGTGCATCCCCCAGTAACTGAAAGAAGCAGAACAGCCTGTAGGCAACGTTCCAAGCGCCCCTGGCTGAAGCCACCAGTGATGGGATCTCTGAAGATGGTGCACCAGATGCAGATACTAAGTTCTGCCGCTGGCAAGGGCATCAGTCTATCTCCAGGGACACCCCCTTTCTCCCAGTGTAAGTTGCTTCCCTCCTTGGTCTTGATGAACACTTATTTTAATCTCTGATTTCTCCTATGTAAAAATGTAGACAGTGGGAAGAAGAGGAGAAAGTACTGAAATTTTCCCTGGGCCCATATCATTTTAAGAAGGATTTTGTTCTCTGGAATGATTTTGTACTCTTTCAAGTTCATGATTGAGAGAGTTTACTAGATGTAAGTTACCAAATCTAATCAGCAATCTGGGATAAAATCAGAGTCTGGGATAAAAGAGAGAAACAAATGGATTCACCAGGACTGAAACATTGGACGGCACCCCTTGCAGCTTCCCTACTTGTGCCCCACATCAGTCCTGACTTGCTGTGAATCCCTGAGCTCCACTCCTTTCCTACCCCACAAAGCATGGCGAGTTCTAATTTCCAAAATACCAACATTCTCTGCAAATGGCCAGAGTCGGAATCTTCTAGTAGGGCAGGGATTCAGTAACTCCCTGGACCCTGGAAGAGTGCAGCTGTCTATCAAGAACCATCCAGAGAGGCTGTCAGATGAATCAGGGTATCTGTTCATCTTGTCCTACTTCTTGTCTCTCTTGGGCATGACTTGCCATACATGGCAGTGCCCCAGCTCACAGAACATCTATTCCAGCCCTGCATCCCATCCTCCCGTCTTGCCGAGGCAGTGCTCTGTGCTGCTCTCAGCACATCCTGTTTGTTCAGTCCCCTTTGTCTCCCACCGGAGCAATAGGGAGAGAGGATTCTTCGGAGTCCCTTTGCTTTGGGCTTTGAAATCAGATCCTGGCACACCTGATTACACTCAATAGCTGGAAATGGTAAGGATGTCCGATGGGCAGACGGCTCTTGTTCTAAGCTGTGCACATCAGGAAGGCAGGGGCTGGGTCTCCTCCTGGAGTCTGCGCTGGAGGGGGCAGGATGCTCTAGCAGGAAAAGCAAACAGTGTAACTGAAGGGAAATTCACTTGAAAAAGAACTCAGACATAACCATCAAGCAGGGTATAAACCATCCCCAAGGACAAAAAGTGGAGCTTAGACTCATTCCTCTCGCCCCCTGCATCCTTCCCTGGGAAACATTCAGTCCCAGTAACCATCTGCCCAAGGGCCAGGAGGGTCAAACCTCCTCCTTGTCCTTTTTTCTGTACAAATGTTGCCACTGAGACCTTGGCAAGGGGAATAAAAACATAGCGACTTACATGCCACACAGTGGGAAGCTCAGCAGGCATTGGAACATGAAAGGGCAGCTCTTGTGCTTCCAAGAGCTCCTCAGCCTCCTTGTACTGCAAGCTTTCCAACACTGAAGCTACCCCAATACTTGAAAAGTCATTAGGAAAATTTCACACATACAGAAAGGCTTAAGGAGCAAAACTGACCCACACCCAGCTTAAGAAATGAAATATTTCGCATGCAGTTAGAGCCCTGCCTGAACCATTCTCCTCCCTGCCTCCGCCGTGCTAACTGCTCAGCTATGCTGGGCATTTCTTTACACCTTATACATCCCAGTGAGGTGTGCAGCCCTCTTAGGGATATTGCTTAACCTTTTTGAGCCTCAGTGTCTTCATCTGTATAAAGGGGCTATTGAGAGGATTAAAGGGAATGCCTTATGATAAATATTTGGCTGCTGTTCTTAGGAAAAGGAAAAAGTCAGCAGAAAGAACTGGGTCAAATGCAAGGCTCTTCCTAGCCTGGCCCTGACCTGCCTGGACAGCCTCCCTTCCTCTCTGCAGCCCTCCCCAGCCTTCCAAATGCCAGGTTCCCAGAATCCCAGAGGGGCCACCTGTTTTCCTGACTTTTGGACCCACACAGATGCTGTGCTCACCTGCCTGAAATGCTCGTCCCCTATTGCAGTCCTGTTCGTCTGTGCGTTCATATGTCACCATTGCTGGAGACATCACCCCATCACCCCAGGCAGTGACTCTGGAGCTCTCATGGCCCTCTGCTTCTGTCTGAGCACTATGCCCATGACATTCCCAGGGTGCCCACCCCTACTCTCTCACTGAGCTGCAATGGCAGGAAGGCCAGGGCCTGCGGCTCCTCTGGCTGCGCCAGTTATTATCCTGACCCATTGTCTGCTGGTGCAGGTCAGGCCCATGCTGAGTGAGCGAGTGAGTGGATGAGTGAGTAAGGGCGTGAATGAATGACTGTTCAGTCATCAGACTTAAAACTTTCTGCCCCAGTTAACAGGAAGAACTCCCTGTGCCCCCAGTTCTCCTTATAGGCATTTTTCTCCTCTTACGTCCCAAATCTCCTCTGTCCTAGAAGCACAAAACTAAAAGGTCTCTTCATATTTCTCAGAGTTGGAGCAAATGTAATAGGAGCGTGAACTTTCTACTTCCTAACTTCAGCAAACAACAGTTGCAAAGAGTCCCAGACGGGCTTTGTGTGCCTTAGGCAGGCCTTAAATATGTTTTTCTAGGTGTATTGCCACTTATGTTCTTTTTCTTCTTTGCAGCCTGTAGAAATTCTTAAAGACAAAGCAATATACAAGCCCATTCATCTTGTTTAGAAAGGCTGTTTTACCGCCACAAAACCCAAACATTGTGAAACAGCAGTCTGGCTATGAAGGTGTTCTCACCTGCACCCATTGTTCTCTGCCAGAACGTTTGCTTGCCTCTGTGCAGACTCAACTTTAGTCATGGCAATTTAGAGGATGTGTCTCCAAAGTGGGATCAAGAGCAAGGCTGACGGTAATCTGCACCCTAAGCCAACTGGGTGCCTTGGCACTGAAAATGGGCACACAGGTCTGCCCAGGAAGGCACTATGAAGTGAAAATGAGAGCAGTGCCTGGGGTGTTCCAGTGCCTGGAACACAAAGGTCAGCTTTGGGTTTTCTTTCTTTTTTTTCCCCCACATTTTAAATTTTTATCAAGGTGAAATTCACATAGTATAACCATTTTAAAGTGAACAATTAAGTGGCAATTAGTACATTCACAATTTTGTGTACAACCACCACCTCTGTCTGGTTCCCAAACGTTTTCATCACCCTGAAAGGAAACCCCATACCCATTAGGCAGTGCTCCCCAATCAGCCTTCCTCCAGTTCCTGAAAGACACCAATCTGTGTTCTGTCTCTCTGGATATACCTCTTCTAGATATTTCATATAAACTGAATCATATAGAGTGTGACCTTTTGTGTCTGGCTCCTTTAACTAGCATGTTTTTGAGGTTCATCCACATTATAGCATGAATCAGTACTTCATTCCTTTTCATGGCCATGTAATATTCCACTGACATTCAGAAAACTAAGATCATGGCATCTGGTCCCACCACTTCATGGGAAATAGATGGGGAAACAGTGGAAACAGTGTCAGACTTTATTTTGGGGGGCTGTAAAATCACTGCAGATGGTGATGGCAGCCATGAAATTAAAAGATGCTTACTCTTTGGAAGGAAAGTTATGACCAACCTAGATAGCATATTAAAAAGCAGAGACATTACTTTGCCAACAAAGGTCCATCTAGTCAAGGCTATGGTTTTTCCAGTGGTCATGTATGGATGTGAGAGTTGGACTATGAAGAAGGCTGAGCGCCGAAGAATTGATGCTTTGAAATGTGGTGTTGGAGAAGACTCTCGAGAGTCCCCTGGAGATACAACCAGTCCATTCTAAAGGAGATCAGTCCATTCTAAAGGAGATCAGTCCTGGGTGTTCATTGGAGGGACTGATGCTGAAGCTGAAACTCCAATACTTTGGCCACCTCATGCAAAGAGTTGACTCATTGGAAAAGACCCTGATGCTGGGAGGGATTGGGGGCGGGAGGAGAAGGGGACAACAGAGGGTGAGATGGCTGGATGGCATCACTGACTCGATGGAAATGAGTTTGGATAAACTCCGGAAGTTGGTGATGGACAGGGAGGCCTGACGTGCTGTGATTCAGGGGGTTGCAAAGAGTTGGACACGACTGAGCGACTGAACTGAATATTCCACTGTATGGATATACCACTTTTTGTTTATCCACTCATCCACTGATGGACATTTGGACTGTTTCTACATTTTGGCTATTGTGAACAGTGCTACTATGAGTGTGTATGTATATGTATTTATGCAAATACCTGTGTTCAATTCTGTGAGGTTAGTAGAATTGCTGGATCATATAATAATTCTATGTTTAACTTTTGCAGGAACTGCCACACTGTTTTCCACAGTGACTGAACTGTTTTACGTTCCCACCAGCAATGTAGGAGCACAGGTCAGATTTTATCCTTCTGGGAGTCACATTCTAAAGTGACACGAGGCCCTCCCAGGTCTAAAGGGCCATTTTGCATGTACACAGAACTCACACTCTATATGTGAAGATACAGATTCTGTACACACATGTGGACAGGGAAAGGGGAGAAAGTGGAATCCTTGGTAGACAAGCTGAAGGATGGTTCAGAGAGTAATGAACTTCTTAGCCCATCTGTCTTGCCATGTTATTCTTAGCTAAACAAGGAACACACTGAAGAATCTTACTGTCTACTCTGTCTTCTTTTACTTCTTTCCAGTTAGTCTTCACTCCTACTTTATCCTCGAGATTGTAGGGTCGCAGTGACTTTGCCACCCTTGGCCATTTTCCAGTAAACATGTGGGACTGTTAGCTTGTGATCCAGTGTTTAGAGCTCCCACATTTGCGAATGCTGAATGCTCCACACGCCACTCAGCAACATCTGCGAGCCAGAAGTAGGAAGAACACCTTTAAAGAGAGAGATGTGAGAGCAGAATTATTAATAGTAACCTGTCGAGAGGATGAGATGGCTGGATGGCATCACTGACTCGATGGACGTGAGTCTGAGTGAACTCCGGGAGTTGGTGATGGACAGGGAGGCCTGGCGTGCTGCGATTCATGGGGTCGCAAAGAGTCGGACACAACTGAGCGACTGAACTGAACTGAACTGAAACCTGTTGAGAAGAAAGGTAAGGCCATCGACAGAGTCCCCTGCTGAATCCGATTCTTCGGAGGGAAAGGGCACAAAACTGGTTTATTTCTCAAAACCACCTAGAAGGAACCAAGGCCTGCGTTAAATCTACGAATCGGTATTATTTGATTAGAAGAGTTAAAAATACTGTAGTATTCTAATCTTCCATTTCTCACAGTCTGGCAGCTGAGGTCTCAGCCATCTGGAGGGGAAGGCCTTCCTGAGAGGGCTGAACTCCTGGGACGATACTCTTTCTACTAGACAGAGGCCTTCATGGCTGAACAAGGGTCTGAAAGAGGAAATGGAGAAGAGGGGCCAGGGAGGAGGGCCCGAGGAGGCCTCTGAGAAGAGAGGAATGGGTCCCCTGGGTGTTCTCCATGAGTGTGGGGCCTCAGGAGGGTGGCAAGGAGACAAGGGGAAGGCCTGAGCGCAGCGAGAATTAGTGCTTCCAGGGATTTGGAGGGAAGGAGACTCACCACACCACTGGGAAGTAGGTCTTTGAAGCTCACTCATAAGCCTTAGAGGCAAAATGAGGTTGGAAACCCCAATGTATCTGGCTAAGAACAGGAGGCCCCAGGATGCAGTTCTGAATTGAAATTGAACCCTGCCTCTGGGTATGGTTGAGGTGGGGTGGTCCTCAGTTCTTCACAGAGCAGGAGGGACTCACTATAGTCCTCACTATCTGCCAATAAAGAAAGAAGGAACAGCCAGGTTATCTTTCAAAGATGAGCCACACTCCCTTTTAGGGGTCAAATGGAAACCTGGTGATGTCAGCCTAGAAAGAAGAGAGCCTCCTCCCCAGCCACAGGTAAGAACTCTTAGCTTTTTAGTCATAATCCAATGAGACAGTTTGCAGAGTTAGTGGGTGTGGTGGGCTTAATGGTGCCCCCACAAAGGTATGTCCACACCTCAATCCTTGGAACCTGTGAATGTGACCTTCTCTGGAAGATGGGTCTTTGCAGATGTAATTAAGTTAGGGATCTTGAGATGAGATCATCCTGGATTACCCTGGTGGGCTAAATCCAATGACAACTGTCCCTGTAACAGAAGGCCACATGACCATGGCAGACTAGAGTGATGCCCACAGGCCAA
Organism: Bos indicus x Bos taurus; assembly: GCF_003369695.1. Lineage (NCBI taxonomy): Eukaryota > Metazoa > Chordata > Mammalia > Artiodactyla > Bovidae > Bos > Bos indicus x Bos taurus. The sequence goes on from NC_040085.1 coordinate 74,116,962, forward strand.
GGAGCATCTGGAGCCACCTGAAGCTGGCAGAGCCAGGACATATCCTCCCCTGGGGAGAAACACGACCCTGCCAACACCTTGACTTTGGACTTCTGGCCTCCAGAACTGTGGAAGAATAAAGTTCTGTTGTTTAAGCCAAAAGGCTTGTGGTCACTTGCTGCAGCTAATACAGGGCAGATGCACGGAGAGAATTAGGGACTGCAGAGCGGAAGGGTCTGGAAAACCAAGTTCAGTCCTGGATCTGCTGCTGCTGACTGAGGTGAACTTTATGCTTCAGGTTCATTTCCTCTCTGTTCCTCACATGCCTGGCCCTCACAGCTGGGCGCGGGGCTCACATCTCACTTGAAGAAGTTACTCAAAATCTAAGGAGGTCAGGTGAGATACTCCCTACCTGTTTGGAACAGTGGTAACAGGAATAACCACACTCGTAGAATGTTGAATACATACTAGATACGTTTACACACATTATCTTGTGTAATCCTCAAAATATTCCCACGAGATTAGCATTCACATCCCCATCTTCTAGGTGAGGAGACTGAGGTTCCGAGAGGTCCTATAGCCTGTTCAAGGTCATTCACCGAGCGAGCCCATGTCTACCTGTGCTCGATCCACAACATTACAAAAGGCTCAAGCTCCACAAAGACAGTGGGTCCAGATTCCCACAACATCCCACAGCACTCACAGCACTCAGCTGGATGACGGAAGGGGGTTTGTTTATTTTCTGAATATTAGCAGCACTGGCACTACAGCTCGGTGGCGGATGACAGAGTAAGTTTGCTGAGAGAACCTGTTTGGACTCTGCTAACAGAGTGGACTCTGCTAGCATGGTGCATGCATGTGTACTCAGTCGTGCCCAACTCTTCACGACCCCATGGACTGTAGCCTGTCAGGCTCCTCTGTCCATGGGATACTCCAGGCAAGAGTACTGGAGCGGGTTGCCATGTCCTCCTCCAAGGGATCTTCCCAAACCAGAGATGGAACTTGCGTCTCTTATGCCTCCTGCATTGGCAGGTGGGTTCTTTACCACTAGCATCACCTGCGAAGCCCTGCTAACAGTAGAGGGTTAGCAAAATATCCACATTAGGGAGAAATATAGTCTCAACTAAGACCCATCTTGGTCCTCTTGGCCCCAAGTCTCCGAGGCTTTCTTCTCTCTCACCTTGCTGGAGAAAGAGATGAAACCCCTAGCCAAGGGGCTTCTGCCAGGTGAGAGTCTGGATGGACAGTCACACACACAGAGAGAACATATCCACATCACTCCCTCCCCAGCCAAGACGAAGAAGAGAAGGAACCAACTGAGAGGCTCTAGAGAAGCCCTGTCCTGAGCAGCCCGACACATCTGGGGCCCCCTCTTGTCTGGCTGGAGTCCCTGTGCCTTTCCCAGAGTCCCCGTCAGAGGTTTAGGTGATCTATACCGATCCCCTGCTGGCTGTGGTTTAGGCAGGGCCATGGCTAACATGGCAGCTGCTTCCCTGTTCTTCCAGCGCTTAGGGTTGGAGAGAGAGCTGGAGCCCAGAGATGACCCAAGGACCTGCCAGATTTCCTCCCAGGCAGACCTCTGTGCGAGATAAAGTCAGGCAAGGCTGAGCCGCAGGACAGCAGCATAATAAATTCCCCTGGCCTCCTCCCAGGCTCATTGTTCTATTGCTGGAGTTGTTTTGAGTAGGATCAAAAGGAAGGAAGAGCTCTGTGCTATCAGGCTGGGGAAGAAGGATGCTCTCCTGACCGCTCCTGTTGCCCTTGGCCACCCTCGTGTTAAATATGAGGAAATCGAAGGGCAGTGTGCAGCCTAACCTCGTCCTCATGGTGAGGCGCACGGCCCTCAGTGAGGCAGCACCCCCATCAGAGCCCACTGACGGCCGCCGTGGTCATCCAGCCCTGGTCCTCTCACCCCGGCCAGCCCAGCCCTGGGAGGCCGAGCCCAGGGTCAGCAGCGTTGGGGAGGTGGGGGAGCCGGAAGTGGGCCCTAGAATGGCTGCATTAGCTGTTGTTTACCCCTGGGGCTGAGAACTGAAGCTGTAGGGCCACAACCCTTGGAAATAATAGGCCAGAAAAGGAACTTCCCGAGCTTGGCTGGCCTAGTGCCTACGGCTCAGACAGTGAGTTGCTCAAGTTCTCAGGAAACCTAGTCAGCTCCAGGATTTGTGGCCTTTCCTCTGCTCTGCCTGTGTTCATGGGGTGGTGAGCGCCTTCAGGCCCCACGACTGGATTCCTGGGGGGAACTGGAGCAGAAAGCATCACCTTCCTTCAGCCCTGGACTGAGGAGACAGGAAGGGCTGAGCCGAGGGTTCCTCATCACCGACCCACAGGGCTCAGGGAGTCCTTGGCCCCTCAGACGTTCTGCTCTGCCCAGTGCCAGGGTCTGATTCCCCAGGTGCCTGGCTGCAGCGGGCTCGGTCACCTTTGTCTGGGCTAGTGGCCATATCTGCGCCATCAAAGGACCTCAACGGGAGAGGATGTCAATGTGTTTCCTCAACCAGAAAGGTGGTTTGAGTTCAGCCAGAGCAGCCCAAGCAAACAAGCAGAAGCCTGTCAATGGAAAGCTGGGGGCTGCTGGGAGATCACAGACAACAAAACGAGAACCATTATCAGTCCCGGCCGGGCCCGAAGGAGGGACAGCCTTTGAAGCCACAAACAGGCTGAACAGAACTTTCCACCTGAGAGACGCTGGAGATGGGAGGTCAGGCTGCCTGCAGCCCCCGCAAAACCTGATCAAAGCCTCCTGCAGAAGGGAGGAGGCCCACAGCTGCAGCCCCACTGCCCCCCACCCCCGGCACGGGGCCTCCCAGGGCTTTCTGAAGACAACCGGGCCGCCTTCGCAGGGGCCTGTGGGAAAACCCAGCACAGATGCGCTGTGCAGCCAAACCTGTGAGCACTGTGGGCCAGGGGAAAGTAAACCCCTCAGCGGTCCTGAAAAGAAGAGGAAGGGAAGCAAAGCACACAGAAAATGCAAAGACCACCCACCTGATGAGCGCCCACCTTTCGGAAACAAATAGCTGCCAGCTTCCCAGGCGCACTTCTAAAAGAACAAACAGGCTAAACACACCACCTCAAAGCTCCGTGCACCGAGGGAATTGTGGGAAGCCCGGCCTCTTGTAAACATTGGAAGCTTAATTTAAAGTGCATTGGCCTCCGTGGTGCCTGTTTGAGGGTTTCCTCGCATCCGCTCTCCTCCCTGGCAACTGAGAAACAGCGAGAAGCCCCATCAGGGCGGGATCAGGTCCTACGTGGACGCCCTTAGTGTACTTCTCTCGGGCTGGATAGGGACATTCTGCCAGGAGGTGTTCTGGGGGCATCTTCCAGATGGATCCAGGATGAGGGTAGCCCTGTCGGTCCTGCCTGGATTGGTCCCTCTGGGACAGCCCACTCTGCCTGGCCTTGTGGTTCTTCCCTTTGGAGAACCAGCACTTCACGGAACCCATAGTTTGATCTTTTCTGAAGCCAGGTGCAGCAGAGCAAAACCATCTCCACTATGTTCTCCTTCTCAAAAGACTGAGAAGGATTTTTTCTTTTCCTTTTTGGAGATAGGTTTGAGGTGGGCGGGAGGTGGGGTGGTGGAGGAGGACAGTCATATGGAGGCCTTGTAGGTTTTAGGGGGAAAGAGGAAGTGTGTGGAGGAAGTAGTTGCCCAGCAGTACTGGGGGAAACTGAGATGAGAAAGTTCCAGAACCTCTGGTTTAACCAGCTGGCATTCTTTCCACAGTGGATGAATGAGGACTAGACAGAGGGCCTCAGGGAGAAGAAACAGAACAGAGGACAGCGGCATCTCCTCTCCCAGCTTATCCAGAGGCCAGATCCTAAAGAGGGGAGACAGTTGGGAGTTACCGATCGCCCACCCACTACCCACTAGGAGATCTATACCTTTTTATTACTTTGCCCTTGAGATGATTGGGATTGCCTCCATTTTACAAGCAGCAAAACCAAGATCCCAAAAGGTAACCAAGGCTCTGCTAGGACATATATGAAACTGCAGAGCCAGAACTCAGCCTCAGATGGCCTGGCTCCAAAGTCCATAACCTTGCCCACTGTTTCCAGCCCTGCCCTGCCTCTCAGGATTAGGCACGTGTTTGTCGATGCTACCAACTGAACAGACACAGGCCTCTTTCACCCTGATCAAGAGGCATCCTTACAGGGTCTGGGTTATGGAAAGAAATTCTCCAAGGCACCAATAAAATCCTGCTCTGGAGTGCAAGAAGGCCTTTTTGGAAATACTTCCTAATAAAGTTGACACTGACCTCCCCAAAGCAAAAACAGAAGGGAACTAGATCAGTCAAAAGCAGAGTAGGTAGATGATAAAGCCTCACTGGGTCAGCTTTCTTCCAGGAAGCCAAAGCCCTCACAGGCTCTCATTATGTCCTCATCCCCACGGCCCTGTCTGGAGGCGGTGGACACATGTGGACAGTGGTCCTCATGTTAGGCGTGGACAGTCTTGAGTACTAAAACCATCAGTTCTCCCTAAAGTAAACGGAGTACAGAGCCGAAATGGGAGCACAGCCTCATTCCCCAAAGCTGTATGAGATGCTACTTTTAGTTGCGTCTCCTGGCTTGGCAGTTAAAGCTAGGTTCTTCTTTGAGAGGTTTGGAGGGTCCAGGGATGAGAGGGGCACAGCTGAGGAAGGAGGCCTCACTTTGTTCGCCCATAGGCCCATTCTTTAACTTAGGCTTGTGCTCTTTAACTTAGGCTCATGTCCATCACTGGTGCTCACAGTCATGGGGCACAGAGGCCTGGGATGGGCCACTCGCCAGACAATAAGCACCTCTGAAGATGAAGATGGGAAAATGGCATGTGGGCTGACACTCATCCAGGAAGGCCTGCTGGACACAGGGGTGTTGAGGCTCAGACAGCTGGAGAAGGGAAAGGGGATCTAATTGCAAGAGAGTCATCCCCCTTTGCTGGTTCATATCCAGTCATGTCATTTCTTGGCTTTAATAACATAGTCCATCCTAAAGGAAATCAGTCCTGAATATTCATTAGAAGAACTGATGCTGAAGCTGAAACTCCAGTACTTTGGCCACCTGATGCGAATAACTGACTCATTGGAAAAGACCCTGATGCTGGGAAAGACTGAAGGCAGGAGGAGAAGGGGATGACAGGGGATTAGATGGTCGGATGGCATCACCAACTGGATGGACATGAATTTGAGCAAGCTCCAGGAGTTGGTGATGGACAGGAAGCCTGGCATGCTGCAGTCCACGGGGTTGCAAAGAGTCGAACAGGACTGTGTGACTGAACTGACCTCAATTCCATTTCCGCTCTGGCCACACTAAGGAAAAGCTCCAATCATGTCATCTTTTTGCATAAACAGAAATCATTTGTAACTCACATGTTTTATGCTTTCCATAACCCACCCTCAGCTGGATTTTTCTTTCTTCACTATTGCTGAAAGCCATGCCTGCTATTAGTAAAAGGCTGGAGTAGTTCTTCAGTTGTGTGGGACTCTCCTGTGTACTAGGGGACTTTGTCCTTCCTGTCTTATCCATAAAATGCCAGGTGCATCCCCCAGTAACTGAAAGAAGCAGAACAGCCTGTAGGCAGCGTTCCAAGCGCCCCTGGCTGAAGCCAGCAGTGATGAGATCTCTGAAGATGGTGCACCAGATACAAAGTTCTGCCGCTGGCAAGGGCATCAGTCTATCTCCAGGGACACCCTCTTTCTCCCAGTGTAAGTTGCTTCCCTCTTTGAGGCCCCTGTCATTGTGTGACTCCTTCTAGGGCCCCAATTCTTATGTCTTGCTCCTCGCCTAATTTCTGTGCAGGGATTTCCCCCAAATTTGTGAGCTGCAGACCTGTGGGGGCCATGGAGTTTCAGCAAGGGGTTCCTCCCTCTGTACCCTACACCAAACAGGGGCTACAGCCTGAATCAACAGTATGAAAAATTCAGGTTAATTTGAAAGGGTCGTCAAATTTCTAGCAGTTGTTTACATTGTGTGTTTTCTTGGTTACTGGAGTTCAGCAACTGCTATGAGAAGAGGCCTGCCTGCATTGTGATGTTGTTCAGTAGCTAAGTCGTGTCCGACTCTACGGCCCCATGAATGGCAACACTCCAGGTTTCCCATCTTTCACTCTTTCCCAGAGTTTGCTCAAACTCATGTCCACTGAGTTGGTGATATTATTCAACCATCTTGTCCTCTGTCGCTCCCTTTTCCTCCTGCCTTCAATCTTTCCCAGCATCAAAATCTTTTCCGATGAGTCAGCTCTTCGTATCAGGTGGCCAAGGTATTGGAGCTTCAGCATCTGTCCTTCCAGTGAATATTCAGGGTTGTGATAGCGGTTTTCAAACTGGGATCCAAGGAACCCCTCAGAGAGGCCCTGAAGGGGGAAGGTTCAGGATGAAACCAGAAGAGATGGAGACCCCCATCTGCCCCCTGCACACGCACGCACATGCACTCACACACACAACTAATTCATCCCCTTCCTTTGCAACCAGAGCAACTCTGCTTTTATCACTCTTGCACACTGGGCTTTCTAGTAAGATTTTATTTGACGAAAGGACTCTGCTGGGTAGGAGGGTGGGGTGGTGTTTACAAACAACGACTGAGGACAAAGTACAGGTACTCCAGCCATCTCCTTGCCGGTGTTCAGTGGAGCACAGGGGGACATCTGTCACAGCCCCACTTGTGTAAACCGTGAATAAACTGTGATGTGTGACTGACACGATGGCAGGCAGCTGCTCCATCCAGCCCCACGACGTGACAAGCTGGGTTAGTTTCCCAGATGCCTGAAGTCCATCAGGCTCTCGGAAATGAAAAATGAACTTGTACGTTAGCGGGTCCTATGGGCAATGCAGACGCAGTGTCAATGTGTATACATATGTGGTGCAGCATTTACTGCTGCGGGGGGTCGGGGGGCGCGGGGTGGGAGGGAAATCCAGCCCTCCCAATGCACCAACGTTCCCAGCAGGGGTGGTCACTTGGGGCCCATTTTCATCTCCTTTAGTTTCTGCCCAAATTAGTCTTTGCCTGTGCTGGTGCTTTCTACCCAGGCCCTCAGAGGACACGGTTTGCCCTCAGGCAGCCTGGGCCTAGAATAACGAGAGGCGGCAAAGCAGGACCATGAGCTGGTAGTTAGGTGGCCATTTATGAGTCGGTCCTGCCTCATCCTAGACAGGGTCATCTTTCACACCCCCACCTGGACACGCCCAGAGATCCTCTCTTTTGTGGTCAAGGACCTCTGCTAGGTTTCCAGCCATATCAGGACCAAGCAAGGTAAAACAGCCAGCACAGGTTGGGGCATAAGACCTAAAATGTGATTAAAATTAACCCAGGGTTCATCATGCTGTATTTGTAATAAACTAGCTTTGTGGTTTTTGCACCCTCTGACAATAATATTTGTGGAAATTCCTCGGCTGAGACTCCATCCTCCCAGTTTGGTTTCAGACAGGGCAGCAAATAAAGAAATTCTCTAACCCTGCTTATTAGCACATGAGACTCAGGCAGGAAATCAGAAGGGCCGCCTTTGTCCCTGCTTTGGCTCTACTGTCACACGTACTTTTAAAAAGCCACCTTCCCAGCACTCAGGCTCGGGGCAAATGCGACAAAACAGATGGCAAACCTCTCTGTTACATGAATGTCCCATTAGAGGCATAGGGGAAACAATGGCAAGCAGACCCAGGCCTGTCAAGTGTGTGACTGGGCCTGTTGGAATGTGGCTGTGTGTGTGTGTGTGTGTGTGTGTGTGTGTACACATGGGAACCTAAACACACTTGGCTCTGAGTTCCTACGTGCCGGGGGTATGCTGAGTGAGCAAAAAGCTTCACGTGTGTCTGAGAGGGTGACAGGGAGCCCCCAGACGCTTAGCTGCTCAGATTTCTAGATGGGGAGAAGCAAGGGGAAGTTTTGAGAATGGGAGGGCAGCTGTGTGTGAACACACGTCTCCATTTGTGTGTATCGGGGGAAACTGAGGGGAAATTCTGCGTTCGGGTGTGCTAGCCCTCATGGCGGGTGTGCGTGCATTCAAGCGTGCCGAGGGGAAGCTGAGAGAAAGTTTTGCGAGTTTTGAAAATTCTCAGAAAAAATCTGGCAACTGCCCATACCACAGGTTGGTACACATTCAATGCTTGTGAAGCTCATTTCCTGTACTAGTTACCAGCCCTTGTTTATACAGGACACAAAATATGATTTAGAGCAAAAGCTCCAGGTGTCAGAGGTGAGTCAAGGGACAGTGTATTCCCAGAGGATAGGGAAGGGAGGGCAATCTCTGCCAATGCCTTTTGAAGCAGTGAAATCAACTTTCAGTTTTAAAATCCATGGTTCCCACCTTTATAGGCTTGAAAGGGAGAGATGATTAAACTCAACTCTTAAAATTAATGCCATCCTGCATCATTGCTCTGAAGCCATTTTAGCACCCAATCTGCTCAGCCAATAGCAGCAGGGCGTTCTTGTGTGTTTATGCGTTGTTAAGCTCGGCTGTCTGGCTTCACTCTGAGCCCCAGTTTGGGAGCCCAGCTCCAGAACCTGTTTATGAGCTTTTACACTTGGCTTTATTCTGACTCAGCTTTGTTTGTTGGCACAGAGGGTAGCGCCTAACTTCAGCACTCTGTTCTTTGCATGGGGATCCCAGATCACAGAGGGTCCTCGGGCTGCCATCCACAGCCAAGTTGAGGAGTTTGCACCATCGCCTCGTGGTGTGCATGTGGGCAGGCATTTCTGAACGCCTCAACGTGGAGAGACACTGCACTCTACAAACGCCTTGGCATGCGACTTTCTCAGAGTCTGTCTTGCCAGAGTGTTCATGCATGTGGCACCCAGCTTGTAACAAACTTTCAGTGGCCGCTAATTAACCATGGTGCATTCCATTCCGTTCAAGGCTCATGAAGCCATGACCAGAGACAACAGAGCCAATATCGCTCGCTCATCAGCCCAGCTCAGGACCTTGCTAGATCAGGTGTCCTGAACACCTGCATGGTTTCCTGATATATCCATGTGACAGTCATGAGCCTCTGTTCTTTCTCTAGTTTAGAGTAGAGGGAAGCAGGAACAAAAGTCTCCCAGCTGTTGGACTCCAGGGAGCAAAGAGCCCAACCCTATCAGGAGACCAAGTCTAGGCAAAGCACAACTTTGAGGATTACTCCCACAACTCTTGGTCCTGGTGGAAGTGAAGAATACCAACCAGGCTCATCAAAAGGTGGAAGCCAGAGAACCATACCTTATCCTTTATCAAGCCAAGATCTAAGTCCTGCTTAAGGCTCTTCCTGAGTACAGTCCCTGTGATGGTAGGACCCAAAGATGCTGATGGGGGCATTTCCCAGGCTTTACACTGGTTCAACTTGGGACTTACTTCAGTTGTTCATGATGATAGGAATTTGCTTTATACTTCATCCTGGCTCAGTTGGAGCCCCTGCATCATCCTCAGGCAATTCACAATCTTAGTAAGCTGGGAGTGAACTTCCCAGTTGGCTCTAGTAGTAAAGAACCTGCCTGCCAATGCAGAAGACACAAGAGACTCCACTTTGGTTCCTGAGTTGGGAAGATTCTCTGGAGGAGGGCATGGCAGCCCATTCCAGTATTTTTGCCTGGAGAATCCCACGGAGAGAGGAGCCTGGCGGGCTACAGTCTATAGGGGCGCAAAGAGTTGGACACAACTGAAGCGAGTTAGTACTCACTTAGCATGCAGTGAACTGGGAGACCTCTGAACAACAGCAGGACTCTAAAGATTGTGGCCCATGACTCCTTAGTGAATTCTACAATCCTTTGAGGCACTACCTGAAGTTCGAGGAGGAGCTTGCCAAGGAAGAGGGACCTGAGGACAGCAGTGGAGATGGAGATGTGGAGTACAGATCATTATTCTTTACAGGAATTCTCAGATCCTGTCTGCTGGAGGTCTTTACAGAGAGTTGACCTTCTGTGCAAGTTAATGTGGCAGTCTGTTGAGCTGTGATTCTGTTCGAGGCCCAGTATAACCAAGAAGATGAGGGGGAAGGAAGGAGGGGGAGGGGATATTCCAGGTCACAGCCACTGCAGCCCCGGGGTAACATCCTTCCTTGGGTAGAAATGTCTTCACCTGTGAAATGGGAGTATAGTGTTGTCAGGGCAAGTGCTTTGAACCCATAACTGAATGGCCAGATTGTTAGCTTTGTTCTCTGTTGCCACTGGTTAAGTGAGCATAAAGACACTTCCCTAGAAAGCAATATTTGCAAGGATCCTAGTATGGTGTGGGAACTGAGTGGATCCTAAATCTGTCTCCTCTTGTCCTGTGAGTGGAATGGCCGCCCCATAGTTCTCCAGCTAAGGGGTCAGCAAACTTTTACTATGAGGGGCACATAGCAAATATTTTCAGCTTTGCAAGCCATACCATCTCTGCCACGGTCACTAAAGGAGCCGTAGAAAATACATAAACAAGTGGGCATGGCTGTCTTCCAATTCAAGTTTATTTACACAGTCAGACTGTGGACCAACCTGATCCATGGGCTGTAGTTTGCTGACCCCTGCTTTAGCTCATGGTAGATGTCCAGCAAACACTTGGGAAATTAACCTGTTGAAGATAAGTGAGTAGGGATCTCTCTGTCCATCCAGATCTTTGATTTGAATGCTGTTTTCACAGGCCCAGGTTATGTGTTCCTACCGTGGGGTCAGAGCAGCAAGACCCTCACCTCCTCTTCACTCCCCTCCCCCAGCTTTGAGAGACCACAGCTCATTCAAACCCACCCCCATAATGGAGAGCAGCATTTGTGCACCTTCCAGGATCAGCTTCCCTATCCCTCCCCACCTAGGGCCTTTCCCTTCCATCCCGTTTGTGGGACACACAATTTGTAATCTCCTTAAAGCCCAAGAAGCCAGGTCTCTGATTCATGTAGATTAAAATCAGCTGCAACCTATTAATGGCCCAGAGCCCAAGACAGATTTTAGGAAACAAAAACACTGGACCAAATTAGACTGAACTGGCCTCTGTCTCCAGGGGAGGGGGGTGGGGTAGGAGGCTGGGGGTGAGGGGAGTGGCCATGTGGTTTTAATTAATTTGGATTCTCTTCCTGAAGCTAATTCACCCAACACAAAGCATGTGTAGCTCCATGGAAGCAGGCCGCCATGGAGCTGGGCTCTCCCTGGTGCAGCCCCAGGTCCTACTGGGGGACTGGGACTGGTTGTGTGTCTGTAATTAACAGGTTTCAAAGTGGTTATTTTGGAAAAGAGAATTTCAGTGGCGCGTTAAAATCCTTTCATCAGCCATCAGCCAGCGTCCCAAGGCCTTTAGCAAGGCCCTGGCCACTTACGGCTTCAGAGCTTTGCATTCCCAGGGTCTTGTTTGAGAATGTGGAGGCTTTTGCCATGGGTTTTATTAGGCTGACGGTTACCATGATTTTCATTATGTTGTTTGGTTACTGGGATCATAAACATGCTTCTCTCTTCCTAGAGTACCTAAGAACATAAAAAATAAAAGAAAAAGAAGAGCCCCTGCCTTTGTAGAAGTTGCATCACATACAAAGCTAATACTCCCTCATGAGAAAGAGCTGGCTGTGCCTCTGGGTGGGTGGAGGGTGGGTAGAAGGTAGGCAGGAATCAAGAGGCTAGGAAGAGGCAGGAAGGGTGCCCGACCAGCACCCCGTCCTGACCTCACATCTGAGGAAACCGAGGCCAAGAGAGATGCCTCCTGCTGGACTCTGGCTCCCCAACTCTCAGTCCCGTGTTCTTTTTCCTCCTGGTGGCATCAGGCTGTGAACAAGAGTTGCAGAGGTATTTGCAGAAGTGAGAAGGAGTCTGAATTCTTTTAGGCTGGTGCTTCAGGACACTTCTGAGAGTAGAAGGAAATGGTCGGATTCACATGCAGCTTAAAATAAAGCGCCGAGGTGTATAGGGAACTGATCCGGCCCGTGCTGTGTGTTCTGATGGTGCCTCTGGGGTGCTGGGGCGGGGGGTGCACTCCTCGGGCTGCAGCAGCTGCACGGAGGCCCTGGAAGGAGAGGGGAGTCACTGGGGCCCTCACTTGGCACCCACAGCCTTGAGCTGCGGGAAGAAGGGAAATAGGTACCAAATCCCACAAGCCACAGAGATGATTTCTTGCCGCTCTGAGTACAAAACCTCTGAAACCTGGTCAAGCTCCCAGAATCACCATATGGGGCAACAGGAACTTCGGTTAAGCCTGAGTTATCTGATAAATGGAACCCCAGCCTGGCTTTCCTTCCTATTTTGATGGTGGCTACCTTCCAGAGCGTTCTTTCATGGGGGACATGAAAAATAGTGTGGGAGAATTTCTATGAAATCACCTCTGTTACTCCAGAGCAGCAGCTCTGGCTTTCAGGAGGACAAGAGTAAGACCTTCGTCCACATGAAAGCTATGATGGCATGTTCAGAGAATCATAGAGTATCAGAGCTGGGAAGGAAATGCAAGTCTAGCCAGCCCATCTTACAAATAGGGAAACTGAGGTCCGAAGCCAGGGTCGGGTCCAGCCCATGGTTTCTGACTATCAGTTTGCTCAACAATACCATTCCTCACCAGGCCACAGTTCCCCTTTGTCCTGATATTTTTGTTCATTTGTTTAATATTTACTGATTATCCCCTATGAGCCAGACACTTTGAGGTGCATTAATTTTGTTTCTTTAAATTTTTTGAGATGAAATAAAAGAAGTACATGTCTGTGGAATACGGTAAAGAAGGAAAGGAAAATCTTCTCCCCTCCCAAGTTCAGGTTTTAGGAAAACTTTGTGAGCCTGGGCACCCTTGGGAAACACCTGCTGGGCTGGATGTGCCTTTTAGATGGCCTAGTAATATCGCTGTCATGTAAGGATGGACTTAACTAGAATGCCTCCACTTGCAGTCACCACCTAGGCAGCCTAGCCCAAAGGGTTCTGGGAGTGACAATCATCAGGGATTCTCTGGATCCAAGTTTGAGCTGATGCTGTGGGGAACCCACGCCAGTTGAAGGAATACGGATTATTGGGGTCCCTTGGTCTGTTTCCCATCATTCTTATATAATTTGCTTGTCAGTCCTTTGCTCTTGTTTACCTCTGTGTGAATAACTCCTCGATTATAAATCAGAGGACTTGGCACTGAGGTTTGGATCATCTGTGATCCATAACTTTCCCAAGGCAAAAGAAATTTAACAAATCTCTTCTCTCACGATGTAGTATCCAAATCATGGATGCATTGATCTGTGTAGAGCAAGCCAAGTCTGAGCCTCCCCACCCCCACCACACTCACCCTGAGCAGTCATGCACACATTCATTCACTGATTCATGGGTTCATTCAACAAATATTCAGTGAGCAATTAGGTGCCAGACTCCATTCTAGACGATGGATATACAGAGCGGAAAAAGACAACATCCCTCCTTATTCTGTTTACATCTTGGGGTGGGGGCAACATATAATAAGCCAAATATATATACTATATATCTATACACTCACACATACATACATGAACTAGTGATAAGCCCCTTGAAAAAAGTAAAGCACGATGAAGAGACAGGGGTGAGGGGAACACTTTTACACACAGAAGAGTCAGGAAGACCTCTCTGAAGAGGTGACCTTTGGGCAAGGCTTGAATGAAGAGCATTCCAGGCAAAAGGAATAATAAATGTGAAGACCTGGGACAAGGACCTGTTGGATGTCTTGGGGAACAGCCAGGAAAGTTAAGCTGGAGCAGAGGGAGCAATAGGGATGTCAAAGGTACAGAAGGTCAGAGAATTGAGCAGAGCCCAGGTCAGGGGAGGAAGACTTGACGTCTGTTCTGAGCACTATGGAATGTCTTAGGAGCAGGAGAGTGATGCTGCAGAGATGTACACTAGAGGGCCACGGAGAAGCTGACAGTGACGATGGCCCAGCTCCGGTTAAACGTTTGCATTCAGACCCATGGCAGGTGGTGCGCCTCGAGGGCGGTGCCTGCAGTGGAAACCTTCCAAGAGAGCTACATGTCTCAACAGGGCGAGGCTGGGCCTGGGAGCTCACTACCTCTCTACCAATTAGTCTTAAGCCCCAAAAAAGGAAATGGTGCTATTTAAATAGCAGGGTTGGGATCCGTGAGTCAGAGAACTCTCAATCCATCAGGTCACCCCCAGTTAGGCTCTGGAAAATTGCTGATACTCAGGCCCCCAGTGGAGAGTTTGGCTGCAGGCTCAGATACAGACCTGGCCTTTAGGGGATCGGGCTTTTTTTCTGGCTGACTATATACTGTCTGGTCAGTTTCATTCCCAAGCCCTTCACTTTGCAAAATGCAGGTGACTTAGCTGGGGAGCAGAGGGAAGAGGGAAAAGGCATGAACTGTGCTTTCAGTCAGCCCTGGGTTGCAATTTTTGCCTCCATGCTTAACAAACTTTTGGAAATGCTACTGGATCTGCTACAACTACACTATCCAATACAGTAGCCACCGTCATGTGTGGCTACTTACATTTAAATCTTAAGTTTAAATCAATTAAAATGATATGAAATGTAAAATTTAGTTCCTTAATCCCACTGGGCACACCGCAAGGGCTCAATAGCCACGTGGAGCTGGTGATTATCATGGTATTGGACAGTGCAGACATAGAACATTTCTGTCATGGCAGGAAGTTCTGTTGGACAGTTTCACTTCCTCGAAAAAGAAGTAACCCGTGAGAAATGAACGTGTTAATACACAGAAAGCACAGGGTACTTCTGTCTCATTATAGGTACCCAGCAAACAGCAATCTCCATGATTTACTATGTGGATCTCCATCCTGGCCCTGCTACTGACCAGCTGTGAGGCCATTCAACCTCTCTGAGCCTCAGTTTTCTGATCTCTAAAATGGGAATAACAAGTAATACTGAGTGAGTTTCTCATAGCATAACATATAACCTAATCTTTATTTTTCTCAGTTTTCCCTGGACCTGAGAACATCCCCGTTAACCCTCTGCTGACTTATCGAGACCCAAATTTGGAATCTCCAATCCTGCCACGCTTAGCAGGAGGCATGACTGAGATCATGGCTTTGTGATGAGTCCTGGAGCTTTTAGCCATTTTGAAGGGTGTGAAGTTCTAATGAAACAAGTGGGCAAATCTGCTCAAGAAATACAATCATTTTTACTCAAGTCAGATATTCTCCTGCTCTGGTACTCTGAAAGCAGTCGTGTCTGGGTTCCCCTAGCCCTGGGCCCCCACTTCCTTGCCTGAATGCTCCTTCTCAGGGTGCAGCCTGCAGGGAGAGGCTCTCAAGCAGCCCTTCTGGTATCTTAGCCTCCAATCAGTCTTCTTTTTTCTACTTTGGGGCTTTGTTGTTGTTGAACATTTATTAACTGCAGGCATTTGGTGGGTGGAAGTGGATTTGCCTGGGGCTGGAAGGAAGTTATTTGCCAGGCCAGGAGAAGGTGTGGTTTCAGAGTTGAAGCTGGAATCCCCTTCACCTGCTTAATGCATTTCAGGGGAGATTTGCTTTCAACTCCCAAATTACCTGCTAGGATTTCTAGACCTGAGATCATATCTCCCCTGGCTGTTTTCTTTCATTTCCCATAAAAAAGACAAAGAAAAAATTAAAGAGTGAGAGGCTCAAGAACAATAGTCTCCTGCTCTTTTAAATTAAATTGCACACAGTGAGTGATTTTTTTTCACTGTCTACTGTCAGGCTGGCAGGAGAAGGGCCTGTGCAAGTACTCAGAACCTCTGCTTTTGGGGACCCATGGAGAAAGTACAGCTGGGCTTCTACAGAAAACTCAGGGAACAGTATAGACTTACTGTGTCCACTGGAACTTTCTAAATCTACCCCCTGCAAGCTGTTCCACCTGCAACTTTCTCTTAAGTGATAGCAGCTCCGACCCTTGGGCTGTTTACGACCCAAACCTAAATGGAGTCATACTTAAACCCCGACTTTCTTTCACACCCCACTTCCAAGGTGCTGGAGCATGTTATTGGCTTTACTTTCAAAATCTGTCCAGAATCCACCCAATTCTCATTATCCCCTCTGCCAGCATCCTGGTTCAAGCCACCACCATCTCTTCTCCAATCACCTGTGATAACCTCCTACCAACCTCTCTCTTTCCCCTTCCCACTAACTGGCCCACGTACTTCTACTTGCCTTGCAGTGTATTCTCAACATACTCTGCTCCAAATCCCCAAATGGCCCACAATGAGTCCCATCCCATCCAGAGTAAAAAGCCAAAGTCCTTCCAGTGGCCATGGGAGCCCTGAAGAATCTCACCCATGCTAATGCTGACCTTTCCGCCCTCCCCTCTCCCCCTTGCTCATTCATCTCCAGTTACCCTGGCCTTCTTGCTTTTCTCAAACACACAAGATACATGCCCTTGTTGGGGCCTTTGCTGCAGCTGTTCCCTTACCTCTTCAAGTCTTCACTAAAATGTCACCTTCTCACCAAAGCTCCCTCTGATCACCTGGCTCATCTCAAGTTCTCCTCATACCCCCTTGCACTCTCACTTGCTTTGAGCTGACTCAGCCTCCCCTCCTTAACACTTATCACTCTCTAACCTACTACAGTCTCCCTTCTAGGATTCCCACGTCCCCAGATCTGCAGGGTTTGCTTCCGCAGAGAGATGACTGTGTATCATTTGGGTGTTGGTTTTATTGTTTTTCTCTCTCCTCACTTGTAGAATTGTCATCCCCATGAAGGCAGGGACCCTGCCCTGTTGAGTTTGCTTCCAGGCACTGGGCTCAGAGCCTCTCTTTTTCTCCCACCAATAACCCCTTCTTGGAGATGTGAGCTGTTCAGGGAGCCTGACCTGAGAAGACTAGAGCTGACTTGAGCCCCAAGTGTTGCCAGGCAAAAAAAAATCCAATAGGTCAAGGCTACAAGGAGGGTTAAACTCATAAAGGAACCCCAGATAAGTTTGAGTTTAGAAGGAACTGTCCCCAAGGTCATGGAGGGTAAGTGAGCAAGAAGTTGCCTAAATGATCGTATGACTATGAGCAAGGAGACAAAGAAGAAGGAAGAGGAGAGGGAAAGAGAGATGAAGGAGAAAGAGAAGAAAAAGAATTGACAAGGCTATCAGCTCTCACATGTTTTGCTCATGTGCTGTGCTGTGCTTAGTCACTCAGTCGTGTCCGACCCTTTACAATCCCATGGACTGTAGTCCTCCAGGCTCCTCTGTCCATGGGGATTCTCCAGGCAAGAATACTGGAGCGGGTTGCCATGCCTCCTCTAGGTTTTGCTCTTAAGGACCCCTTTATACTTAAAACTTGTTGAAGCCCCCCCAAAAGCCTTTGTTTCCATGTTTGCATCTGTTGATAAATCCGGGGGTAACCAGCCTCCTGGATAGTCCCCAGTGATCCTTCTCTCCCAGCATTCCTGCCCTTGTGTGTTCAATGAGGGCTGGTCTGTGTGGCTGCAGAAAATGGCAGAAGTGAGGATACGTGACTTTAGCTGGCTTCAGAGGCTAGGCCTTAAAAGGGGCTACAGGTTTCTACTTGGTCTCTTCTACTGTCCACTCCAGAGAAAGCCAGTTGCCGCATTTAGAGGACACTGGGAGAGACCTATGTGAAGAGGAAATGAGGCCCCTCACAATAGCCAGACACAACTGGCCAGGCTTGTGAGTGTACTACCTCGACAGCAAATACCCTAGCCCTGGTCAGGCCTTAAGGGTACAACCTCTCAAGAGAAAGAGCCCAGCCACTCCTGAATTCCTTATCCGCAGCAACTCTAAGGGGTAAAGGTAATGGTTGTGTGTTTGAGGGTGGGGGGAGTTATATTTATTTTATTGAAGTATAGTTGATTTACAATATTGTGTTCATTTCTCCTGTACAGCAAAATGATTCAGTTATTCACATATATACACATACTCTTTCATATTTCCCATTCTGGTCTATCCCAGGATTTTGACTGTATTTCCCTGTGCTGTACGGTAGGACCTTGTTGTTTATCCTTCCTCTATATACTAGTTTCTGTCTGCTAATTCCAAACCCCCAATCCATCCCTCCCCGCCCTCCTACCTCTTGGCAACCATAGGTCTGTTTCTGTGCCTGTGAGTCTGTTTCTATTTTGTAGATAGGTTTATTCGTGTCATATTTGAGATTCCACATATAAGTGATATCATATGGTATTTGTTTTTCTCTTTGTGAGCCACTTCACTCAGTGTGACATTCTCTAGATCCATCCGTGTTGCTGCAAATGGCATTATTTCATTCTCATTTACGGCTGAGTAGTATTCCATCCTGTATGTCCCACGTCGTCTTTATCTGTTTGGTGACTATTGTTGTTTTAAGCCACTAGGTTCTGGAGTATTTTGCTATGCAGCAATAGATATTTAAGTCATTTACCATATTAAAAATTAGAACAGAAAACTATTTTAAACAAAAGTTGTTGATACTTGCTCAAATGTGGCTGTTTTGATATATACTTACATAATAAATTGCCAGCCATGGGCATTAGTTTCTGCAAAAATCTCCCAGTCAATATTGTGTTAATGCTTATTTGTTAACCATTTAATGTATATTTATATGAATAAATTCCTATTTATTAATTAACAAAAATCCAAAACTTTATTTGTTTAAAACTTTAAAATAGCACAATCTTACTGTAAAAATAGCTGTTTTCCAAAACAAAACAGAACAAAATTTAATGAGAAGAATGACAGTGTTTTACATTTTTGCAAATCTCTTTAATGTCTGGCTTAATAGAAGACAGCTGGATTCTCATATCTACTTCTGCATTCAATCAGCAGTGATAATATTGTTTTGGTTGAAGTTTATGAAGGAAACCCAGCCTCACATAGATACGAAGTTGGAAAAGGGAGGAATATTTTTAATAGCCTTTTCAGATAATTGTAGATATTCTTCTTTGACACTATACCAGAACTCGATAAATGGTCGTTTATTAAAGGTTACTTGCAGTGTGGAATCTGAAACTATCTCAATGAACTCTTTGTACTCAGTTTCATTAAAATCTGTTTGGTCTGTGTTGCACTGAATGGATCTTTTGCCCATGCATGATTTTGTAATCTTTGCATGGTCATTTGGAAAATATTGCTTCACTAAGTTATGCGGATCTGAATCTGATCTACTTCATGATGAAAACTAAAAATTCACATTTGTTGATATCACCACTGATCTTATCTGAAACCTCACTAAGTACTGAAACAGTATAAAGCTCACTGAGACAGATACAAGTTTTCAGAAATTTTAACGTTTGCTTGAAAGTTTTTATTTTGACAACGAGCACTGTCGATTATCTTTCTTAAAATGACAAGTTCAGATTGTTCCTTTTGGAGAAAATGACTGTCAAATAACCAAGTCTGAATAACAGTGGTAATTCAGGCCTTTCAAGTAAACATGATATTTCATGAAAGTGGCTAGTTCAACTCACAACTCCGCCGCTCTCACAAATGCTTTTTCTCTGAACAAACAATTGTACCTCAGAAAGCACCAGAAATGCCTCATGCTTACTTTCTAGTTTGCCACGCATAATACTCAAAAGACTTGGACTTTGGGCAAGATTTCATAAAATTAATAATTTTTACTGCTCCATCTCAGACACACTTAAGTGAAATTGGTTTCTTTTTTTTGGTCCGACTTTGTGGCACTGAAGAATATGACAATTTTACCCAAATGTCGACACTGTGAAGCAGACAAATAACATCTTGGAATTATGAACATAGTTTTGACCTCGAAAACACCTTCTTAGGGTCTCAGGGACCCCAGGGGTCCATAGACCTCACTTTGAGACCCATTGCTTTAGAGAAATGGATCCTGTTTCATCACTTAGAGCATTTGTAGGTGAGTGTACTACATGCTAACACATGCGTGTACCAGGTCTTTGTGTCAGACTGTGATGGCCACCATCTGTTACACAAAATGGAAACATTGTTAGATGTTTGTTAGATACATAGCTTGTTAGATACCAGCTTACTCTTGTGGTTAGAGTAGATATGAGAAAGGTTATGTAAGGGAGGTTAGGGTATTTTTATGTTTGTTTGCCCCACTTATGAAAGGTGTGTGGATGGTAGGAGAAAGCTAGGCTCTGGGGAATTCCTCGGATGATCAGGGTGGTATAATTAAGGTAAATGAGGAAGCTAACACCTGCAGCCCTTTATAATGCTTTTCTTCTCTCCCTTTCATCCAATGAGCTATAAAAGCTCAGTGCACTGCAGAGGCACCCTTTTCAGAGCAGTGGGGTCCTTCAAGCTCCAGATTTAAAGCGGGCAAGAGGGCTCACTCCCTCTGGCAGGACCACCAATCAGGACAAGAGAAGCAGCAGGCCCGAGAGGCTGCATTGGTTCTAAAGGTCAGGGCACCCGTGAGGATTTGGTCGCCGTGGAAAAGCTAACAAGCCGGCCTCTCGTAAAGTCCTCAGCATTTCCACAAAGTGGACTTAGAGCAAGGCAGGGAGGGACGGGGTTATTTTTCAGTCTGTTTCAGTTCAGTTTTTCACTGCAGACACACAGAGTAGGTTTGAACCCGCACCTGACTGGGCCCAGCTCTTTGGTGAGTGATGTGTAACTGTTCTGTCTGTGATCATGGGCCCCATCGGCGGGGGAGAAACAACCAGCAGTTGTGTCCGGAGCCCTGGGAACTGGAGACCTTTCCACATCTGTTTGCCTAGTCGGGGGTGGGAGGAAATCACCAAAAACCCTCCAGAGCTGGGCCAGAGCCGGAGGTGGGGGTCAGGGCACAAAAGGGCTTAAGCCGCTGGCGACCCCGGGTCATATGACCACCCCATGGTCCTCCCCCAGCCCCTTTCATCCCCTCAGGTGCCCAACACTCAGCCTTTTCATCATCCCCTAGGTCAGCAGGATCAGGTTTATGTGAGTCGACCAGAAAGCTTATCAAACGAAGGCAGAAGCAGGTGTTTGAAAACCTCCTCCTGCTAAAAGCTGGGTCGAACAAGGTTGTCGATGCAGCCAAGGCCAGGGTCCCTCACTAATTGCGTTTTCTTTCCTGTTCCCTTTTCCTCTCTTTCTGCTTTGGAACCCCTAGAGGTCTGTGGGAATCAGTCACTAAAATAAACCACTCCAAGAGCTGGGGATACAGGGAAAAACAAAGCTAAATCAGGGTGTCATTGTTGGTAGCTTGAATCGACCGTGATGGGGGCAGTTGCATCATGGAAATCAATAGGCTACAATGCAGACTCTCTTCCCTCCAAAATCAGTTGTTAAACATTTACCAGCTTTCACTGTGGAGACTGTTGCTCAAAGTATGATTCTCAGAGCAATTGTATCTGAATTTCCCAGGGAAAGAAAGAAGGTAGGGGTGGAGGTGTTGCTATTTAAATACAGATTTCCTGGTCAACCTGAACTCATTGAATCAAATTCTCTGGAAGGGAGCCTGGAGAGATGTGTTTTTAGCAAAGTTATTAATAAATTTGATAAAGTTTAAGACTTCGGTCTTAGGGAGTGGGAGAGAAGAGTGGGTGTACATCTGGCTTTTGGCATCTAGAAGGAACAGCTGGCTTCAGTCCCAGTTGGCCTGAACCCGGACAGCTGTTTTCCCTCGAGATATAAACTTCATGACGGGAAAAGGAGGTGGGAATTCTGGGGTCCCATCCATCCACTGACAACATGATTGGTTCTGCCTTGGATCGCAGGATGTCTCCACATTCTAACCTTGAAACTTGGACCCAAGACAACATGAGCAAATGCCCAGACATATGCATTAGCGTGAAGAAATTCACCACCATTCATGCCATCGATAGGGGCAGTGGAAGCCCTACCCAGGGCTCCAGGCAGAGGAGCCCAGGCAGGACCCAGTGTTTCCATATTAGATTGCCTAGGACAGCAATTTTCTTTCAGGTTTGTAGAGGCATTAGCGGGAGCTTTCACAATCAGATATGATTTATGAAAAAAGGTCCTTGTTTACTTTAGCCCACTGGATCAGGAAGAGAAGGTCCTTTAAAGAAGAAAGAAAAAGAGAAGAAAAGAGAGATCTTTCTTTCCTCAGAGGTGAAACAGAAACTTTGCAGAGGGCTCAACATTGCTTTTGACTTGTTTTGCATCTACCTGAGGGAATAGTACAGATTAATTTTTTTCTGAAAACTTGACTACATTTCCAAACAGTTCTGGGAGGTAGGTGTTGATGAGAAAGCAAAGACCAGGCCAGACCACATGAAAATAGAGCTGGTAAGTGGAAGGAAGGGCTGGAGTTTGGACTCCAATTCTGATGAAGCCCCACTCCCCAAAAAATACCACTGCAGTTCCCTTCCAAGCCCAAAGCAGTATTTTTTTTTTTTTTTCTTGCATGTGGTTGGAGCCCAGAGGTGGAGAAGGAAATGGCAACCCACTCCAATGTTCTTGCCTGGAGAATCCCAGGGACGGGGGAGCCTGGTGGGCTGCCGTCTATGAGGTCGCGCAGAGTCAGACACGACTGAAGCGACTTAGCAGCAGCAGGAGCCCAGAAGAGTTGTTAACAGGCAACTGGGACAGTAACATTGGACATTTGAGCTCAAATTATTGTGAATTCTTAAACCATTAGAGCTCCTTGTATCCTGATGCAAATTCAGAAATATAAAGCCACATGTAAAACTTTCAAGATTATGAACTATTAAATTATGAACTATTATATTATTGGCTATTTAATTATCCACTGGAATGGATAGTTGAGAGTCCACCATGTTGCTGAGTATAATTTAGGCACTCCCCATATCAGGCATTCAGGCTCATAGCACTTCATTAAGTTCACAAGCAGGGCCTACTTGTTTGCTCTGACTGTTCAGGGCTTTTATCAAATATGAAACTTCATCAAGTGGAAGGGGGAAGTGGCCAAATGGCCTACTTCAGGAAAGCAAGATGTGATCTCAAGTATTTTTTCTGAGGTTTCATGGCCTTCTTGTACCTACGAACTCTCCTCCTTACCCAAAGCCTCATCTCCACTTTGAAATCACTCACTCATTTAGCAAATAATTAGCAAGAACCTACTATGCATTAGGGCTTCCCTGGTGCCTCAGTTGGTAAAAAATTGGTATGCAATGCAGGAGACCCATGTTCCATCCCTGGATTGGGAAGATTCCCCTGGAGAAGAAAAAGTCCACTCCAGTATTGTTTGCCTGGAGGATTCCATGAACAGAGGAGCCTGGCAGGCTACAGTCCATGAGGTCTCAAAAATCGGACAGAGCTTAGTGACTAAACCCCCCACCACTATGTGTCAAGGAAGAACAGAAAGCAAATAGACCACATCTCATCCTCATGAAGTTCAGTCTATTGAGAGACAGATATTATACAAAAATATATAAAAATAAATATATTCTACCTTGTCTGAAATGCTGTGAAAAGAAGAGCACATGGTGTAAAGAGACCAATGGTTTTGATGGTCATCCACATTGAGAACATTTACAAGGAAACCTTACTGATAGGATTTTTTGTTTTCATTGTTTTGGATGGCACGGGGTGGGGAGAAGGGGTTGCTGAAAGTTTAGTTGGGAACACTTGAAAGGGAGATGTCATGTAGGCAACTGAATTCCCAACTCAGGAGAGAAGCTGGTTTGGGAGTCAGCAACACAGAAGAAGACTGGGGCCCTCATCAGAGGGCCCAGACGAGGTCATTTAGGGACGATGTGTAGAATGACTGAGGCCTGCACCCTGGGCTGCCCATATGGAGCTCTCTTGGACAGAAAGCCACTTGAAAAGTCTGGTTGGTTGCACTTAGGAGTAGTGGACGTGCAAATACAAAAATCAGAAAAGCAATTCACAGCCCCCAGGACACTGACTCCCACATCTTTTTTTTCCCATGAGCCAAGCAGGCTGTCTGAGGGCCAGTGAGTGGATTAAACTAGAACTTCCAGAACTGGAACAACTAGCCTTGTCCTAGGAAGTGCTTCATAGCTCTGTTATTTTCTCTTTCTTCCTCAGTTCCAAGTTCCTTGGCCCCTTGGAGATGCTGCGTGTGTAGGTATTAGGGAGAAAGCAAGTAAACCAGTTCACACTGGTGTGTGAGTGCTGTTTAACCACCTAAGCCTCACTGAGGTATATCACTGAAAAAAGGCAAAACTAAATCTCAAGTCTGTGCAGTTTTAGGAAACCTAGTATATTTATGGTGATGCCTTCAGGAGGGAAGACACTTGTGGGTAGGGGTGATCACTCTGTCCCCCCTTCAGCTTCCTTCCGTTCCTCCTGCAGCAGCTTCTTTTCTTCCTCCATTGCAAGACTCCCGAGAGCCTTGAAAATCTCCACCACTTACAGAGTGGCTCCTCTGGCATCATAACCAGGCCCCTGACAATTATGTTAGCTAATAACAGTGGACATTAACTGAGCACTCACTATGTGTAGTGAGTGCTACACTCAAGCACTTTTCACAGCTGACTTCGTTTATGTCACAGCAACGAGGTTGGGCCACTCTTCTCACTTTATAGGGGAGGCCAAGAAGGATTTGCCGTGTGACTCAGCTGCCTATGGACACGCAGCTCATAGGCTGAGATTTGAAACAGGGTCTTGCTTCCCAGTCCACACTTGGGGAGGTGAGTCTGAGACTCTGTATTTGGGTTTGCTGGGAGTATAAAAGTGAACCCCAATCTGATGCTCTGAGGTGGGCTCTCACTATGCCTGGCTTAGTTTGGCCCCATCCTGAGGTGTCTCAGGAGGACAGCCCAGGCCAAGCCTGTCATTTCTGATCACAAACAAAATGGGAGTCCTGTGAGGTGTCAGGCTTCTGTCTCTTTAGAGAGAGGACCAAAAATTCCCCTGAATTTGTTAGAATGAGATTGAGGACACAATCTTTTCAAGCCAAGCCTCTTGGGTAGAGCTTGCAGTGACCACAGAAGAATACGGAAATTCCCTTCACCGTCTCTGAGGTGTTCAAATTCTTCTCTCTCTGGAACAAAGCCTTTGGAAGCCTCCATAACCCTCCCTCTCTTGGCTCAGAGGCCCAGCTACACTTTATAAAACAACCCAGGGCCATCTGATTTGAAGCATGTACCGGCTCGTGTGGGCAAGACAGTAATTACCTCCAATTCCAGTTAGGAAAGCTGAAACCTGCCTTTTTCATGCCTCAAACAATTATGGAAGCGCCTTTTGAAGCTCTAGATAGAATAGAAAAGCAAAACAAACCAGAGCCAATTAGAGCCTGGGATTTGAGGATGGCTTAGTTTTGTGCAGCGGGACTCAGGAGGAACTGTGGGAGAGGGTCAGGGGTCACCCCAAACCTCCAGCTGCCAACCAACTTTGCCTGTGCCAAAAGGACCATTATTTTGTATTTAAAATCAAGGCCCCTTTCCCTGGCTCGGGAACAATTTGCAGGAACGGCCTCTGCATCAGCTGTGAAGAAGACTCCCTGATTAGATAAGGCCTGGAATGCATTTGATGTTGAGCAAAACAGTTCTCTGACAGCTTTCCTCACATGCCTTTAAAATGTTTTTCCCTCAGCTCAAAGTTGGTAAGAGAAACTGAATCCCCAGAGGCTCTTTTGCTTTGGGGTCCATATCTGAGGAATTTCTGTGGCCCGTATGCCATTTGGGGTTGAAGTTCTCCAGCCCTGAAGCCCTTCTGGTCTTGGTTGTAGAATCTGGCTGTTTGGAGGCAGGCTGGGGAACTACCATGAGAGTGGAAAGAGCAGATGACCAGGCATGAGGTCAGAGGTCAGCAAACAGTCCTGGGGTGGGGCGGGAAGCCCGAGGACCCAGGCTTCTTTACAGAACCCAGTGACCATTCTGTGTTGTTCAACACTGTGCCACAAAGTACAGAGATGGGAGTGGAGCTGGGGCATGGAGGTTTGAAGCTGCATTAAAGCTGGTTTGGCCAAAATCTGTTCATGAGAAAGATTGTCCAGGTGGCCTTTTGAATTAGTAGGATTGGGCTGACCTTGAGGGCCACGTGACATTGCTCTGGGAGGCTTCCCTTTTGAGTTTGAATTAAGATAAACTGGACACCAGAGAGCCCCAAGAGAATGCCCTCTGCTGTATTTGTGCCCCTATTCCAAACTGAGAAGAGACCTTGGTATAGCTGCTCTGCTCTCCATCTGCCTGTCATTCACCCACTTGAAATGGGGCTTGATGTCTCCCTTTGACTATAAGAAACAGCCATATGGGAACAGTATTCCTGTAGAGCAATACAAAGGAAACTTTGCTCAGGAATATATCGGCTGCAGTCAAGATTGAGTGAATATCAGTGTTCTTGAGATATCAAAATGACTGGTTCTCCGGCTATAAGAGAAAAGCTTCATATCTTGTTAGGTCTTTGATAATTGTAACAGCCAAGATGTATCAGAGCTTTTACCAAGTACTGTGCTCTATTCTAAGGGCTTTGTGTGGTCTCTCATCTGCTCCTGACTCCAACCCTTTGAGGCAGGTGCTTTTATTATCCTCAAGGTACAGATGAGGAAACTGAGACGTGGGGAGGTCAAGTAACCTGACCAAAATCACAGAGGGAATCAGCCTTGCTCGTAAGACACCGACAGAGAAAGCTACTGTCATGATTTTGGAGTGGCTTAGAAGCACTGAAAATTTAAATAATAATCAGATCAGATCAGATCAGTCGCTCAGTCGCGTCCGACTCTTTGCGACCCTATGAATCGAAGCACGCCAGGCCTCCCTGTCCATCACCAACTCCCGGAGTTCACTCAGACTCACATCCATCGAGTCAGTGATGCCATCCAGCCATCTCATCCTCTGTTGTCCCCTTCTCCTCCTGCTCCCAATCCCTCCCAGCATCGGAGTCTTTTCCAATGAGTCAACTCTTGGCATGAGGTGGCCAAAGTACTGGAGTTTCAGCTTTAGCATCATTCCTCCCAAAGAAATCCCAGGGCTGATCTCCTTCAGAACGGACTGGTTGGATCTCCTTGCAGTCCAAGGGACTCTCAAGAGTCTTCTCCAACACCACAGTTCAAAAGCATCAAGAAAGCGCTCAGCTTTCTTCACAGTCCAACTCTCACATCCATACATGACCACAGGAAAAACCATAGCCTTGACTAGACAATGCTTAAAATTTTTAAATCCAAACTTTTCAATCTGGTCAGACTAAAAGTGTATAGCTGGAGTTAACCCTGAATGGGTAGCCAAGCAGTGTTGGAATCAGAGGCCTCTCTCCTGCATAATCTTGAAGGAGCTCTGTCAAGACCAAGAAATAGAAGCATGTTACAAGTACTACATTAACAACCCTAGAAGGGAGACATGTGAAACACCCACAGGCTCAAACTGCTTTTGAATAAAGTGTCCTTAATGTATCCAAAACACATGATTAAGAAATGTTCTGGATACACTTTCAAGATTTTGGAGCTGAGTTACCTGTGGAGAATGCTCATATTCTCCTAGAAACTGTGTCTTGTGGTCATTGTTCAGGAGGATTCCTGGCTACTGTCATTAATTTGACCCTGTGGGATGGTTCTTTTTCTAGGCTCTGGTGGGGAGCATAGGCATTGATGCTCTAGACTTTGAGTTGAGTCTTCTCAGGAAGATGGGTGTGTCTGAAGCCCTTTAAGCATTGTTTATGTGATTTCCCAACCTTTTCTCTGCAGCAGACCCCAGGTGATTCTTCTCCAGGATGCAGCAGAGACTGCCAGCTGCTTAGTAGGCTCTCAGTTGGGCTTGAATGCTCATGATCAGGGTTCTCAGCTTTTCCATTTGGGGCCTATGGTAGGCAGAATAATGACCTCACAAAGATGTCTATGTCCTAATCCCTGGAACTTATGACTATGTTATATGGCATGGGAGAATTGAGGAAGCAGATGAAATTAAGGTTGCTAGTCAGTTGACTTTAGAAATAACATCCTGGATTATACAGGTGGGCCCAATGTAATCACAGGGCCTGTAAATGTGGAGGGAAACAGAAGAGTCAGAATGATGTGATATGAGAAAGACTTTGATGGGCCATTGCTGGCTTTGAAGGTGGAAGGGGGCCATGAGTCAAAAAATGTGGACAGCCTCCTGAAGCAGGAAAAGGAAGGAAATAAATTTTCCCCTAGAAGCTCTAGAAAGGAACACAGCCCTTCCAATACCTTGATTTTAGTCCAGTGAGACCTATGTCAGACTTTTGACCTCTTGAACCATAAATTTGTATTGCTTTAAGCTATTATATTCGTGGTAATTTGTGAGAGCAGTCATAGAAAACTAATCCAAGGCCATAGGCAGCTACAACATGAAAGACAGCAATCTCTTCAGGGTCCATGACCTGGGAGTGAGAAACCATGAAGGCCACCTCAGCATTTTCCCAATAACTGTCTGGAAACTCTCACTGCCCCCACCCCTTGGCCAGTTACCATCTACATGTGCACACTCCAGTCATCAGAGTTTTCCCTGGATGGGGCCTCTTCTCAGCTGGCATGGTCCATTTCTGGGCAGTGTTGCCAAGGCCTCTCCCCAGTATGGTCCATAAGCCCTATGGTGTGATGGTGAGAGGCTCTTCACATCCATCCAAAATGCCAAACCCTTCTGGCCAGCTCAAGGTTTGGGGGATTTTTTCTGTCTTTCCAAACAGCCAGCCACAGCTTCTCTGAGATCTAGAATATGGAATTAACATGACAGAACCTTGATATGCTAAGTGTGGGAGGACCACCTGAGCCATCCTTGGATTTGAGAAGCCATATGTTGCAAAATTTATGGTTTTCTTCTATCTTCCACTATTCCTCTCATATGAACATTCAAGTCAAACTTGTGGTCTGGGTTAAGAAGCTAGAATTCCTGGGATTCTGGCTCAGTCTCTTACTAACTCTGTGATGTTAGGTAAGTTATTTAAATTCATTGTGTTTCATCTCTTGTCTGTAAAATAGGGAAAATATGAGTTAATATAGGTAAAGTGCTTAGATTACTTCCTGTAACATGTTCAGTGCTATGCAAAAGTTATTTCTTATTATAACTACTGTGTGTGTTCTGGTTGCTATTATTATTAAATGGGTCCCAAGCCTCAGGGGCAAGTCATTTGGCACATTGGGAAAACCAGCCTCTTCGTGGTTTGCCATGTTTTATACTTCCAGCAATTGAGATGAATTACCACCATATGGAGTGTGGAAGCTCAGGTGTGTAACATCCTTTTAAAACTTTTCTTCCCACAAACATCTCCTTCAGGAAGCGGACTCTGTTGTGCCAGGGTCAAATGAGTAATTGTTGGGAAAGGCAAAGCCCTATGCTTAGAGTTATGCAAATATAGTGGAGAGAGGGCATCTCAGTTGCTGAGTCACATCCACTGTCAACCCAGCCAGATTCATCCAGGTAGCTCAGAGCTCTCCACTTGGAGGATCTCAGCTCACCATGTGGACAACCAGGAGCCCTGACATTTAGGCCTCTTGGTTCTTCAACACTTAGCTCATCGGTCCCCAAAAGTGGTGAGGAAGAGGGGAGAAGATTGGCCAGTTTTCGGGCAGAAGCACCCCCGGCACACAGGACACTACTCGCATTGGCCAAAGGCCACTCTCAGTTAACTGCCCCTTCTGGGTGTGGCAGCCAGCCTGTCTTGGCCACCATGTAGCCTGGATCGTGTAGAGGGAGCAGGTTATTAATAGTTCCTTAAGGGCTGCTGTAGGATGCTTCAGTCTGTGACTCACCCAGGAGAGAAGTTTCTGGGCAGATAAGGGGGCTCAAGAGAGAAGGAACTTACAACTGCACAAAGCTTCAATTGTAAAGCACAGTAATAACAGTGACACGCAAGAATGTTCCCTGCTCTCCGGTATCATGGGGACTGAAAACAGAACCACGATTTCAGACTTTCTCTTACCTTGATCCCCATAAAAGATGTTTGAATTACAATATTTTATCAGAACAAAACCCATCAGAACAGCTGCCTGAGCTAACCTGAAAACCTCACATGCTGGAGTTAGTGACCTCCAAAATGTAGGGGAAGGGGAGAAAAGAAAAGAGAGAGATAAGGGAAAGAACGAGCTCCTTCTGCTTTCTGTTCTGGCCATTTGGCACCCACGAGCCGGCTGAGCTGATGTCAGACCCAGGCACCCCTGCTCCCAGGAGTCACAGGCGAGTACCAGGCACCAGGGAGATGCCTGTGTCTCAGAGAAGCAGCACCTAGTAAAAGAGAAACACTACCCTGCAGAGTCAGACACACCCAAGCATGTGTTCTTGCTCCTCCTCTCACCAGGTGTTATTTAAAACCAGTTATATAACCTCTTTGCAAACATGAAAAACTGCCTTATACCTGTTGGTATTAGGACTGTAAATACCAGTAAGAATCTGGAGCACATTGGGCATTCAATAGGCAAGCAATAGATATTCTTATTATTAAATATAGTAACCACTTGGACCAAAGACCACCTAATTTATAGTCATCTTACTGGAAGTTCACTACAAGAAGTCAGCTAATATATGTACACGTAGAAAAACGTCTAGAAGGAAATTCATTAAAGTTTTGATAATGATTGTAGGCAATGGGATTATGAAGAGACAATTTTGTTTTCTTCTTTATACTCTTGTATTTTCCAAATTTTGGCAATAAATATGTATCTTTTACTACCTGAAGTTTTCAAAACATTACTGTTTAAAAAGTTCTCAATCCCAGCTTCCTGTCTCTGAGAGTCATATTTGCAATAAGTCACCCAAATCCAGAGTTGTTCAGCCTATTTCTAAAGCCAGAGGGATAGATTTCATCTCTATGTAGAGAATTCCTTCTTCCACACCATGTACCCAGAATGGAGTTCAACCCCTAAATGGTTTTTAGTCCCTTGTAACCTTGCCAAACTACTTAAGAGAAAAACTTTAGCCATTGAGAACTATGTCACCCATCACTTTCCACTCTTTTGCCTTCAGCTGCCAAAAAGCCTTAAACAAATTTAATTCTCAATTACAGAAACAATTAGCTCAGGTTTTTGGCATAAGTATTCCCCCTTTCTCCTCTATGGTTCAAACTTCTCTTTTTCTTATTCATCTAATTTATTGTACATGTGTCTGTTATTATAAACTATCTCAAGAATACTTTGACAGTTGGATATAAATCATAAAGTCCAAATTAAATTAATGAAATTTTACCTGATCTGTTGTAAGAACCTATGATCAGCCTGTTAAAATTCATATTATTAAGCATCTTGATCAGCAAGTACCAGGAAGGAGGCATGAAGAGAGTACTGAGGAGAAAGTCTCTAAGTCCAGATCCCATATTTAGGGGAGGGGGACTTCTGGTTACAAATATGGATTTGTTTGCAACTAAATATTTATGTTTTAAAATGATTGGTTGATAATCATTCTAATGCATGTTGTGAGCATCTACTGGGTGCCAGACACTGTTTCAAACTTCATCCCATCAAAGTTGTGAGGTAGGTATTATCATTTCTAACTGATGAATTTAAACATAATCAAACAAGTTAGATAACTTTCCCCAGACTTCCAGCTAGTAAGTGGTGGGTCTGTGGCTGGCACCCTGGTCTGTCCAACTCTAAATAATTCTGCTTCCACAAATGAAGCTAATTTTCTTTTTCTCAGTGAATTAATGTTGAAATGGTAGACAATGCTGAAGCTGCAGTTGGCTGAATTTCAAATCTAGAAGGATAAAAAGAAGCTCCTGTGGAGTAAGGAGGACTAAATTGCTCCAAGCAGAGTTGATGACTGGAGTTAGGTTCATGGCTTAACATTAAGCACTGAAGTAGAACTTTCTCATTAGAGAAAGAAGGTTGGAAAAAAAAAAAAAAAAAAAGCTGATGACACTACCAGAACTGCTTCCATGAAACTGTAAGCCTTTTTAGATGAACAAGGAAGTACTCACAGCTCAGCAACCAAAAACCACATGCTTCTACTACTCAGGGAGAGATCACTAATACCATGGTTGGGCAGGATCTCAAGCTGTCATTTAGTTCTGAACCAGAGACCTCTATAAAACCTCTAGGATAGAAAAGATGAAGAGAAAGAAGGTAAAAGGACACCCACTCAAATGGGCATTCAAAAAGATACCCAACACTAGGAAAAACAGTCAACAAAATTAACACTTGTTAGATCAGTTTTGTCCAAAAGATATTAATATGACAATCTGACAAAAACTTTGTGTGGTTTAAATACTCAAAGAATAACATCCATTTTTAAAAGATAATTATGAAACAGAGCAGGCATAAATGAAAGGAGAACTGGTAAATATAAAAGAAAACCAGTTAGAAAGGTAAAATCTTTAGATAGAATATATTCTAGTCAATTCAGAGGAAGAGGGAATTAGTGAATGGGAAGGTTGTCTTGAAGAAATCACCCAAAAAAAGTAGCCCAGAGTCAAAGTTAAGGCCATGAAAGAGATTGAGAAGTTCCAATTTATGTCTAATATTAATAAAAGTTCTGGAAGAAACTTGGGATGGTAAAGAAACAACATTTGAAAACATATTAATTGGAAAAATGCATTTTGAATACTGAGCAGAATAAATAAAAATAAATCCATATCTCTATATTTGCAGTAAAACTGTAGAATTTCAAGGATAAAAAGGCAATATTGAAACGTACTTGAAGAAAAAGAAGTTACTTATAAAGGAATGAAAATTGCATTGATGGTAGACTCCTCAATAACAATAGATTCTAGAAGACAAGGGGGTGATATCTTAAAAAATCTGAGGGGGGAAATTGTTAATCTAGAGTTTTATACCTAGTTAAACTATCATTTTAAAGTGAGTTTAAAAATAAAGGAATTTTTTTTTAATTAAAAACAATTGAGTTTATCAGCCTTGAACCTTCATTAAAAGTGCCATTAAAGGATGTATTACAACACAAAACTGAATCTTTAGTAGCGTATATAAATCAAGAATCCTTAGTGAGCATAAAAATACTTTTTTTTAATGGTTAAACAAAATATTAATCAAGATAATATGATGGGAAAGGGAGTGTTCATTAGTTAAAATGTACTAAGACTCTTGCCTATTCAAGAGAAGGATAAAATACTGAAAATCTTTATACTTTGAAACATTTGCAGTTAAATGTAGATGGTAAAGGTGCTTCCCTGGTGGCTCAGATGGAACTTTAGGGTCATAGAACTTCAGTCTATAGCTTCCAAAACCAAACAGGAAAATATGGGATACAGAATACCTTATAAATTTAAGAAAAGGCAAAAAAGAAGAAAAAAAGGAAGAAACAAAGAAAGATAATTAGAATAAATAAAATGGAAGAAATAAGCCGAATATAATACTAACCACAATAAATGGATTAAATGTACCTACTAAAAATTAGAAATTATCAGATAAGAATTTTTAAAGTATCCAGCTACGACCTATTTTCAAAAGACAAAATCACACAGAAACTTAGAAATAAAGAGATGGCAAATGATATACCAGGAATTCCTAACCAGAAGAAAGGGGGAGGATCAGAGTATCAATAGCAGACAAATAGAATATAGGTCAATACATATTATGTTAAAAGAGATAAAGAGAAACTCATAATAACAAAAGAAGCACTACATCAAGAAGACATCACATTCATGAAGCTGTATGCCTCTAAAAGCATAATCTCAAAACCTCAAAATATGTAAAATAAAAGCTGAGAGAATTACAAATGTACAATCATTGTAGGAAATTTAAACTCATTTTTATGAAGATGCTTATTAAAAACTTAAAAACTATAACTACAAACTGACACTTTACTCAAAATTCAACAATAAAGGATACATATTCTTTTTTAAGAAAACAGTCAACATTTACATAAATTGACATCACAGTCCACAAAAAGTCTCAACAAATTTTTAAGAATTGACAACAAATAAGAAAACAATAAAAAATAGTTTAGAATACATTTGGAAACCAATCTCCTGAGTAACTCATTTGTTAAAATAGAAACAATGTAGTTATATATCAAAGCTTAAGGACATAGCTAGAGCAATACTTAGGAGAGAAATTTAAAATCTTAAAGTTCATTAATAAAAAAATGGAGTGAATATGAAGGAGCTAAATGTTTAAATCTAGCAGCAAGGAAACCAAAAGCTCAAATCCAAAAAAAGCAGAGAACAAAATAATACAGTTCAGAAACTAGTGGAAAAGAAACAGAGACGCAAACAAAGAAAATGGAATCAACAAGTTGATTATTTGCAATTACTAGTAACACAGATATAACTTGATACAGCAGCTCAAGAAACTAAGAAAAAACATAATAAATAATATTAAGAATTAAAAAGAGACTGTGGCTCATATCTACATATGTAGTTGGGATGAAAAATATTGTCATAAAGGAGGATGAGCAATTTTATGAACAGCTCTGTAAGCAACTTAATGCCAATGGATGAAATCGATACTTTTTAGAAAAAAAAATTTCAAAATTGAATCAATGATATTTAACTGGAAAATTCAAATGAGTCAGTATTCCATGAAAGAACTGATCGATATTCAAAATTTGCCACTCAAATGACATTGGGCCTAGGTAGTTTTGCTGGAATGTTTTACCAATCTATCAAGAAACAGCTAATGCTATGCTAAGTCACTTCAGTTGTGTCCGACTCTGTGCGACCCCATAGATGGCAGCCCACCAGGCTCCCCCGTCCCTGGGATTCTCCAGGCAAGAACACTGGAGCGGGCTGCCGTTTCCTTCTCCAATGCATGAAAGTGAAAAGTAAAAGTGAAGTCGCTCAGTCGTGTCCGACTCTTAGCGACCCCATGGATTGCAGCCTAATAGGCTCCTCTGTCCATGGGATTTTCCAAGCAAGAGTACTGGAGTGGGGTGCCATTGCCTTCTCCAAGAAACAGCTAAACGTCTATGTAATACAAACAATCTTAGAGTGTAGAAAAAGAGGGGAAATTACCCAATTTATGAGGCTAGTATAAACTTGATATGAAGTCTACGAGTTTACAATTATAGATTCAGTTCAGTTCAGTTCAGTTGCTCAGTCGTGTCCAACTCTTTGAGACCCCATGAATTGCAGCACACCAGGCCTCCCTGTCTATCACCAACTCCCAGAGTTTACTCAAACTCATGTCCATCGAGTCCGTGATGCCATCCAGCCATCCCATCCTCTGTTGTCCCCTTCTCCTCCTGCCCCCAATCCCTCCCAGCATCAGAGTCTTTTCCAGTGAGTCAACTCTTTGCATCAGGTGGCCAAAGTATTGGAGTTTCAGCTTTGGCATCAGTCCTTCCAGTGAACACCCAGGACTGATCTCCTTTAGGATGGACTGGTTGGATCTCCTTGCAGTCCAAGGGACTTCAAGAGTCTTCTCCAACACCACAGTTCAAAAGCATCAATTCTTCTGTGCTCAGCTTTCTTCACAGTTCAACTCTCACATCCATACCTGACCACTGGAAAAACCATTAGTCTATTACAAATTAGGTGAAAATTCCCTAAATAAAAGAGATGATGATGGTGTGTATGTGTGTATTTTTTAAATTCTCTATTGAAATTTATCTTAAAAATAGAAGGACTACCCAACATCAGAGGCTGCTAATATAATAAATCACTGTAATAAATTAAAATATTAATAGAAAAGGTTTACGATCTTTTACAGATGCAGGAAAGTCATTGGATAGAATCCAAAATTCCTTTGTTATAAAAACTCAGTAAACTAAGAATAAGAGGAAGCGTCCTTTATTTGATAAAGAATATGTAACAAATACCTTTTAGAATCACACTTTGTAGTCAGAGCTAAACTATGTTCTCATTAAAATCAGAAAAAAAAATAATGATACTTACTACCACCCTCATTATTCAGTATCATTCTGGAAGATCTACCAGTGCAATAGAAAGAGAGAGAAAATAAGACATAAAAATTGGAAAGGGAAGAGTCAAATCTATCTTTCTTTAAAGATAACAAGATTGCTTACATGGAAAATCCATAGTATAAGGAAAATTATTTTAGATAATAAGAATTCAGCAAGTTTGCTTAATACAACATCAATATGGAAATTGCCAGAGGCCAGCAAGGAGAGAGAGATGAATAGTTAGTGCACAGAGGATCTCAAGGGCAGTGAAACTATTCTATAAGATACTGTGATGGATACCTGTCATTACACATTTGTCTAAAGCCAAACCATTATATATTTGTATAATACCAAAGCAAACAATGGGCTTTGAGTGACAATGATGTGTCAATGTGGGTTCATCAGTTTAACAAAGCTCCTACTCTGGTGGGGGATGTTGATGATGCAGGAGGCTACATATGTGGAAGGCAGGAATATCTCAGAACCTTCTGATCAATTTTGCCATGAACTTAAAACTTCTCCAAAAGTAGAGTCTGAAAAGTCACTATCATTTCATACATACTGCTGCTGCTGCTGCTGCTGCTAAGTCGATTCAGTCGTGTCCAACTCTGTGCGACCCCATAGACAGCAGCCCACCAGGCTCCCCCGTCCCTGGGATTCTCCAGGCAAGACCACTGGAGTGAGTTGCCATTTCCTTCTCCAATGCATGAAAGTGAAGAGTGGAAGTGAAGTCGCTCAGTTGTGTCTGACTCTTAGCGACTCCATGGACTACAGCCTACCAGGCTCCTGCATCCATGGGATTTTCCAGGCAAATGTACTGGAGTGGGGTGCCATTGCCTTCTCCGTTCATACATACTGCTGTTGCTGCTGCTGCTGCGTCGCTTCAGTCATGTCCGACTCTGTGCGACCCCATAGACGGCAGCCTACCAGGCTTCCCGTCCCTGGGATTCTCCAGGCAAGAACACTGGAGTGGGTTGCCATTTCCTTCTCCAATGCGGTTCATACATACTAGGTAATACTAATTAAAAGGGAGACAGAGAAATAGGATGGTAGCCAGAGTAGAATGTTGAGTCAGAAGGGAAGATTTTTAAAGATGAGAGATACATGGGCACTTTGTTGCTTATGTGGATAGAATGACTTAGTAGAGTGGAAGAAGCTGATTATGCAGAAAAGAGGGACAACGACCTCAGGAACAAAGTTCTTGAGATATCTAGAGAAGATGGGCTTTTAAACACAAATAGAGAGGTTTGGCTTTAAAGCCAAACCTTATTTAAATAAGAAGAAGGGCACTTCTGTTGTAATGAGAGGGAAGACATACTACACCAATATACTTGGAGATGTCATTATGGGGAGATAGGAGAGTTTCTGATTATTTCTATTTCTCATTGAGACAGGAGTTGAGATCATCAGCTATAAGTAGGTGATCATTGGAGGTTTGAGAGGGAGAAGAGATATAAAGTGTGATCCTGAAAAAAAAAAAAAAGGAATGAACTTACTAGGAAAACAATGTAGGATTTCTGGGCAATATTGAGTGTTCATCTATTGATGAGCACTCATCTATTGATGCACTTATTAATATTGAGTGCAGTAGTCATCTATTTAAAGTTTGATCAATCAATTCAGTATATTATTTTCTCCAGTAGTCATATTTAATCAGCTTGGGGTTGTGGTAGGCAAGTTTGATTCGAGGAAAGAGGGGCAAAGAAGTAGAGGATATTTGTAGTATTTGTAGGCAGTGTTTATAATCATGGGCCATAACACTGATGATGGATAAAGAGAAAAACAAGGACATGAGAGGAGGTGACAAGTAGAACAAAAGAGAGCAAAACAACACAAAAGTAATAAATAAGCAGGTTGCTTAATTGATTAGAGGAGAAATATTAGAGAAAGTTAAGTGGAAAACTGAAGCAGGTGGTTGGATCATATGACAAATGAAATCTAGACTTGAAAAGTTGTGATGACAATACCTAGGCTGCTGCTGCTGCTGCTGCTGCTGCTGCTGCTGCTGCTAAGTCTCTTCAGTTGTGTCCGGCTCTGTGCGACCCCATAGATGGCAGCCCACCAGGCTCTTCTGCCCCTGGGATTCTCCAGGCAAGAATACTGGAGTGGGTTGCCATTTCCTTCTCCAACACATGCATGCACACTGAGTTGCTTTAGTCATGTCCGACTCTGTGCTACCCTATGGACAGCAGCCCACCAGGCTCCTCTGTCCACAGGATTCTCTAGGCAAGAATACTGGAGTGGGTTGCCATTTCCTTCTCCGATACCTAGGCTATAGCCATCTTAACGTAGCTGAGGAAAGTGGAAGAACAGATCACTGGAAGTGAGGAAGCCAAGGAATTCAAGATATTAAAGTCATGAAGAATGACAGAAATAGGGGTGAAACGGAGGAGGCTGCGTTGGGTGCTTCAGTGTGCAATAAATGGGTAAAGAGGAGGTTGTTGATGACAGCAACAAAATGGGAAAAGAGGGATACAGCCTAAGGAAGAGCTGTGGTTTATATAAGATGAGGAGGAGAAAGGAAACCAGCTTATCTATCTTCAGGCTTTGGGATATGTGGACAGTGAGAGAAAAAGCATAACCCACTTTTGAGGGCAATGGGAAAAAACATCCTCAGGGCCATACTGGTTTCATTTAAGACACCAAGAAGAGCGGAATGCTTAAAGAAGAGGATAAAGATTTAAAGGAATTTCAGAAAGTTTGGCAGAATAGGTGGGTATTGGGTCAGATAATAATAATTGGGTCAGATATTAAAAATAGCACCAACATTGCTCATTGTCTCTGCCCTTACTCCCACCTGCCCTAGCATGTAATCTTCATGGAGGCAGGGATCTTTGTCTATTTTGTTCATTGATATATCCCAAGGACAAGAACAGCATCTGGAATGAAATATCATAGATGCTCAACATTGGTTGAGTGAATAATTGTAGGTAATATTTGTTGAGCACTAATGTACCAGAATATGCTAAATGTTTATATGCATTATCATTATCACCCTATGTTATAGGACAGGACGTTGAGGCACAGAGAGGTTAAATAACTTGCCTAACTCAGGTCATTGGGCTAGTAAGTGGTAGAGCTGAAATTCAAACACACTCTAGTTATAGTTTGGCCCTACCGCTACTGCTAAGTCACTTCAGTCGTGTCCAACTCTGTGCGACCCCACAGATGGCAGCCCGCCAGGCTCCGCCGTCCCTGGGATTCTCCAGGCAAGAACACTGGAGTGGGTTACCATTTCCTTCTCCAATGCGTGAAAGTGAAAAGTGAAAGTGAAGTCGCTTAGTCGTGTCCGACCCTCAGCAACCCCGTGGACTGCAGCCTTCCAGGTTCCTCCGTCCATGGGATTTTCCAGGCAAGAGTACTGGAGTGGGGTGCCATTGCCTAGAGTCCCTGTATTCTTAACCTCTAAATTACCCCTGTGGTTGGCCCATATCTAGAACAGTATCAAGATAAGAGACCAGGTGAAGGTAAATGATGAAAGCAATGAGATTAAAAGTTAAGCAATAAATATTGCTACTGATTTCAAAAGCTGGTCTAGGGATCTGCTGCCCCTAATGTCATATACTCATGTCCATCTCTCACTGTGACCCAAGCACTTTCTGCTATCGGTTCCTAGTTCTTCTCATTTCTTTCCTCTATATCTTCACCCACCCCTCACGTATCCCCCTTCTTCATTATTTTTCGTTCCACCTGGCAAACCCTCAGCCTTTTCCACTAGCTTTGATCAAGGGCAGTCAGGCGCACTGGAAGCTAGTTTCTAAGCATGTGATATTGACACATCGATCTTACAGCAGGCCTTAGGCTCACCAGGCTGACTCACTGTCATACTGATTCCAACTACATACTCATTCTGGGAGTGTCCTTTGAAGTGCTGAGAGTCTGCTGGCCGTTTTCTGAACAGCTCATGCTGTGAAGAGAAAAATGAAATGAACATTCCACAATTCGGGAAAACTGAGAAGGAAACTGAATCCACGTAACTGGGTAAAAGAAACCTGGGATAGTGCCACTGTTTTGGGGTTAAGTCTCTACATCGTATCCTTCAGGGAGATACCCTGAGGTCAAGATATATGGAAGGTTTCGATAAACACTGGTTAAACTGGACTGAAGGTCAGTACCCATGGTGCATTGGTGGTGGTTTACTCACTAAGTCATGTCCAACTTTTGTGACCCCATGGACTGTAGCCTGCCAGGCTCCTCTGTCCATGAGATTCTCCAGGCAAGAATACTGGAGTGGGTTGCCCTTTCCTTCTCCACCCATGGTGCATTAGGTACAGTGATAAATGAATACAATAACTTGTGTCCCTTAAAGTTCTTTGGTTGCATGTAACAGAAACACCTCTGGCTAACATAAGCCCAAGGGAGTTTAAAAGAAGAAGGTAGGATGCCTACAGGCATGAGGGGCGACTAGAGACCCAGTCACAGAAATGGATGAGAAGCAATCAAGTTCTGGAATCTAGGAGGTAAGAATTCTAGAAAGTGAGAATCACAAAAAGGGTCATAAAAGTCTGTTCAGGATATGCTGCTCTGTGACATTCCTAACATTTTCATTCTCTTTGTTCCTCTGCTCAAAACTCATATTCCAGTGAAGAAGCATCTGATTGGTCTAACTTAGATCACAAATCACCTAATAACCAGCTCTATTCACAGACTGTATCCTATGGGGAAGAGATTATCCCCCCAAAAGAAAACAGGGTGTTGTCAGGCATGGAAAATGGGTGTTAGGTATTCTAGCACAACCAATTCCCACAATTCCCAATTCCTCCATGGATATTTCAGTTCAGTTCAGTCATTCAGTAGTGTCCGACTCTTTGCAACTCCATGAACCACAGCACGCCAGGCCTCCCTGTCCATTACCAACTCCCAGAGTTTACCCAAACTCATGTCCATAGAGTTGGTGATGCCATCCAACCATCTCATCCTCTGTCATCCCTTCCTCTTCCTGCCCTCAATCTTTTCCATCATCAGGGTCTTTTCAAATGAGTCAGCTCTTCACATCAGGTAGCCAA
Organism: Bos indicus x Bos taurus; assembly: GCF_003369695.1. NCBI lineage: Eukaryota > Metazoa > Chordata > Mammalia > Artiodactyla > Bovidae > Bos > Bos indicus x Bos taurus. The sequence goes on from NC_040085.1 coordinate 74,157,287, forward strand.
AGTATTGGAGTTTCAGCTTCAGCATCAGTCCTTCCAAAGAACATCCAGGACTGATCTCCTTTAGGATGGACTGGTTGGATCTCCTTGCAGTCCAAGGGGCTCTCAAGAGTCTTCTCCAACACCACAGTTCAAAAGCATCAATTCTTTGGCACTCAGCTTTTTTTACAGTCCAACTCTCACATCCATACATGACTATTGGAAAAACCATAGTCTTGACTAGACAGACCTTTGTTGGCAAAGTAATGTCTCTGCTTTTTAATATGCTATCTAGGTTGGTCATAACTTTCCTTCCAAGGAGTAAGTGTCTTTTAATTTCATGGCTACAATCACCATCTGCAGTGATTTTGGAGCCCCCAAAATAAAGTCAGCCACTGTTTCCTCTGTTTCCCCATCTATTTGCCATGAAGTGACGGGACTGGATGCCATGATCTTAGTTTTCTGAATGTTGAGCTTTAACTTTTTTACTCTCCTCTTTCACTTTCATCAAGATCTTGGTAAGGGGAACCCCTGCCTTGAAACCCATGCTTTAAAGGGCCTAACTCTGGCCCTTGTCTAATACCATGGACCAAAGAGGTATGACCAGCATGAGCCTATGCTCCTTCTTCTAGACCATGTGCTGGGTCTCTAAGCCCATTTGGGTCTGTCCTCCCCAAGGACAGACTGCACGCTTGATGTGGTTAACACTAAGCCAGAGGGACAGCAAAGGGTGACTGTTTGAAATGTAGGGGTAGAGCCAGAGCTTGGACTTGTGGGCTGGAGCATCTGTCTGTGTGAATGTATGAGGCCCCAGGTAACAGAGGACAGAGCCAGGAGAGGGGACAGAAAGCTGGGGACCAGGAACCAGCACTCCCCGCTGCTGCCCCATTTCTGTAAGGAACTCCAAGGTGACCTCGAACTCTGAATGTATACCTGGCTTTGCAGCCCACTCCAGTATGCTTGCCTGGAGAATCCCAGGGACAGAGGAGCCTGGCAGGCTACAGTTCATGGGGTTGCAGAGTCGGACATGACTGAGCAACTAACACTTTCACTTTTCAATTTCCAGGTCATTACAGGAAGGCATGTTTTTTCATTACAGGCAGACAGAGCATATTTTAACAGTTAGTGAGCTTGATTTTTACCTTTTCAGTATTTAGACATGTGATACATGGGCCTCCATTTGTGCTTTTGGCCCAGACCCTGAGAACGTGAGGAGTGGGCTTGCAGTATGCTAACATATTTTGTTTGGCTACCATGTCTGGTTTTTTTTTCTTAAACATCTTGAATTAGTTTCCAACATTAACAATTGGAGATGTCATATAAGAATTAGAGATTTCTGGTTTCTTTTTTTAACAAAACACAGAAAATCATGTCATTCAGAGCCTGCCTATCTGTGTGGCAGGAAGGGGCAGAGGCTGCATCTCAACTGCCTTCCCTGGATGGGCAGGTGTTTTCTCCTTGGCTACAGTTCCCACCTGTCTGCTTTCACTCGTTTTGGTGACCGCTCTGGCCGCTGGGGGCATTTGAGTTTGTCATCCCTGACTCAGGTCCTTCCTTAGATGTCTCCTTTCCAGATAAAGCCACCAGGCTCACACATTTTTGTACATTTGGAACCTCTTCTCTCCACCTTTCCTCAAAGAAAACTGTTTTTCAGGTTTTGGTTTCATTAGCTAACTCTAATTCCCTAAATTTTAATATGGCTGAGTCCCCATCATTTTAGTATCCTGTTCCCTAACTTCTGAGTCTTGGGGAATCATTAAAACAAGAGCTAGGAATTTCAAGGGAGCAGTCTCTAGGCAGAGATCGCCCCACTTTCACCAGGCTCTGCAAACTGGGGACCAAATGAGATGGATTTTCTCACTTTGACCCCAGTGAGGGAGGGAGATTTTCGATAACTGACAAAGAGCTTTTGTTCAGATTTGCGTCAGGATAAATCAGCTTGCCCTGCTGCATGGCCCCTTACTTCTACCAGGCTCATCTTCCCTTTCTACCCTAGAAGAGCCCCCTGCCCTTCCTCCTCCCATGCATGGGGGCCACAGCCCTCAATGCCTCCAGGTCTCCAGCACTCTACCCCTCCTCCACTCCGCCTCTCAGTCTGGAAAACAGCTTTGCAAGTTAACCTCCAGGGGCATTCACTGGGTTTCCAGCGGGGTCCCCAGCCCCACAGGCTGCCAAAATAGGCTCTTTACACTCCATAGATGGGAGAGAAAAATCTGCTTGTTCGGTTGCAACTGTCAAGCAAAGGACGTGCTGAGCTTAGATAGAAATAGCAGCAGGGTCAGGGCAGGGCAAGGCCCTAGCATTTCATTAGCTCAGCCCACTAAGGGTGATTGAATGCACACAGTGGCCCATGAATGGGGCCATGGAGGGCAGCCACACAGTGCAGCACAGAAAAATCATTCTTTGGCCGCTGTCAGCTGGCTGAATGGGACTTAATTATCGGGATAATGAGAACTGATTTTCATTGTTTTAATTTTGGGGAAGGGGTGAGAAAGGAGGGACTTTTTTCCCTCATCTGGGTGAAAGGATGCTAAGTATGGCCTCCAACTGGGCCCCACATCTTCTAGGCTGCTGTGAGCTAAGCCTCCTGCATTTGCTGTTTTTTATGGATGCAATAAGTAAGGGTGTTAGGTTTGTCTTCTGTGTTGGTACTTCCTGTAGGCCCTGTAAGCCTGGCAGGATGTATCCTTGTAAGAGCATGTCTGTGCTGGCATCTGACCCCAACAGCTGGGCCGAGGTAACATGGACAGAATCCGCTGGACAGATCTGTCTGTTCTCAGCTCTTTACAAGTGCTTTCAAGTCATCAGTGAATCCTGTCTTGTTTCTCTTTTTGTTTTGTTTTTAATGCAAGATCTAGAGAATTCCAACTATTTGCTGAGGTCAAACATAGGAGAAAAATTCTGAGTTTCTTCTGTTCATTTTGAGGCTCAAAGTCCCAGGGGTCCACTGCAGACCAGTGTGAGGGTCATCAGAACTCTTTAAAACCCAGAAATCCTTGATGAATGAGATAAGCTCTGACCGCACAAACCGTGAACGTCACAAATCCATCTCACTCTTATTCAGTTTAATTCACCTGCTACTTTCCTAAGAGCTTGTTCTTCATAGAGAAATGAGAGGGTTATTTATTCTCCAGCTTGATCCCTCCTTTCTCTAAATGACATATACTATTAGCTGGATGGTCAGACAAAAAGTATTTGTAAACTTGGGTTTAGCATGGTTCTAGATACATCCACCCCATGAAAGTCATCTGGGAAGACCTAAAACAATTACAGAGGCACACAAGGAGGCTAGCCAGGGGGAGGAGGAGAGAGTGGGTTTAGGAGTGGTGAGGGAAGCTTTATGAAGCTGAGGGAGGCTTGAGAGGACTCCAATTTCATCAGGAGCAAGAGGGTGAAATTGAATGGTGTGTTTGCGAGAAGGAAACAGACATCATTAAAATGAAGAATTCACATGAGGCGTAAGATTTAAGATTTTGTAGAGTAGGGCCAGATGATTAGAGTTGTGAAAACCAGAGCATGTTTTTTTTGTTGTTGTTTTTTATTTTCTTTCCTAACTCCATCTTTGGCCATAAAAAAATGGTTGTAATTGCTTTTGTTTTGTTTTTTATTTTCATTTTCCCCTCCAAGTGCTTTAATAAGAAAAGCAGAAAGGAAGAGGGTGTACTCTCCTTCTGAAGAAAGAGAAGAAAACTCTCCTAGATGTTTCAGGGTTTTTAGTGCTTATTCCTGCCCGGAGACTGCCTGACCTCTGTACCCCCTGGAATTCCTTATCCTGCCCAATTCAATTTATCCCTTCTTTCCTTGAAGACTTGACAGGGTATAGGTTAAGTTATTCAAATCTGGCAACTCAGTTCTTTGTGGCAAGGAATAGATGGTTAAAGAGAACTGGCTGTGATAGGTAAACGGCCCACCTGCCCCTCTCCAAGGAGAAATGCCACACTCCTTCCAAGGAGCCACATCCTACCACATGCAGAGTCTTGATAGGATGAGCCTGCCCATCACAATCAATTAATCATGCCTGTCCACAGTGGGAATGTCCTCTGTGACTAAAACAGCGCTTATGTCCCTCATGACTGAAGATTCCTTGCTTTGGAAACCCTTACATGTGAGACAGGAAAGCTGAGTCTGGATGGCATACAGTATTCTTTGGGTATGTTTTCTCATCCCCAAAACTTGCTCTGTGCTTTATGTCAACCAAATAACTCTGTTCATTGCAAAGCTATATTGTCAGTGTAATCTTTGTGGCCAGAGGTCAGCAAACTTTTCTGTAAAAGACCAGAAAAGTTTTATAGGCCATACTGTTCTTGTCACTACTCAATTCTGCCATTGTAGTTCAAAAACAGCCACAGCCACAGATAATGCAGACATAAACCAATGAGCATGTGTTCCAACAAAACTTTGCAAAAATAAGAGGTAGACTGGGTTTGGCCCTAGGGCTGCTGTTTGTTAACTTCTTCCATAGAGAGCTTCTACCATCCCACTTCCAGCTTTTTCCCCAGGATCGTCTGTGTAAAATCTCCCCTTCCCCAACACACAGAATTCCTTGAAGTCAAAGACTTTTATACATCTCTTCCAGAACCTAGAAGTCCTGGGCCTAGAGGTCATTCAGTAAAGACATACTGGGGCTTCCTAGGTGGTGCTAATGCTAAAGAACCTGCCTGCCAATGCAGGAGACACAAGAGATGCAAGTTCGATCCCTGGGTCAGGAAGATCCCCTGGAGGAGGGCATGGTGACCCACTCCAGTAGTCTTGCCTAGAGAAGCTCATGGACAGAGGAGCCTGGTGGGCTACAGTCCATGGGGTGGTGAAGAGTTGGACAGGACTGAAGCAATTTAGCAAGACATAGCATGGCAAAGGCATACAATTCCACTTTAATTTTTATTAAAATATAGTTGATTTACAATACTGTGTTAGTTTCAGATATATAGGATATACATATCCCTTTTATTAACTTTCTTTTCCATTATTACCAAGTATTGAGTATAGTTCTCTTGCTATACAGTAGGTCCTTGTTGGTTATCTGTTTTATATACAGTAGTATGTATATTTTAATCCCAAACTCCTAATTTATCTCCCCTCTTTCCCCTTGGGCAACCATAAATTTGTTTTCTATGTCTGTGAATCTACTTATGTTTTGTAAATAAGCTCATTTGTATCATTTTTTAGATCCCACATGTAAGTGATCTCCTATAATAATTCGTCTTTCTCTGACTTACTTAGTATGATAATCTCTTGTCCATCAATGTTGCTGCAAATGGCATTATTTCATTCATTTTTATGACTAAGTACTATTTCATTGTATATATGTATATGTACCACATCTCCTTTATCCATCCATCTGTCAATGGACATTAAGGCGGCCTCAAGTCTTGGCTATTGTAAAAAAGTGCTGCTATGAACATTAGGGTGCATGTATCTTTTCAATTTATGATTTTCTCTGGATATATGCCCATGTGGTAGCTCTATTTTTAATTTTTAAAAAATCATCATACATTGTTCAGAGTAGCTATACCAATAGCAAAGGCATATTATTGAAAATCTAGAAAAATTCTTCCATTGAGTATAAGATTGAATAGCTTGCTTCTAAGACTTACTCCAAATAAAAGATATATAAAAATCGTAATTAATGAGATTAAAGCATTTTGCTTCAGTAGGAACTAGACTTGCTAACAGGCCAGTGTCCTGCTGATCTGAGCACCCACGTTCATATCCCTATCATGCTATTCTGACCCACTACTTCAGTGGAACCTGGAGAAGCCCTTCATTTTCAATCACAGAGGCATTTCTAAGACTGAAACCTCCCTAAATGTATATGATACTTTATGGTTTGCAAAACATGTAGCACAATTCCCATTTTGTAGATGAGGCAACTGAGGTATTGTAAGGGAGTTGCCCAGTGAATGACGTAGTTTGAGCTTTGACCTGGTTTTCTGATTCCCCACTTAGGCTCTTTCATTATACCAGACACCTCTTAATTAATTAGAACAAAATGACAGTGCAAAATTAATTCAAAGAATACATTACCCCTATTTAAGATTCCAGAGAGACTTAGGACAATACATGTGAGAATTTCAATGGTATTTTGTGGAGCTGGCCCAGTGGAAGTATAGATACCCTGCCAGCTTTACACAAGATACATAAATCTCAAAATTGATTTAGCTAACCTTCATTTATTTTGGAAACACAAAACTTTAAGCTAGAAATTGGCTTGAATGAAGAGATTCACACCAAGCCTGCATCCTTGCTACTCTTGGAAAATGTTTCATGAACCCCAGTGTTGAAGACCTCACTGTTTTAGTTTGACTGTGAAGGCAGCCTACATATACTTGCTGCCAGTGGAAGGTTAATACTGACTCAGAAGCAAGAGGTCCCCTGACTGAATCACCACCACTTACTCCAGTCCTTTCCTCTGTGTTCCTTGGAAACCTCTTGCCTCAGTTTGGGTTTAACCCAACCCACTTAGAAGGAAAGACAGCAATTTTACAGGCCCGCGTGGAGTGACTCCAAGCCAATCGTATCTATTTCCAAATGATCTGACGCAGCAAGTGGATCACATTTCCTTTGGAGGCTTGGCTGAGGACAGTTGAGTTGGCAACATTGAACCAGAGTGAATAAAATACGGCTGTCAAGAAAAAAATCTGAAATGGTCCCTAAGGACATAGGAGTAATGAAATGCTCAGGTCAGGGGTGGGGTGCTTTCTGGGGAGACTGAGAAAAGAAAAGAGGATGAGGTGACCATGTGTGAAATTCAAATGAATCAACAGTGATTTGAGAAAGCCAGGCAGATTGGCACATGCCCAGTACCTTTCTGAGAGCAGGCACCAAGCCTAAAAAAAGTTTCAGAAAATCTAACTCCTCTTTCATTCTTACCTTTAATCGGATTTTTATTGCAATTTTTATTCTTGGTTCCCTGTCCACTTTTCCCTTATCCTGCCAAAGGAGCCAGGGACTCTGAATGTATTTACCAAAGACCTACAGACCCCTGTGTTCAATTATTCTGGTCTTAGGGATTAATGATTAGGAAGTTCCAAGGATGAGAGCACAGAAGATAGGTTCCATTTAAGGTCATTGGAAAGAAACAAGTACCCTAGTTGCTAGGATGGAAATGGTGCTGTTTCTTTGCACATCTTTTGAAGAGATGAACTGAACCCTAGAACCAACTCACAACCCAGGGGAGTGTCTGTTCACATGAATACAGGCAAATCTTTGAGCACCAGTCGCCACTGACACATATCTGCTTCATTGTTCTCTCCTTGGTTGTGCAAAAATATTTTCAAAGGCAAAGACTCAGTGACAAAGTTAGGCTCTTTGAAGCTGTTCCTTGAACAGGAGGAGGTGTGTGCCTCTGGCCATCCACTTGGCAATGGATGTCTCCACACTGCTTCTTTCCATCCAAATATTTTGGCCACTAAAATTGTTTTAGCAGGAAATAGTCTACAAAGGACAACAATCACTTGCCTTTGCTTCATGCTCTTCACAGTCAATTCAACTGGCGTGTTTCGTGCACCCACTCTGTGCCAGGCATTTTTTCAGAATGGAACAAGACCTCCCTCAATGCCTTAGCAGGCTAGCAGGAGAGACAGTCAAATATTACAAGTACCTGGGGCAGAAACAGTGGAAACACCATGGAGACTCAGGGGAAGGAGCCATTGCAGAAAAGCTTCACCAAAGAGCAGATGTGAGAAAGGGGAGAGGGCATTACTCTGGTTGGAACCCTATCCATCATTCATTCATCCACACATTGATTCCCCAAACATTTATTACCCATCTGTTATTTGCCAGTAACAAGGGACTTGGGATTCAAAGATGAATGGGATTTGGAGCACAGAAAGGAGGGGCTTGAGGGTAGAGGAAGTTGTGGAAGAGGAATTGAAAAAAGATTGGGCCAGATTGGCAAGGGCCTCACATGCCAAGCTGAGGAGTTGAACTTTGTTCTATAGATATTGAGGAGCCTTTGGAGATCTTTACATGGCTGGTGGCACAGATACTCACACTACCCCTTATTACTACAATTTAAAAGTATTTTATTCACTCATGTGTCTTGTGCTTTTTCCCCTTTGACTCCCCAGCTGAGATGTGAGCCTGAAGAGGACAGAGATCCTCCCAGTCATATTTATTGTTGTATGCCCAGTTCTGGCACAGAGTGGGCCCTCAGCAAACGTTTACTGAATCAAATCTGTGTTTAGACAGTTGTCTCCTGTTTGTAAAGTGGAGGGAGATGCAAGCCTGGGAGATCCTTTAGGAGGGATAGTAATAGCAGAGAGATGCTAAGAGCCTAAAGGTGACACAGATGGAAGGGAGAGAGAGTTAAAGGGCTCATCAGAGTTAACACCGACAGACCTTGATCTGGGAGAAAGAGGGGTCAGGGGTGATTCTAAGGTTTCCATTGGGATGTTTGAGTGGCCAGTGATATCACTGACTGAGAGAGAAAGGATAGGGGAGGGACCATGGAGGGGCTTGTCATGGGAAGCAGGAGAGCGTAGATAATGAGATCAGTTTTGGACACGTGTGATTTGAGACAACTGTAGAACGTCCAACTGGAGATGTTCAGCAGACAGTTGGAAATATATGCGGGCAATTCAGGAGGTGGTGGGGGCTGAGGTCACAGGGTTTCGTGTGATGAATGGAGCCAGCAGAGAATGAGGGCACTCAGAGTAGAGTTCAGAGAAGGCAGAAGCCCAAACCTGGAAGAAATATAATTTAAGGGAGGTTGGAAAAGAGGACCCAGTGGAAGAGACAGAAGATGAGGTCTTAGAGATAGGAGAAGGGAGGAGGGATTCCTGGCTAATTGAGAAATATGGGTCTACCCAGGGCTTCCCAGATGGCACAGTTGGTAAAGAATCTGCCTGCCAATGCAGGAGATGCAAGAGACACAGGTTTGATCCCTGGGTTGGGAAGATTCCCTTGGAGAAGGAAATGGCAACCCTCTCCAGTATTCTTGCCTGGGAAATCCCATGGACAGAGGACCTTGGAGGGCTACTATCTGTGGGATTGCAAAGAGTTGGACACCGCTGAGCACACACACAGGACAGAGCCAAGAGAATGGTAGCCGCCATCTTGGTGACTAACTGCCTACTTCTTCCCATATTAATGATGTAGGGGAAGGAGGAGGTTCTTAGCAATTCTGGGCCACAAAGAAGAACAGAAACACCTCTGTGTAGTTTATCAGTATTTTCACATTCTGAAAGACCCTGAGGGCGGGGCCAGATTTAGACATGTGCCGCATGGTGTGCCTATTTGAGGATGTCCTCAGCTTGGAAACCCTTTCAGGTGGGCAGTTATGACTCCAACACCAGCATGTCCTGCCTCTTATCACCTTCTGCTGAGAATGGTTCAAGGGGACTTGACGGTTGCTTGACAGACAGCCCCCACTCTGGGGTCTGGTTCAGGGTCCAGCAGGGCGATGGCGGCTGGTTCCAGTTCTTTCAGGGAGATGGTTTCCTCTGAGAGCTGGTTCACACGGAAGAGTTGATCCCAACCCCGCCTCGGGGCACACTCCTTTTCTCAGCGTCCTCTGCCACATCCCACCCTGTTTCTACAGACCCTCCTTCTGCCTGCCTGCCTGCCTTCCACCCACTGTGTACTGCTTTCCACTTCCTGCTTGCCGGGGCAGACCGGTGATTTCCATACTGATTTTCATCACTGAAAATGTTGTGGAAAAGAACTGAAAACCTAAAAAGAAGCCTGGAAATCAGACCAAAGTGGAGGTGCTCTGACTCCAGGGAGAAGCATAGGGGTCCAACAGTCTGGCTCACTCAGAGCCCTAGGGTGCCAGGGAATCTTCTGTGAGCCTCAGGATGGGAGAATCAGGTCACGTCTCTGAGTCTGCGGACCTAGATTCCTTAGCCCATCTCTTCCCCTTATCACCGGTGGATTTAGGTTCCCCCTGGTTCTGAAATTCTCTGAGAAAGCATCTGCAGGTCTTGAGTCTCCACTCTCTTGGCGGGGGCATTTTCCCTCCCAGGGAAAGAACAGGCCAGGCTGGGACAGAGTGTTGGACACCCTGACTCAGAACACACTCCCATCGTCCCCCCGGTTTTTCCCAGAGCTTCATCGCCCAGACTTTCAGACCCTTTCTGTGAATGGAGTCATGTAGTCTGTGTGGCTGAGCAGAGCTTACCTGGAAAAGGCTGCTTGGGGACTCAGAGACATGGGTGTCCCACTGTAAGAAGTCCTCCAGTGGAGGACTCCCACCACACACACACACACACACACACACACACACAATTTAAAGGATCCTGTCTTACAGGCCTCAACATTTTCCTCTTAGGGAGGAAAGCTAAAGGAGGAAAAGGAGAAGCTTTGTAAAGTTTGCATCATATTCTCATAGTCTATCTATCTATCCACCTGCTTCCCAGGCAGTGCTAGTGGTAAAGAACCCACCTACCAATACAAGAAAGGTAAGAGATACAGGTTTAATCCCTGGGTCAGGAAGATCCCCTGGAGAAGGGCATGGCAACCCAGTCCAGTATTCTTTCCTGGAGAATCCCATGGACAGAGGAGCCTGGCGGGCTATGGTCAATAGGGCTATAAAGAGCCGGGCAAGACTGAAGCGACTTAGCACAGCACAGTACATCTATCTAACTATATCCACCGTTTATCTATAGCTCTTATCTCTCCCCTCCTTTGTTAACTGCTCCCTCTCTCTCTTTCTAGCAGACTGACTTTGCTAGGGCTTCCTTGCCCCTCCCTCACTTCCATTTAGTGCCGGGTGAATCCTGTCCATCACCCTGCCTGGGACTGCACCAGTCTCCCTTTGCGGCTTACTCACCCTGGTGCCCAGCCCAGCCCCGCCCTGCCGCATACTTTACTCAGCTCGTGCGTCATGGCTATTCATCTTGTTTAGTGCTCGGCTTGGCTGCAGATGCTGTAAATATGGTAATTTTAGACTGGCTGATTGGAAAGGGTTGTGGGGTGGAATGGGGAGAGGGCAGGAAGGAGAGCTTGGTTTACTCTGTTGGAGCTGGTTCGTAGCTGGCCCTGCCACTCACTCTCTGTGTGCCCTTCCCCAAGCTTCAGCCTCTGCAGCCCCTCTCCTTGCTTTCAGTCCTAACTTCTCTGAGCCTCTGAGAAAAGAAAGGAACAAGAGATGTGCCTGGTTTCTGAGCCTAGCCTGGAGAATGGCAAGTTAGCACAGGGCACTTTGGGCCAAAAGTGTAGCCAGTGACACATGGGGTGGGGGTCCTGACCCTGCCATGACAATGCAGAGGGTGAGTGGCCCGGGGATTAGTCCCCCACCCAGGGCCTGTGTTCCAGAGCACACTGGAGATGAAGTGGGGGCAGCCAGAGGCCTCTGACCCCTCCTGAGCTCACTCCCTTTTTCCACTCTTTCCCTCCTGACCTACCCCTGTGGGGGGCTGTCATTCCCAAGGGCCTTAGGCAAGGCTCCCAGGGCTGCCAGCTAATCCCTCCTCCCACCCCTATAGCATTTAATGGCGTAATTTGCATTTGAGTGCAGAACCCCTGATCAGTCTCTGGGAGGATTCAAATCCCCAGGGAATAACTAGGAGGCTAACATTTCAGGCATTGGGAGTCAGGGTGGGAGCTGAGAGAACTTAGAGCCCAGGGCCATGTCGGGTCCTTCTAAAGCCACCAGATAATGCTTCCAGCTGTCCCTCCTGTCTGAAGGACAAAGCTAATCTGAGCTGGACTTGGAATGACAGTTTTTGAGCCACTGTCCAGTCAATCCTAAAGGAAATCAGTCCTGAATTTTCATTGGAATCAGTTCACTTCAGTTCAGTTGCTCAGTCATGTCCGACTGTTTGCGACCCCATGGACTGCAGCACGCCAGGCCTCCCTGTCCATCACCAACTCCCAGAGCCTACTCAAACTCATGTCCTTCACATCGGTGATGCCATCCAACCATCTCATCCTCTGTCGTCCCCCTCTCCTCCTGCCCTCAATCTTTCCCAGCATCAGGGTCTTTTCTAATGAGTCAGTTCTTCACATCAGGTGGCCAAAGTATTGGAGTTTCAGCTTCAACATCAGTCCTTCTAATGAAGACCCAGGACTGATCTCCTTTAGGATGGACTGGTTGGATCTCCTTGCAGTCCAAGGGACTCTCAAGAGTCTTCCCCAATACCACAGTTCAAAAGCATCAATTCTTACTAAGAAAATGCAAATCAAAACCACACTGAGGTACCATGTCACACCAGTCAGAATGGCCATCATTAAAAAGTCTGTGAACAGCAAATGCTGGAGAGGGTGTAGAGAAAAAGGAACCCTCCTACATTGTTGCTGGGAATGTAAGTTGGTGTAGCCACTGTGGAAAACACTATGGAGTTTCCTCTGAAAACTAAAAATAGAGCTACCATGTAATCCATCAATCCTGGGCATATATACAGACAAAATTCTAATTCAAAAAGATACACGCACCCCTATGTTCATAGCAGCACTATTTGAAATAGACAAGACATGGAAATAACTTAAATGTCTCTCAACAGATGAATGGGTAAAGAAGATGTGGTACATGTATGCAATGGAATACTATTCATCCTTAAAAAGAATGAAATAGTGCCATTTGCTTCAACATGGATGCAACGAGAGATTATACTGTCAGAAAGAGAAAGACAAATATCATATGATATCTTTTATATGTGGAATCTAAAATATGACACAATGAATCTATCTATGAAACAAAAACAGAATCATGGACATAGAAAATAGACTGGTGTTGCCAAAGGAGAGGGGGTTGGGGAAAGGATGAAATGGGAGGCTGGGGTTAGCAGATGTAAGCTTTTATATATAGAAGGGATAAACAGCAAGGTCCAACTGTATAGAACAGACAACTATATTCAATATCTTTAGATAAAGTGAAAGTTGCTCAAAAAAAAAAGCATCAATTCTTCGGCGCTCAGCTTTCTTCACAGTCCAACTCTCACATCCATACATGACCACTGGAAAAACCATAGCTTTGCACAGATGGACGTTTGTTGGCAAAGTAATGTCTCTGCTTTTTAATATGCTGTCTAGGTTTGTCATAGCTTTTCTTCCAAGGAGCAAGTGTCTTTTAATTTCATGGCTGCATTCACTATCTGCAGTGATTTTGGAGCCCAAAGAAATAAAGTCTCTCACTGTTTCCATTGATTGATGCTAAAGTCCAATACTCTGGCCATCTGATGCAAAGAGCTGACTCATTGGAAAAGACCTTGATACTGGGAAAGAATGAGGGCAGGAGGAGAAGAGGGTGACAGAGGATAAGATGGTTGGATGGCATTATTGACATGATGTACATGATTTTGAGTAAGCTCCAGGAGATAGTGAAGGACAGCGAAGCCTGGCGTGCTGCATCCATGGGGTCTCAAAGAATCAGACAAGACTGAGTGACTAAACAACAATGACTACAAGTCACAGAATGTTCGCCCCAGGAGCCAGCTCAGATTTCTATGAGCCCAAATCCCCACTTGACCAAAGAGAAGTGACCTGCACAAAATCACAGGACCCAGTAACCATGGGACTGTTAGCCTATATCTGGTTCTTCATCCATGCCCCAGGTACATTTTTATAGGAGGTTCTAGAAGAAGGAAAGAAGGGTCTGATAGGTATTTCTTTGTTTCTGAGGAAGCCGCAGTCGCTGCTGATAGATGTTGAGCTGATGTTTGGTCATCTCTGGGGACGGGAAACTTGTCGTCTCCGAGGAGGCAGCCTGTGAAAATGTTGGTCAGCTCAGACTGCTGTTTAATAACTCTGCCTCTGTGAGCTGTCCTGCATCTGTTTCACAGGGTGGGGTGGGTCCTGGGAGAAGAATTGGGGGGAGCAGGGAGTCTCTGAAGGGGGACATAGGCTGTCCTGCTTTGGGAAAAGAACTAGCGGGTCTTGGACATCTGGGGGTCCAATGTAGCAGCCTAGAGAGACCCTCTCAGCTCTCCTCAGTAGGCCCACTCCCTTCCTGTGTTTACACCACAGACAGACGCTCCCTTCTGCAGTGTCCATCCACCACATACTTGTGCTTGTTCACTTTGCCTCCTGGAAATGGGGACCCAACAGCGTTTGACTCACTTCAGAGCAAGGGGTCCTTTCCTGGAAGCCTTAAGGTGCATAATCCCCAGTGAGAGTTGTACCGTCATTGTGGGACCGAAACAAAGAAAGAAAAAGAAAGTTGCTGAGTCGTGTCTGACTCTTTGCGACCCAACAAACTGTAAGCCCACCAGGCTCCCCCATCCATGGAATTTTCCAGGCAAGAGTACTGGAGTGGATTGCCATTTCCTACTCCAGGGGATCTTCCCGACCCAGGGATCAAACTGGGGTCTCCCGCGTTGTAGGCAGACGCTTTACCATCTGAGCCACCAGGGAGTCCACCTGTGGGACCCAGGTGTTCAGTGATATTTCGTGGAGTTTTTCTTTCTTACATATGCATTGCAATGAAATGGCACTGGTTCGGACTAATACAGGTTATGGCTAGAGAGCCTCAGGCTTCATGCATGCCTAGCCTAATAGTCTTATTACTCTCCATCCTGTCGAATAAATCACAATCACAGCTAACAAAAATCTTCTCTGGGAGAGGTGTGGCTTGCTCTGCTTTGATGGGCCTCATGTATAAACAGCATTTTGCCTGTTGGGCTATAAATGGTGTGGGA